>NC_037343.1:34137565-34440596 GCF_002263795.3 Bos taurus
GAGGAGCCTGGTGGGCCACGGTCCATGGGGTCGCACAGAGTCAGACACAACTTAGCGAATAAACAACAACAAGCAGTCACATGGGTCGAAGAGGGCAGCTTACCTTCTGAAATCTCTAAGCACGTACAAGCACAGGAGTTTAATCCACCAGATATAAAATAAGTGGGAGGAAAGTGAAATAATACAACCCGTCTGAAGACCCTTGAGCCCAGAAATGTTTCATTAAAGCTCTCAGAAAATAACAACCCCAACAACAACAGATATTTCAATTTAGTCTGTGGGCTAGGGAGATTTGCAGAGCAGTAAGGATAAGCTCACCCAACCATTTTGACTTTCCCCTGGATACTGTTACCCTTGTAAAAACCCAGACCTGGCCACCAGGGAGAAGGCTCACACCACTTCCTTTTTTCCTCTTGCTTTGCAGTTTTGCAATCACCCACCACAAAGGGATATGTGAACTGAACAGCAGCACAGGTGAAGGTGCGAACTGAGGCTGAGGTCACCCCCAAGCTGGTCATTCAGGCTAGTGGGACAGATTTCTCTGAGACACTGCATTGGCAGCTCATTAACGAGAATTTCTGGTGGTTTGAGTTAAGGTTTATGGTGTAGTCTTCCTCTGCACGGCTTTTGTGAGATATTTTACTTCCAAACTAGGAAGATTGCTCACGTCTGATGCTCAAGAGTGTGGCACGTTGAGAAGCTGCAGTAACATCCTGCCGCAGCTATGGGGCGGCCCCTCGGGGTGGCCAGGAAGGGGGGCTGGGCACTGATGACCGCAGGCCCTGAGCTGGGAGGCATGTGAAATTCTGAAATTATTGTTATTGCTTAGTTTTTGTCATTTAGTTGCTAAGCTGTGTTGGACTCTTTGCAGTTCCATGGACTGTGGCCTTCCAGGCTCCTCTGTCCATAGGATTCTTCAGGCAAGAATACTGGAGTGGGTTGCCATTTCCTTCTCCAGGGGATCTTCCTGACCCGGGGATCAAAGCAGCGTCTCCTGCTTTGGCAGGATTCTTTACCATTAAGCCACCTGGGAAGCCTGTTCTGAATGTATTTCCTGCACCAAATTGGCATTAGAGTAAATGTGGTAAATTCTATTGATTCTACTTGGGGATCACAGATCCTGTTTTCCTTTGAATTACTTTCTTTCTTTTTTGCATTTAAATTAGATAACAAATTATCTCTTCCTGTATGGATTTAGCAGATGACTTATTTATATGACACCATATCCCCATTTTTGGAAGAAGCTTTCCCAAACTGATTGACTCAAAGACTCAAGCTGGCCTTTCAGCCTAAAGGATGGGCTTAGAGCAGATACTCACTGCTGACATTTTCTCTGAGGCTGTGTTGTGTTTGTGGTTGTTTGAATCCTCTGAATGTCTGCCTCCTGCAATACATATTTCTTTCTTTCCCCCAGCTTTATTGAGGTATAATTGACTTCAACAAATAAAGTAAATCAAAATTGCATTTCAGATATACATGATGATTTGATGTATGCCTACATTGTGAAATGATTACCACAGCCAATAAGCTTTTATTTGTTTGTGGTGAGCACACTTAACATCTGCTTACTCTTTTCAGCAAATTTCAAGTATATAATATGCTATTAGTATCTGTGGGCTTCCCCAGTGGCTCAATGGTAAAGGCTCTGCCTGCCAATGCAGGAGACATGGGTTCGATCCCTGAGTCGAGAATTTCCCTTGAAGAAGGAAATAGCAACCCACTCCAATAATCTTGCCTGGGAAATCCCATGGACAGAGGAGACTAAGGGGCTATAGTCCATGGGGTGGCAAAGAGTCAGACATGACTTAGCAACTAAACAGCAACAAAGTAGACCCTATAGTCATCACGCTGTACATTGGATCCTCAGACCTTATTCATAATGTATATTATTGAGTGCTCCTGCAAGGTAATATCTTGGTGGTGGTGGTGGTGAGTGTGTTGGATGGAATAGGGGAAAGCAGATGACATATAAAATACTTCTGGCCTTGAGGTCCTCAATTAGTAGAAGAGATTGGACATGCCTTCCCAGCTTTCATGCCAGACAGAATCCATTTTGTATGTATATATAGGTAAAGTGCTCTGGGTGATCAGGAAGAGAGAGAATACCGAGGCTGTTGAGGCTAGGAGAAGCTTAGCATGGAAAGAGATGGCGTATATGCCTGGCTTTGAAGGCTGAGCCTGGTTTCTGAAAGAGGCTTTGGGAATGGATATGAACAAGTGAAGTCCAATAAAAGCTCCAAACCCTATAAAACCTAGAAGAATCAGTAATTCTATATAGCCAGAGAAGACGCAATATGAAGTAAGGGGCTAAGAGCATGTATCCCCAGAATCTGACAGCCAGGGTTCCACTTCTGCCTCTGCCCCTCCTGCTCGGTGATTTTGAGCAGATTACTTCACTTCTCTCAGCTGAAGTGTCCCCATTTGTATGGAAACCCTCAGCACTGCTCACATAATCTCCTAGGTCTTGCCCTTTCATGACCATCTTGGCTTTAGCTGATGGTAGGTACTCCAGCATCCAGACAATGCCCCTGTTTTCCTCATCGAGTCCCCAGGTTGGGCCTGGGCGGTGTTGGGGAGCCCCTTCTTTCCCTGAAACCTCCCCACCCCCTTCTCTTATCCTCCATCCACTCCATCCATTTCAGTGCCTCATCTTCCTCAGGTGGTTGCCTCCAGTCTCCATGAGCAGTGTTTCTAGCTTTAGATACCTTAGGTGTGAGTGGCTCTAGGGTTGTCACATTTTCTGTAAATTGTAGCATCTGCAAGACAAGACAACTTTTCTCTTACTGATGTTGGTCAGCTCCTCAGACAGTAACATGTTCAGAAGCTCTGGCTATTTGTACTGTCAGATCTTCCTTCTTCTCAGGGGTGAGGAAGAGGAAGATAGGGGACGGATATGAAATGAGCTAGAACTGCATCCTTCCACAGGTACCATAAAGACAATGAAAGTATTTGTCTCACAGGTAATTCCCCAAGATCAGATGGAAATAATGTAAGCAAAGCCCATAACACAGTGCCAGGCACAGGGCAATCTTTCAATAACTATTAGCAGTGATAGCATTGTATCTATATTCTAGGGGCTAGATGACCTGGATAGTTGAGATACAACTATAAAGTCCTGAGAAGCAGAATTTTATCCATCTTCTCTCATAGGGTTACCTCTCTGAGTCTTAGTTTCCTCCTCCGTTAAATGGAGGTGATAATAGCAGAGTACATGTGCACAGATTGGTTCTGAGGATGTGAACATATGTAGAGAGAGCTTAGAACAGTGTCATGTACACAGTAAACCCCATCTGTGTTTGCTTTATCATCATTATTAGCAGAGACTTCCAGGTTTCTATGTCTTTGTGCAAAGATCAATTTCCAAGGGAGAGAATTGAGCTGCCTATATTGAGCTGGGTGTCACTTTGGGATAAGTTGGTTGGGGCAGAGGTGAGAAGATTATTTGGTACAGACAATGGAACTCATATCACTGTCTTGACAGAGAAGACAGACCCCATAGGAGCTGCCTACTGTAGTCAGTATTCCCGTTTTACAGATGAGGCAACTAAGTAAACATCAGATACATTAGATTACGTGTTCAAGGTCACATTGAGTCATCAGTGAGATGCAGAACTTAGATTAAAACAGAAATTTCTGTTCCTTTTCAAGCCTACAGTCTCTCCATCTACAGTCTGTTGTGTTCCCTTGTGTTCCCCTGAGCATGTATAAACAGCTACCTTTAAACCAATCACCATGATGTGGCAGGTTCTTCTTACTGGAAGAAAACATAAGTGATAAATGATAGCAAAGGGCAGTAATATGCTAATGCTTACTTCACAGTAAACCGAAGAGAGAAAACCTGAAGTTCACTTTCTCGTTTTAAATTAGGTTACACAGGCTATTAAGTCAAGACATAATATATTTTTAGATTTTTGGACAGAGTGTACAATAGCCAGAACTTATTGCTATGCAAATGAAAACCAGACATTCAAGGTTAAACACCAAGCATCGCACTTAAAACTAACCTTACCCCCAACATCAGCCTTGCAAGAGGGGATGGAAAGTCTATTAGGCATTTATCTTGACTCTTTTCACCATATAATTACCTTCTAGATGCTTTCTATCTGTAATGAAACTATCTATTTAGTATCTTAAAAAAATTGTCAGGAAGTAGAAGTTGCCTTGCATTTGGAACTGTTACTGATTGTAAGTTTTCTTATTATGAAGATCATTAGCTCAGTGTAACTTTGTCTCTTTCTTTTAATTAAATAAACACAGCTCATCCAGTCTGAGGGTATAGCATTGAATAGATGTGAAGAGGCTGTGTAGAAAACTCTGCAAGTTCTGCGTGTTCATAGATTAAAAAAAAATTCTCAGCTTTGCCAATGAATGTTCTTGAATAAAAAAGGACAACAGAAATGCATACATTTTATAGATTTTAATTCTCTAAGCACTCTTTGTTTCTACCAGTAGGCTGAATGTTCCTTATGGGCAAAGACCTTGGCTGTTTGCTCATTATTGTAGCCCCAGTGCCTTGCAAAAAGGTTTTCTGCTCAACCGGTATTTCTCAAGGTGAATTGGATTCCAAGAACTTTGGCTTGTATTCCCACTGTAATCACTATTTACAAATAAATAGCCAGATAGGGCAGGTACAATTATCAATGGGATTGAGGGTAGGAGGAGAAGGGGTGACAAAGGATGAGATGGCTGGATGGCATCACCGACTCAATGGACATGAGTTTGAGCAAACTCTGCAAGACAGTGAAGGACAGGGAAACCTGGTGTGCGGCAGTCCATGGGGTTCAAAGAGTCAACACAACTTAGCAACTGAGCAACAACAACAAACTGAGGCAGGAAAAAGTCAACTAACCTGTCTTAAAGTTAAAAAGCCAGTAAGTGAAAAGCAGAGGCTGGAACCCAGAGCTCATGTCTCTGAACCTGAATTATTCTACAAGACAGGACAGGAGCTGCGGTTGTGACACCTTGTTCCTACTCCCACACCGATGGGGACTGATGTGAATAGTTTCAGAAAATTATTGTCTTTAGCTGCTGCTAAATCATTGTATGAATGTGTCAATATGAAAATATTTTTAAATTGATAATGAATTAAAAGACACCTGGAGTTGACTTGATATCTTTCTATTCCCCAAAACCAAGCCAAACATTTCCTAAATCCAGAGTAATAACATTCATTATTTTCTTCTTTCTTTTTTAAGAAGTCATCAGGCTCACACTTTGCTAAAAACTTCACAGTGATCAATAAGCAAGCTGCCACATGGTTCCCCCATATCATTTTATCTATTGAACCAAAGTCTGAGACTCATGACAAATGTGCCCAAACTCCAAACATTATCATATTAATTCAGTTCAGTTCAGTTGCTCAGTCGTGTTTGACTCTTTGAGACCCCATGGGCTGCAGCACACCAGGCCTCCCTGTCCATCACCAGCTCCCAGAGTTTACTCAAACTCATGTGCATTGAGTTGGTGTTGCCATCTAACTATCTCACCCTGTTGTCCCCTTCTCCTCCTGCCTTCAATCTTTCCCAGCATCAGGGTCTTTTCCAGTGAATCAGTCCTTCGCATCAGGTGGCCAAAGTATTGGAGTTTCAGCTTCAACATCAGTCCTTCCAGTGAATATTCAGGACTGCTTTCCTTTAGGGTGGACTGGTTGGATCTCCTTGCAGTCCAAGGGATTCTCAAGTGTCTTCTCCAACATCACACTTCAGAAGCATCAATTCTTTGGTGCTCAGCTTTCTTTATGGTCCAACTCTCACATCCATACATGACCACTAGAAAAACTATAGCCTTGACTAGACGGACCTTTGTTGGCAAAGTAATGTCTCTGCTTTTTAATATGCTGTCTAGGTTATCATATTATTTAACAGCAAATGCCTTCCCCAATCTCCAAAACTATAAGAAGCCTCAGCTTCTTGAATTTTTTAACTTTCACCATGGAACACATTTCTGATTTTCTTTTCATCTTGATCTATTTCTTTCCCTAATTTCTTTAAGTCTGGGTTATATTTAAGGTATACTCAAGAAGCAATTGTGTGTGTCTCAGAGGTAGTTCATACTGGCTCACTGGAGTTACCTGTTAAATTTTGAAGAATTTTGCAAGCTGGTTGTTAAGTCAACCATTATTAAAACTTTAATTATTGGTGTGAGATGATACTTCATTATAGTTTTGATTTGCATTTCTCTAATGATAAGCGATGCTGAGCATTTTTTCATGTGTTTATTAGCCATCTGCATGTCTTCTTTGGAGAAATATCTGTTTAGGTCTTTTGCCTGTGTTTTGATTGGGTTGTTGGTTTTTCTGCTATTGAGCTGCATGAGCTGCTTGTATATTTTGGAGATTAATTCTTGTCAATTGTTTTATTTGCTATTATTTTCTCCCATTCTGAGGGCTGTCTTTTCACCTTGCTTATAGTTTCTTTTGTTGTGCAAAAGCTGTTAAGTTTAATTAGGTCCCATTTGTTTATTTTTGTTTTTATTTCCATTACTCTGGAAGGTGGGTCATAGAGGATCTTGCTGTGATTTATGTTAGAGAGTGTCTGGATGGAGGGGACACATGTATATCTATGGTTGATTCATGTTGATGTATGGCAAAAACCACTACAATATCGTAATTATTCTTCAATTAAAATATATAAATTAATTTCAAAACTTAAATTATTTAAATTACAATTAAATGGTATATTAAAAACAGGTAATAAATATGTAAAACATCACTCCATAATTATTACATTTTACTACTCTTATCTATGCTCTTGAAATTATTGGTCCATTGGTGGAATTACTATAGAGTGGTGTCCTCGTCCCAACTCTGTATCCAGTGATGTTATATAAGCTTGAAGTCAGCCTTGGTGGGAGTATTTTCACCGTGGAAATTGGTAAGCTGTACAAAGCAGAGATTTTTTTTTTTTTCTGTAGATCCACTCTTTAAGTATTTACTATCGTAGGTTTAGGAGAAGGCAGTGGCACCACACTCCAGTACTCTTGCCTGGAAAATCCCATGGATGGAGGAGCCTGGAAGGCTGCAGTCCATGGGCTCGCTGAGGGTTGGACATGACTGAATGACTTCACTTTCACTTTTCACATTCGTGCATTGGAGAAGGAAATGGCAACCCACTCCAGTGTTCTTGCCTGGAGAATCCCAGGGAGGGCAGAGTCCGGTTGGCTGCCGTCTATGGGATCGCACAGAGTCGGACACGACTGAAGTGACTTAGCAGCAGCAGCATAGGTTTAGCCACAGGAAGATGACATGGCAGGCTCTGAGCCTCAGATTAATAACTATCTCACCTTGGGTGAGATGCCCAATCTCCCTGCACTTTAGTTTCCTTGTCTTTAGAATAGGCTTGCTGCTGCTGCTGCTGCTGCTAAGTCGCTTCAGTCGTGTCTGACTCTGTGGGACCCCATAGACGGCAGCCCACCAGGATCCCCCATCCCTGGGATTCTCCAGGCAAGAATACTGGAGTGGGTTGCCATGTCCTCCTCCAATGCATGAAACTGAAAAGTGAAAGTGAAGTCGCTTAGTCGTGTCCGACTCTTAGCGACCCCATGGACTGCAGCCTACCAGGCTCCTCCATCCATGGGATTTTCCAGGCAAGAGTACTGGAGTGGGGTGCCATTGCCTTCTCCAAGAATAGGCTTGCTGTAAGAATCAAATAGTGGTATGCATATAAACCACTTATCATAATTCTTAGCTCATCACATGGAATACATTTAAAAAATATGGCTAATGTAATTATTAATAATGCCAGCCTTCTCTTCTTATGTAGTAGGAAGAGAAAATATCTTTTCAAAGACAGCTGTTGTTGCTTTTGCCATGTACAAGAAGAGCATACTTTGTCTTATGGTTAGATTTTTCCATGTGTAAGAATATACCGTGATGGAGCTTGAGGAAACTTTTACGGGTGGAAAAGTGAAGCCATCTTTAACATAGACTGTTTGGGCAACATTAAATACAAGTTAAGACTGAATTTATTTGCACAGTGAAGGAATAAAACGTTTGAGATTTGGTGGGTAATCCAGAAAAGAGGAGTGAAAAAACAGCAGGATATGCAAAGAATTGCAGAGCTCTGACTGGAGTCTGTAGGTGGAGGTGGAAGAGCAAGCTAGCAACAGGGAACCAGACAAGGTTGAAGAACAACCCACCCACGGGAAAATTCCCTGTGATGGAGGTGGGGTGGAATGTACAATTTACAAGGTGAAGTTGCTTCTGGTCTTGACTTTATTTTCCTCCATTACTGCCACGTGTAGTAAAAGTATGGAACATTGTGTTCCTGGTGCTTTGGGAAATCAGAAGGAGCTAATTATGTGGGTCATAGAAAATTCAACGGAAAGTAAAGGTGAAATAAGAATGTAGTCTGCACCCTACCAACCCTCATTTCTCGGAACCTACAGAAATCTGAGTGAGCTTCCTGAGTCCACAGTATATGAGATGGAAACTTGAGTTATTTTCCTTAACTATCACAGGCAGATTTAGAAGACATCTAGGCAGCAGACTTGTGGGTACAATAACAGTCTTAATCCAAATTCTACACAGATACTGACCCCTAAACCTATATTTTTATCCTTAATCTCTCTCAAGCTGCAGTCTGCCTGTCTGAATGCCTGGTTAGCTTCTCTTCCTGTACTTCAAAATTAACAGTTGAAACTTGAAGTCTGGGCTTCCCTGGTGGTTCAGTGGTAAAGAATCTGCCTGCCAATGCAGGAGATGAGGGTTTGATTCCCGATCCTGAAAGGTCCCACATGCCACTGAGCAACTAAGCCTGTGTATCACAACTACTGAGCCCATTCTTTAGAACCCAGGAGCCAAAACTACTGAGGCCACACACCACAACTAATGAAGCCTGCCCACCCTAGAGCGATGCCCTGCAACAAAAGAAGCCACCACAATGAGAAACCTGCGCATCACAACTAGAGAAAAGCCTGTACAGCAACAAAGACCCAGCATGGCCATAGATAAATAAACACATAAATAACATTTTATATATATATATAAAAGAAAATTGAAGCCTAACTGCCTCCACAAACACGTTCCTCTGTATTGATCATTTTTATTAGTGGACCATTTCCTTCCGAGATGTTTGAAGTAAACAGCTACTAGAATAGGAACATGATAATTAATGTCCCCCAAACCCAATACACAAATTAAAACAGTTGGTACTGATGAACAGCCTTCCCTTTTCTCTAAAGGATTCTTGACAGTGTTAAAGGATTTATACCCAAACTATCTCCCACGAGTCAGACAGAAATATCGTGAACCATCAGGTTTTTCCCATTTTACAGATCAGGAAACCAGTGTGCAGTAGCAGAGAGGAAGAATTTAGTCATTCTCAGTCCATGAGCAATGGGTTGCTGGTCTTTTCACCACAGGGCCAGCATTCTTTGGGGCCAATAGTTCCCCACTTGCCTGAGGACCAGCTCTCTCACCTCAAGACCCTGGTTTCCATTGCTCTGCAAATGTCAGTTCTTTCAATAAAGGGCTCCCTAGGTGGTTTATTGTGGAGTCAGTGTTGAGAACTGTTGTCTTAGAACTTGACTCTCTGGTCATGGGTGGTCTCCTATATGATATTAGTTGGCTACTGAACCTGAACTAGTGACTCTGAACAAAAAGAGAGGATCATATTAATTACATTTAAATGTTACTTACTGTCGCCTGAGCTAGTGTGATTACTGCTGTGAGAGTAATGGCTCACATGTATCACTGACTGAAATGATGTTTCTATTGTTTCCTACAAATCTTTGGTGTTTGGGTGATTTTCTTTCAGCAAGGGAAACTGTATAGTGAAGAACATGATACTTTCAGAAAGGCTTTGTTTTATTTTAAGCTAGAAGAGGGAAGAACTAAAACCAAATAGGCTGGTGGCCTTGTGGGTGAGGCAAGACTTTTTTGCTTAACTAAGGGATTTCCTGAAAAGCCAGATCTGTGATTCTTAATGAACAGAGAATAAGCCAAGTGTAGACTTGGCTTATTGTTGGCTTATTGATGGGGAGCACTGGAGCTTGGTCTAACGCTGGGATTGACGGGGTGAGAATGCAAGTGCCTGGTATTGACAGTTAGCAGTCAGGGCTTGTCCCCTTTCCCGTCTCTGTATTTCCATCTGGTAAACATCTATGCTTTCCTCAGCCCCACACTTAAAACCACCCTCTCTTACCACCTTCTCTGAGGGGATTTTCTTGACTTACCCACACTGATTTCTCCTTCAGCATGTTCCCATGACCATGAAGATGAATCATCTCTGCCCACCAGAAGCTCATGGTCAACAGGGAACGGACTGAAACTACCAAATTGGCGCACCATCACACAAAAGAAGGAGGTGCCATGGGAACAAGCTGAAGACAGCATGATTTTAACCCGCACTCCCTACACTGGAGGCCAAGTCCCGACCCCTGGACTGCCATGCGCGTCTCACTCTTCCAGTATTCTGCAGATGCCATCAAGTTTTATACATATCATCGTGTGAACACACTTGAGAATCACTGCTGGTATCACCGTGTATTATTTTTTCCAAAGCATTTATGACTATTTGAACTTAACACATTTGTTTACTGGTTTATCTCATCTCCCTTCACTAGAATATAGCAGACTTTAACATATTCTGTTCATCCTTGTATATCCTACAATGTCTAAAATAGTACCTGCCACATGGTAGGTGTTCAATACATATTTGTTAAAAGAATGAGCCCTCTTTATTGCCCAGAAAGCAATAGCAAGTTTAGGAAACTGGAATAGGATTTGGGGTAACATTCAAGCACTGAGTAGGTGAAATAATCTAACAGCTGTTGGCAGGATAATAAAATAAATCCTTAATTAATTTGAGCTGCTACTACAAGCCCAGAAATAGAATTAATGTAGTTATGTAACATTATACTCCAAAAGAACAAATTCATAGCAAAACCAGCTGATTTGATTAATACAAGCTAAGAATGAGGCTGTGGAAGATTCTGCCAAAATCAGTATTTGCAAATTCACAATATTTATTTAATATTTAATACTAAAACCAAACTGCAGAAATTTACTGAGATAATAACTTTCATTCTTTGGGGGAGTGTAGGAAAATCATGCTGTAAAAAATAAGCTTCTCTTTTTATTGTGAGTTTCTGCTTCCCATTAATTTCAGTTCTAAGTCAGTAGATAGGTGAAAGAAGGTCAAATCTTATAGCATAATGAGCAAAATTATGGCTAGAATTTTGACAGCCAACTACTGATTTCCTCTTCTCCAAGAACAAGCACAGAGGTGCAAAAGAAGTCACTATTCCACCTAAAAAAATAAACCTGTGCTGATAGTAACATAAAAACCATTTCTCTGGCCCACTACACGATTTTATCATCAAAGCAAAGAAAAAAAGCTTACCTGAGATTCCCCACCCCCCGAGCTCCAAACTTCCTTGGGCTTCCCTGGTGGCTCAGAGGAAAAGAATCTGCCTGCCAGTGCAAGGGCGGGGGGGTCTGACCTAGGTGGGGAAGATCCCTTGGAAAAGGAAATGGCAACTCACTCCAATATTCTTGTCTGGGAAATTCCATGGACAGAGGAGCCTGGAGGTCTACAGCCCATAGGGTCATGAAGAGTCAAACACCACTTAGTCTCTAAACACACCAAACACAAATTTTCCTATGCCCCGCTCACCCCACCTTTAACTCACATAGCACACACTTGGGAGACAGCATAGCTCTCTTGCATTTAAAGAATAAATTGCCAAATCTTTATTGCCAAATTGGTAGGAAGTATTCTTACAGTGGTTTCTCCCACATGACTTCAGAAAGAATCATTATCTAGGGAAGCTGAGCGGCCACAGATACTGTTTAAGAGGATGATCAAATTTCAAGTCTACCTTCCCCTTGATCAGGAGCTGTGTGAGGGGAATGCATTCTGTTCTTTTCATTTTTCAATATTGATTTCTTAGAAACAGGTTTTAGTATTCTGGAGGCATTGCCAGCCAAGAGGGACATTAGCAAAGGATAATCTTCAGCTGTGTCTACATGAGGTCTCTACAATTACTATAAATGTGAAACATGCAGTTGATCAGCCTTTATCATTAAAGGAGGGACCCAAACAACCCACCTTACTGACTTAGCTCCACTGAAGAACTTAAGTTTTGCATGAATTAACTAATGGTTTAAGACAGAGCAACTTTTGCTCCCATTGCAAATCAAAGGAGAAAAGACATTTAGTGATTAGGTTGTGTAGCATGTTTACTTGGAAGAATCTTCACTTGAATATTGTTTTGATTGAAAGTATATACTTTTTGGGCTTCCCTGGTGACTCAGTGGTAAAGAATCTGCCTGCAATGCAGGAGGCACGGGTTCGATCCTGGGATGGAGACGATCTCCTGGAAAAGGAAATGGCAACCCACCCCAGTATTCTTGCCTGGGAAATCCTGGGGACAGAGAAACCTGGCAGGCTAGTCCATGGGGTCATAAGATTCAGATACGACTTAGTGGTGAAACCACCACCACCAACACACTTTTCAGGCTCTAAGGCTGCTGATGCCAGAGACTAATGTGAGCAGCAGCATTGTTTTGTATTTTCTTTGCGATCCACAGTGAGGCTAGCCTGGTGTCTGAATCTTGAGCTTCTAACATAGCACTTGCTCCCTGGGAGGGGTAACAAAGGGCAGTGGGCTGCAAAGGGGGCGGGAAGACAGAGGCATGAGTTCCTCCTCAGGCATAACAATGTCACTCTGGCTTCAACAAGAAAAGCCTGTGCAACAGCTTTACCTTGGTCTCCATGGAAACCGGTAATATATTAAAAAATGAAAAGTTAAAACACCTTTCCACGAGCTCTCCCTCTAGGAAGGAATCTCCTGTGACTACAATATGTTAATAGATGCAGGCTCCTGCTGGCCTCTGCCAGACCTCAGGTGACAGAGTTCTGTCCTTTCAGCACAGGCCTCTGTGAAGCAATTACCTTTCTTTTCACTCTTTCAGTCCAGTGAACAAGAGAAGGGAGAATCCAAAGCAATCCATTGTATTCCAATGAGTGTGAGCTTAGGGTTTCTCCTCAGACACACAGAATAGAGCTCCTCTGTCTCCTAGCTTTCTGTTAGGTTGCAGTTCTCGATTTTCTTAGACCTGAAAGCAGACATCTTTTGTTTATAGTTTGGTCTGAGTTAAACTTGGAAACTCTCTCCCAGCATTGGGTTTACTGTGGGGGAAAGATAGTGAATTTCAACATCTCCCCACCTTGAGCTTCAGAGGCATCTTCTGTGGCGGAAGAAGGAGGCAGCACAGGGTAAGGAGTGGCGGAATCTGTGTGGCCACTTTGTGGGCACTAGTTCTGGAAGCTTTGTTCTCCTCTCTGGCTGTGACTGGGAGACTTTGCAAATGGCCCTCAAAAGAGAACAGAAAAGAAAGGCCAATATTGACCCAACACCTGTCAAAGAAATCCTTAAATAGTCCAACCTTGGCTAAAGACTAGCAGGGGAGCACTCTTCTGCCCTCTTCTGATGTCTATGTCAGAAGCTTTCTCTATCTCTTTTGTGCTTTAATAAAACTTTATTACACACACACACACACAAAAGAGCCCAACCTCATGAATGCCCTCAGGCTGGCAGCTAATTTTCAGGAATGATAAGGACTCTATAGTAGAAATGGAGGTTGCTTAGCATATTCACAGGGGGTTCTCAAATCATAGAA
Source organism: Bos taurus (assembly GCF_002263795.3). Classification (NCBI taxonomy): domain Eukaryota; kingdom Metazoa; phylum Chordata; class Mammalia; order Artiodactyla; family Bovidae; genus Bos; species Bos taurus. Next base: position 34,151,190 of record NC_037343.1, read on the forward strand.
GCCCTACCCCTGATATGCAGATAGCACCTCATCCCCTCTCACCCAAACTCCTTTTGGGGTGTCTGCATGCTCAGTCGTATCCCAGTCTTTGTGACCCCACGAACCCATGAACCCTCCAGGCTCCTCTGTCCATGGGATTCTTAAGGCAAGAATACTGGAGGGGGTTGCCATTTCCTCCTCCAGGGGATCTTCGTGACCCAGGGATTGAACCCATGTCTCCTGCATTGGCAGGTGGATTCTTTACCCCTGAGCCATTTAGGAAGCCCTTCTTTTGGGGTGGAAAGATGTAAATGAAGAGCAGCATCAGGCTGGGCTGCAAATGGACTGTGTGCTCTCTGCCCACAGCATAAGCAGTAACACACAACAAAGCAAAACAGAAGAAGATAAAATGCCCTTGCTCCCGAGTCCCCCCAAAACAACAACAACAACACACACACACACACACACACACACTTACACACACTCACACACACACACACATCACTGCTGCACCAAGCGCGTAGGGAGCCAGCCCTGCAGGAGCCCTAGCACACAGACTCACCTGTGTTGCTTACTCAATGGGAAAAGAAACAAGTCTGCTAATGGTGCATTTCTGTGCAGAGGAGATAAGTGTCCTAATTGGGAAAGTTTCGAAAATGAATGATTGAGGCATTGCTTGATCTGATTTGTGTATTGCTTCAGTCTGAAGCCTGAATATGTTCAGCAGTGGTGAATTAGAGTAACAGGGGAGCCTAGGCAGAAAGAAGGAAATGGAAAAGGTCTATTGGGAAAGAAAATCCTTAATGTGTTTTCTATTGAAATTATCTATAAATGGCTTGTGAGAAATAGGTCAAGGAAAAAATATATTTATATATTCACTCTCCATCCTTTCTTCATGTCCAGCTTGTCATCCAGAAAACTTTAACTCTGTGATTTATTACCATTAGAGCATTAACACAGATAACACTGATGTTTGTAGATAATGGCTTTCAACTTGACAGAAATGTTTGGAAGTGTTGTGTGCTGGGAATTAGGCTAATATCTATGTGGGAATTCTTACATCTGACTTCAAATCTTGCTGAAAAGTCAGCTCCTCGTGAAGACTTCCAGGCTGTCCCACCTTCCAACATACATACCACCTGTATCCTAACAGGTTAAAAAACACACACACACACACTTAAAAAATGGATAACCAACAAGGACCTACTGTACAGCACAGGGAACTCTGCTTAATGTTATGTGGCAGCCCGGATGGGAGGGGGTTTGGGAGACAATGCATACATGTATGTGTATGGCTGTGTCCCTTCGCTCTCCACCCGACACTATCACAATATTGTCAATCAACTCTACCCCAATACAAAATAAAAAGTTAAAAAATTTAAATAATTATTACTTTTTGCCCTTGCTTCTATTATTGCAGTCATAGAGTGCAGTTGAAAAGGCACAGGGATAAGGAGGCAAGCTGGCCTGCACGCAAAGACCAGCTATGTGGCATAGAAGCCACATGATTTAGGGCAAGCTGAAGCTCTTGGTTTTTCCCACTGTAAAGTAGAGATGATGGTTATTCTGACTTGGAATTGTTATAAGATTTGAATGATATAAGGAAGTACAGAATGTGCATTATTGAAGAATAAATGCCCAAGATAATTATTCAGGCACTGTCACCTACATTATTATATGTAATAGCTTATAATCCTTAGAGTTTATGAATATGTTACCTTTTACCTATGGCAAAAGGGATCCAGCAGGTGTGACAAGTTGAGGATCTTGAGATGGGGAGATTTTTCTGGATTATTTGGGTGGGTCTCATGTAATCACATGGGTCCTTAAAATTGGAAGAGGGAGAACAGAGGAAGTGTTGGAACAATGAGATGTCAGGATTCGACCTAGTATTGCTGTCTCTGAAGGTGGAAGAGGAGCACAGGGAGCTAAGAAATTCGGTAGCCTCTAGAAGCCAGAAAAGGAAGAAAATGGATTGCTCCCTAGAGCTCTTCATAAAGGAATGCAGCACTGCCTGCACCTTGATTTTAAACCAGTGAGAACTGTGTTGAAATTTTTACTGACAGAACTGTAAGATGAAGAATTCTTGTTGTCTTAAGCCACTAAGTTTTGGGTGATTTGTTAGAGCAGAATAAACTAAAACACTCACCTTAGGGCCCCCCCAGTGGTACAATGGTACAGAATCCACCTGCCAATACAGGTTGAATTCCTGGGTCGGGAAGATTTCCTGGAGAAGGAAATGACAACCCTCTCCAGTATTCTTGCCTGAGCAATCCCTTGGATGGAGGAGCCTGGCTGGCTACAGTCCATGGACTCGCAAAGAGTTGGACACACCTGAGCACGCACGCACACTCACCATGTGTATTTTCCACCCGACAGCCAGAGGGAACTTTTGAAAACCTTGGATAGGCCATGATGCATTTCTGCTCAAAACCCTCAATGGCCTCAGTCTCACTTTGAGTACTCCAGAGACTGACAGTGTCCTCAGGACCCTACAGATTCTGGCCCTGCCACTGCCCTGATTTTAGCTCTGGAAAGCTTCCCTCTCTTACTCTGCGGCTCTTCCTAGAATATGGCCAGCCTTCTCCTCACCACAGTCTTTACCTCCACTCAGGTCCCTCTTCTTGAAATCCTCTGACCTCAGAGTGGTGTGGTCTGGAGTGTTAGCACATGGCCTTGAGGAGCTTGCCTGGCTTCTAGCCGCACTGCTACCACTGGCTAGATAGTGACAAGTTATTTAGCTTTTAGTTAAAGGGTAGTTGTAGTTTAGCACTTGTTTCCTTATCTGCAAAATGAAGATCATCACAGCTCCTACAGCATGTGATATTCATGAGGATTTAGGACGGTACCTGATTCAGCTAGACCCTCTTGGTAACTATTTCAGCAAGTCTTTGTGACTCAATTCCTTTTCCTGTCTTGCTCAGCTTACTGATTCCTATCATTCTGTCAACTCAACATATTTTTCCTCCCTGCACTCATCATCTTCTGACATGCATGTATTTTCTTACTCCCATTATCTCCCCTATTAGACTGTAAAGGGCTCAGTGATAAAGACTCCTCCTGCCAATACAGGAGAGGCAGATTCGATCCCTGGGAGGGCAAGATCTCTTGGAGAAGGAAATGGCAGCCCACTCAGTACTCTTGCCTGGGAAATCCCATGGACAGAGGAGCCCGGAGGGTTAGCCTGGGGTCCCAAAAGATTCGACTGAGCAACTATCAGTAACAACTAGAGTGTAAGCTCCACGAGAGCAGGGATTTTCTTTTGTTCATTGTGGCATCCTCAGCCCCTGGAAGAGTGTGTGGATCCAGCAGGCTCCCAGTGTTTTTTGAGAATGTATATATTCCTTTCGGGAAGGCAGGAGAGGAGATAACCACAGTGAACCTGGGTTGAAGCATGAGACCTCTAAAGTTTTTTGTTCCCAAAGTTGAAGATGTTGGTCATGTTCACAGCACTAAGTCCTGGTTGTTTATTTGGTATCTCAGGCAAAATTTTGTCTTAATACTTTCTCATTTCCCTTCTAGCTTATGCCTTTCCCATAAGGGCCCTCCCCGGGGACTTATTGGTTCTTCCATGTTCTTACCTCTAGGAAACATATTTTACTTGCCTGAATCCTTAGGTACCTACTTGGTGCCATGCAATAGTTGATATTAATGCCTAAATAAAACAATTTAAATACAGTGAGAGAACACGAGGTCCTAACATAACTAAGAATGCCCGTGACCCCAGAATACTTCTAAAGGTACAAAGTATTGACCATGAGGCAGACAGGAGGCAATAGTTTTAAGAGAGACTCCTTAAAATCATGTCCCATAAAGAACTGGCATTTGTAACTCTTACAGTTGGGTGAGTTGGGCTGTAATTTGTCAATGGTACTGTGAAAACTGCTAAAAAAGAAAAAAAAAATAGAATGTGGCCTATTTGGAGATTTAAGTCTTACAGTGGTATAAGGTCATTTAGAGTAATCTTAAAGAATTTTCTGAATATTGATGGCATCTTACTGGTACATGCAGACTTTGTGTACACAGAAATAGAAGAGCAATAATGGGTTTATTCAGGCCATTAATAGAGTTAAAAAGATGAAATGAATGGTGGTTTATTTGACTGAATTAAGATAATCAATTAGTTGACATATGTATAGCACTCAAGGTTTAGGTACAAGTAATAAACACCCCACGGGTTCTTTTTTCTTGTAGTAAAATTAGTAAAATACATAAAATTCACCATTTTAACTGCCAACTGTACAATTTCAGTGACATTAAGTATATTTAAAATGTTCTGCAACCATCACCACTATCCTTTTCATTTGAAACAGAAACACTGTACACAATAAACAACAACTCCCCATTCATTCAACCTCAAGGACTCTCATAACTTTTCTTGTAGGGGAGGTCTAATAAAACACTAACAAGCTCTCTCAGTTTTTGTTTGACTGAGAATGTCTTCGGGGAAGGCAAGTGGGGAGAAGTACCCCACTCTAGTACTCTTGCCTAGAGAATCCCATGGACGGAGGAGCCTGGTAAGCTGCAATCCATGGGGTTGCTAGAGTCGGACATGACTGAGCGACTTCACTTTCACTGTTCACTTTCATGCATTGGAGAAGGAAATGGCAAGCCACTCCAGTGTTCTTGCCTGGAGAATCCCAGGGATGGGGGAGCCTGGTGGGCTGCCGTCTATGGGGTCGCACAGAGTCGGACATGACTAAAGCGACGCAGCAGCAGCGGCAATAGAGAATGTCTTAATCTCTCCCTCATTTTTGAAGGGCAGTTTTGCAGATACGACGTTCTTGTTTGACAGTTTTCTTCTTTCAATGTTTTAAATATATCAATTTTGCTGAAAGGTTTCTGCTGAGAAATCCAGTGATGGTTGTATTGAGGATCACTCATAGGTGATGAGTCACACCTCCATCAATTATTCCCCAATCACGAGTTCCTTTCTGCTAATCTCCATATTCAAACCAAGTCCTCTAGATTTTCCACTTTTATATTTCTCAAATGTATTCTTTTTCTCTCTATCGTCACTGCCACGAACATAGTTCATCTCTTGTTAGAATTACAATTTGCCTCCTACTGTGTTTTTCTAAGTATGTTTTTGAATTTCTCTGGTACATTCTCTGTGTTCTACAAATTTGACCTGAAACACTTATGACCATGATGTTTCTTTTTATAGTTGTTGGTTGGTTCCTCATGGCCATTGGCTAAGTCCAAACTTCTGGCCATGACATTTAAGACCTCCTGCTGCAATCCTTCTTTGCCCAGTTTTCTCAGGCTTACTCAACTACTGGTGATTTCATGAGCACTGTGGGTATCTTTTGTAACTAAATGCCTGAAAAGTACTCTTTTTTCATCTTTGCTCAAATAACTTCTACCTACCCCTTAACACTTGGCCTAGAACACACTTTATCTGCAAGTCTTATCTCATTGTTTTCCCACCACCACAGATTAAATATTTTTCATGCTCTTAGAATATCTTATATATTATATATTTTTATCATGCCACTTGTATTGTACAATCTTTTGATTGGGTATTTTCCTGCTGTACAGAAGGGAAGGGGCATTTTTTTACTTAGATTTATGTTTTAATGCCTAGCAAATGTAGGTTCTATAAATCCATGTGGTATGAATAAATGAATTGGTCACCACCATCCTTATCATAGGAAAGTATTTTTAAAAAGCTGTCGGTATTCCTCTTTCTCTAGATAAAAATTTTAAAATTTCATTATTATTAATACTTTACAAATACCCAATAATGAATGGAAATAATTCAGCCAATTTTTATGTCTTTCAAGAGAAAGAGAATTAATGTACTACAAGTAGAATCTTTTTAGATTTTTTTTCATGATGCAGCCCATTCACATGTCCCAGTCAGTATCATTTCTTAAGCAGCTTTTTTTTTTTTTTATTGTTTTCCATTTTCATATTACCTCCCTAGTTCTATTACTAAAGCAGTAATTTCCCCCTCTATTAAGGGAAGCCTTACTGTTTGTGCGGGACTACTGTTCTTCACAGAGAAGGAAATGGCAACCCACTCCAGTGTTCTTGCCTGGAGAATCCCAGGGACAGAGGGGCCTGGTGGGCTGCCGTCTATGGGGTAGCACAGAGTCGACCCCATGACTGAAGCGACTTAGCACATACGTTGCTATCACACTGAATAACATTTTATGAATATTTCCACAGGTCAGCCTGCACCATCGCTCTTCCTTATGACTGGTCTGTTTTTTAATTTTTGTTGTGAGGGCAGTTAATAATATAATCATTCTGGAGTTCAGCTCTGCATATTGCATTATCTCCTCTAAAGGGGTCAATTTAATCCATCAGAGTTGGAGAGTGACCAAAGAAGAGTGCTAAATTAAATTAAGTCAAGTCCATTGAGTGGGAGTGAGTCACACAGCATCCTTACAAACTGACCGACCATTTCCACAGTTGTCATTTCTTTTGAAGAGTATAGAAATTAGACCCTGGAAAAGTGGCACTGTTTAGATAAAGGGCAAAAGTAGCTTAGAATTCCCATGGGACTAACTGCTTAACTGTATTCCTTGGAAGATGTAGAAAACAGACCGCTGCAAGATTTTTGCTATACTCCTTTCATTTTTTTTGCTTTTTCCCGATGATCTCCCTATACTTTAGCTAAGTCAGGCTGCTCATTCTCTCTCAGTCACATCCTGAGAATTCTCACTTTTATACTTCCTTGGAAAACATCCATCAGTGTTCTATTTCTCTGAGTCCTTCCTATTCGAAAACAGAGCTTCCTACATGGAAGTTCACTGTTTTCCCATGCACCGATCTCTTTATTTTTCTATGAGCCCAAAGTAGTTTCTTTAACCATCTCTTCGTTATCCACTTTATGTGGAGATTATTTCTTTTTTGCTTATTTTGCATCTGAAAATTCCTAGCACAGTGCCTTGTGTCTAGTAGGTGTTCAATAAGAGAATATGGCAAGAATGCTACAAATGTGCGTGGTTCCAGAGCTGTGGCAGCATCAAGGGAGGCACTCCTTGGTTTCGGGAGACGGACAGCAGGGACCAAGGGTGTGGACATAAGCATGGGTGATCTCAAAACTGAGGCCGTGTTTCCACAACGAACACATGGAAGAAAAGGTGCTGAGTCAAAGGTGCATTAGAAATGTCACAACTTTGACATATTCCTGCCCTTTGGGAGGGAGGGAAAGATGTGAGAAAGAAAGCCAAAGCCAGAACCCTATGTCCTTCTCCGTTCTGCCCTGTTAACTCTTGAGCAGAGTTATTCTGGGAAGAAAGAGAAGGTGACCCTGAGTCTCAAGGAGGATGAAGACGCTCAGAAGGAAGAGGACTTTTACATTTCTGACACCGAACACAGTGACAAAAATGACCTAAGCTTTTTTATAAGGAGTTATTTTGGCACCTCCCCAGCGGGCCACTGGTATTTGGAGAAGGGGTTCAGGTAAAAATAATGTCAGCCATATGCACTCAGCTCTCTCAAGGGGCTTGGGGTCTATGTAACATTTGCTATTGCTGATGGAAGTTTGATTTGCAAAGCTCTGGTTCCAACCCTGGACTCTGGGGTCCAGGCTGTTTTTCATATCTCAATAGTCCTGAAGGAACTTACATGTTTACCCTTGTCAGACTGTGCAGGCTAACTAAAATGTCAGGGGTTTTTTTCCTTTAAATTGAAATCAGATCCACGTAAGGTAGGAACACTTATGCTAATTTGAACTTGACTGGTAAAATGTGAGCTAATTTTAAAAATACAGTTTCTTCGTAGATAAGCTCTTTCAAACATAGGTTTTCCACACTATTGGTACTTAGACGTCTGAATATTTTCACCCTTTTGCTCTGTGACGAGACGGAGGAATACTTTAGTTCCCCAACTCTCTGAGGTATTTTGTATTCCTGTGTGTTGCTGCTGTTGAGGCAGGTCCAATTTCCCTGCTATTCCCCCATTTCACCAACCTTCTGCATGTTTAAATAGCTAATTAGCATCAAATTGGGAGTTATTCTTGGTGGCTCAGATGAAAGAATCTGCTTGCAATGCAGGAGACCCAGGTTCGATTCCTGGGTTGGGAAGATCTCCTGAAGGGAATGGCAACCCACTCCAGTATTCTTGCCTGGAGAATCCGGTGGACAGAGGTGCCTGGTGGGCTACAGTCCATAGGGTTGCAGAGTCAGACACGACTGAGCAACTTTCACATAAGCATCAAATTCCTTTTTGAGGTGCAAATTTACCAGCAATGTTAGGCTTTTTATTTTTTAAATGATTTTATTTATTTTCGGCTGTGTAGGGCCTTCATTGCTGCGTGGGCTTTTCTCTAGCCAAGGCGAGCAGGGGCTACTCTCTAGTTGTGGTGCCCAGGCTTCTGGTTTCAGTGGCTTCGCTTGTTGCTGGGCACGGGCTCTGGGGGCAGCGGGCTTCAGTGGTTGCAGCACGTGGGCTTCAGTGGTTGCAGCTCTAGAGCACAGGCTCAGTAGTTTCGGCTCTTGGGCTTAGCTGCTCCGAGGCATGTGGGATCATCCCTGACCAGAAATGAAACTCACATTTCCTGCATTGTAAGCGGATGCTTTACCACTGAGCCACCAGGGAAGCTCTCAGGCCTATTTTAGATTCTAGTTTTCCACACATGTGTCTGGTGGGAGAGGCCAGGATCAAGAGGCCTGGGAGCTGGGAGTCCTCAGCCACAGCTCTAGGTCTGACGTCAAAATCTCTGGGGTCTTTGGTGAGCACCACGACTTTCTGGGACTGTATCCTTCCCTTAATCATGTCCTACTCTTTGAGGGCCCATGGACTGTAACCCACCAGGCTCCTCTGTCCACAGGATTTCCCAGGCAAGAATACTGGAGACTGTTGCTATTTCCTTCTCCATATTAGGCTTTTTATAATCTACTAAGGCCGCTCATCTAAAGAGATTGTTTCCTATTTTGTTCTGAAATTTTAAAACACTTCAGGAAACAATACAATATACAAAATGTAAAAACTTTTGTAATATATTTTTATAACTGCATATGTAAGACTATATTGCTGTGTTTGTTGTTTCTTTTAGTGTTTCGATTCAAATGATGAGGTGGCAAAGAACAATTCTAGGGAGGAATTGTTGTACATAATCCCACAACACTAAGGTAAAATATTTTCATTTTTGTGTCTTATCCTTTAGTCCTTGTTCTTATGATCTGTAAGTATTTTTCTTGGTACTGTTGAAAGCATTGTACATATGCCATTTTGCTTCTCATAATTTTTAACTAAAAACCACATATTGTCAGAATAATGGTCTACCTAAAACAAAAAGAGTAGGAAGTCAAGAAGATAGCAACAAAACACGGAATGCTGAGAACTGGTGAGGGTACTGGTAGAAGAAAAAACAAGAAAGATAGAGAAAGTTGATACTTATGAATTTTTAGTTTTAAAATAATATTTGGTGTATACATGATAATATAAAAATATATATGTAAGCCATAAAGCATAAAAATACAATGGTAATACCACCGAAGTTAGATCTTGATTACATATTCATATTTTGAATCTATATTCTCCATTCTGATTCCATCCTACTGCCTACCTCACAAAGACAATTGCTGTCCTGAATTTTGTGTTAAATATTTCTTGTTTCTTTCCCTCTATCAGAAGTGGAGGTACTGAGTCACACAGCTTCAGGCATATAACTTAAAATTGTAAAGCTAAACCCATGTAGAATCCAAGGCAGAATATAACTTCAAAATCTAAATAAAAAATCAAAGACTATATAAAATACTATAAACAAAAATAAAATACTAACAAAAAGGCATTAGAAAAAATAAATGTAAACTATAAAATAAAACCAAAACTAAGCATATTTGTTTGAACAGCAGAAGGGAGTGAACTTAACTGTTGAAAGAAAAAAGCTCTTAGAATGGATTTAAAAACACACATTTAGCAATATGTTGTCTAAAAGAGACACAGCTAATTCCCTTCTCTAGGGAATCTTCCTGACCCAGGGATCAAACCTGGATCTCCTGCATTGCAGGCAGGTTTTTTACCATCTGAGCCACCAGTAAAACCCAAGTTAAATAAGCAGGGTGACAATATATAGCTTTGTCATAATCCTTTCCCAATTTTGAACTAGTCAATTGTTCCATGTAAGGTTCTAACTGTTGCTTCTTGACCTGCATACAGATTTCTCAGGAGACAGGTAAAGTGATCTGGTACTCCCATCTCTTTAAGAATTTTCCACAGTTTGTTGTGATCCACACAGTCAAAGGCTTTAGGCTTTAGTGTACTCATTGAAGCAGAAGTAGTTGTTTTTCTGGAATTCCCTCTCTTTCTCTATGATCCCAAGAATGTTGGCAAATTGATCTTTGGTTTCTCCGTGCTTCCTAAATTCAGCTTGTACCTCTGGAAGTTCTTGGTTCATGTACTGCTGAAGCCTAGTTTGAAGGATTTTGAGCATAATCTTACTATTGTCAACTACAAATTGGCACTTACCCAGAGCATTGCCAATGACTGAACAACAAAGACATTTGCCATCTGCCTTTATGGCTTCCCTGGTGGCTCAGAGGTTAAAGCGTCTGCCTCCAATGCGGGAGACCTGGGTTCCAACCCTGGATCGGGAAGATCCCCTGGAGAAGGAAACGGCAACCCACTCCAGTGTTCTTGCCTGGAGAATCCCATGGATGGAGAAGCCTGGTAGGCTACAGTCCATGGGGTCACAGAGAGTCAGACATGACTGTGCTCTAGGGAATCTGGTGGGACAGGTCTTTAGATAGTTGGATGCTTCAGGAACAGATTTTATGATCTCAGTCCTTGCATCTCCTCATATCTAAAGAAGCACTAAATCCCTTCATGGTAACATCAGATCCTCATGACTAACAAAAAAACCTTTTGTAAAATGAGTGCTTCATGGTATTGAACTCCCCCTTCACCAAAACATTATATATTGACTTTCCTCCACTGCCTCTTTGGAGCAGTCTCTCAGAGCTATCTGAGATGCTGCCTCCCGGGCTGCAGTCCTCATTTTTCCCAAATAAAACTTAACTCACAACTCTCAAATTGTACATCTTTTTTTAGTCAATGCTAGCATACAAAATGAGTGCAATTGTGCGGTAGTTTTTAACATTCTTTGGCATTGCCTTTATTTGGAATTGGAATGAAAACTGACCATCTCCAGTCCTGTGGCCATTACTGGGTTTTCCAAATTTACTGACAAATTGAGTGCAGTACTTTATCAGCATCATCTTTTAGGATTTTAAATAGCTCTGTGCTGTGCTTAGTCACTCAGTTGTGTCTGATGCCTTGCGACCCTGTGGATTGTAGCCGGCCAGGCTCCTCTGTCCGTGGGGTTCTCCAGGCAAGCATATTGAAGCGGGTTGCCATGCCCTCCTCCAGGGGATCTTCCCAAACCAGGGATTAAACCCAGGTTTCCTGCATTGCAGATGGATTCTTTACCATCTGAGCCACCAGGGAAGCCCTTTTCAGAGGATGCCAAATTGAGTCTTGGAGACAGAGTTTTGGGTGAAGAAAGAATAGCTTTATTGCTTTACCAGGTGAAGGGGGATACAGTGGCCTCCTTCCCTTGAAAATTGTGTGTCCCAACATGGGAAGATTTGCTGAGGAGTTTTTAGAGCAATGATTGAAGGATGGGGTTGCTGACAAGATAGAGTGTGTGCAGGACCTGCACTCCTTGAATTGGGCTTCAGGTGGTCTAATCTTTATGAGCTCCTCTGGTTCCTCTCATAGCTCAGTTGGTAAAGAATCTGCCTGCAATTCATGAGACCTGGGTCCAATTCCTGGGTTGGGAAGATCCCCTGGAGGAAGAACTGGCAACCCACTCCAATATTCTTGCCTAGAGAATCCCCATGGACAGAGGACGCTGGCAGGCTACAACCCACGGGGTCACAAGAGTCAGACATTGACTTAGCGACTAAACCACCACCACCACCGGTTCCTCTAATCTGGAATGAAGAATACTAACACTTTTCATTTGTTGGTTGTTTTTTTTTTTTTTTTAATTTTGTAAAGTGTTCAAAGATATCCCTTGAGGCAGAACCAGGATCCTGCCCAAGGCTGCACTCTTGTTTCCTGACTGCTCCTTCCTTCTTTTCCTCATGTCCCCTCCCTTCCCTGATTAGCAACTGTTCAAATCTGTCCTTTGGCATTCAGGGACAGTCATGGAAACTGGAGTCAGGAGGCTTGCTGTTTTAAGACTAACAAATGTAAGTAAAATAGAAAAATGCAGAAATTAATGAATTAAAAAACAGACAAGTCCAAAGATTTTAGAAGTAATCCTAAGAGCAAAATGGAGCAACCATAAAAGTTAAAGGTAGTTAGAGTTTAAAAAACAAACAAATGTGCTGCCTTTGGTGTGGTCTCTTGACCAGCTCACTTCCCTGCCACCTTCTCCTGATAGGAGGAACTGGAGAAACTACTATGTCTCAAACTTAGATTAGCCAGTGAAATCTTTTTAGTTCCACAGATTATGAAGCCAAACCAAAGTAGCCTGGTAGAATTACAGTGCTATCGACTTAATGTGTATGTAGCCCAGAGAACAGCCTCTTATGTTCTTTTTTTTTTTTTGTACTTTGGGTAATTCTGTTAGGTAGGTAGAATAGGGAAAAGGAGTCCAAAATGGCGGTGGCTAAAAGACAAGAAAGGTCTGAGGACCAGAGTGAAGACTTCAGGCAGAACAAACAGAACAAACAGCACTCCTGGCTAAGCCCAATTTGCATAGGGCAGGCCCAGGTGGAGGAAAAAACATACAAAAGGAGGAGCCAAAGTGCTTTCTCTAGGACTGTCTCCTGCGTGCATGCGCTCTTCTCTCTCTCTCTCTCTCCCACTCTCCTGCTATCTTCTAAATAAAATGGAGCTGCAACATTGATTTGCCTAAGAGCTGTAACACAGTTTGTCCAAGACCCAAGAGCTATGATGCACCGAGGCCTTTAATGTCCGTTGCTCCAAATCTTTGTTGTGACGAGACAAAGAACCGAGGAACATACACTCGCGTGACAATTCCAAACCTCCAATAACTGTGCAAAATTAGTAAATCATATCTGATCTGCAAACCAGAAATAATCATTTGAGGGTGGATAGCGTATTCCTGGGTAATACATGTTTTCTTATCTTAAAGTGTTAGATCTACTTTTGTTTAACTTACCGGTGGCTAGAATTGTTGCTTTCATCTTCAGAAAATCATTGAATGAAAAGTAAACCTAGATTTGGGGCTTTGAACTGATGCTAATGGGATAAGACTCCAGAAAGTTGGCAGGAAGTGACTGTATTTTGTAAAAGATAAATCACTGGACCAGAGGATAGGCCATAAGAGGCAGGATTTTACTCTGGTCCCTCAAACTCCCACCTCTTTTTGTGCCACAGTATCTAGTCTTCTTGTCTTGAGTGAAGCTGGAGCTAGAGAATATGATGGGACATTACTCCCATGATTAGGTTACTATTCAGTTGACTGAGTTACTAAAATAAGGAGATTATCTTTGCTGGGCCTGACCTAACCAGGGAAATCCTTAAAAGGCATGGTGCTAGGCATCTCCTGAAGTCAGAGAGAGTCATAGTAGTAGACACATTCTCTTGCTGGATTTGAAGAGACAAGTTGCTATGAGTCCCACAACCACAATGAATTGAACTCTATCAATAATCTGAATGAACTTGGAAAGCACCCCGAGGTCCAGATAAGAACACAGCCTGGCTGACATTGAGACACAAGATTGCAGCCTTGTGACGTCTGAGCTGAGAAGTTGGTGGGGATAGCACCAGGATTTCTGAACTATGGAACAGTGAGATAATCAGTGAGAGCTGTTTTAAGCTCCTGTTTGTGTTAATTTGCTATGCAATAGTAGAAAACGAAATCCACAGCCTTCTGGTGGAAGAATCATGGGAAATGGCAGGGGCTTTGTTTGCTTTGTTTTGTTCCTTTTAAAACAGTAAACATAGTGTTAGTTTTTTGCATCCTTGTCTGTATTCTGTTCCTCTTTCCCCTATTCTCTCCCTTCCTTTCTCTCCCTTTCTTCTACCACCTCTTCCTCCCTCTATAAATCTTCCTTTGAAGTTTCTCTCCCTAGTAAGACTTGATCTCTCCTTCTGTCATAATGTGTTCCTGTATTATAGCCACGTGCATTTATAATCAGTGGAGTTGAAAGGGTCATAAAGATGTCATAAAGGACTCCACCATTAGTTGGCCCCGGTGGACTTGAGCAATTTACATAATTCATTTGCAAATGAGAAAATGTCTGAAGGTGCGTACTTGCACAAACGTTCAACAATTCTATGAACTGCCCACTTCTGTGTGCAAAATTGGAGATAATGGTGTCACTGTTTCTGGGGTGCTTTGAAGGGTGACAGGAATGGCCAGAGTCAATAATTTATCTTGAACAGCTGCCTCCCCTGGAAAGGCTCGTGTTGTTCCTAAATCACCAGAGCCTCATTTGAGAGCCTCACGTACGCTTTAAGAATTGGGCTTTCATCCCAGGCAGGCTCTGATTTATCTTTCCTGTAATATCGCTTCAATTTCCTTACCAACAATATAGAAGAGATCTAAAGGAACGGATGCCAAAAAAAAAAAAAAGCAAGAATTTTCAGTCTTAGAGTGATCCTCCCTTCTGATGATCTCCTTTCAGGAGGTTAGAATTAGCCTCTATAAATTCGACTGATATGTAATCAGCACTTCTCTTCTAAGTGAGTGAGTGGGTACTAGTCACTCAGTCATGTCTGACTCTTTGTGACCCCATGGACTATAACCTGCCAGGCTCCTCTATCCACAGAATTCTCCAGCAAAAATACTGGAGTGGGTTGCCATTTACTTCCTCCTACTCTTCTAAGTACTGGGGATTAAAAGATGAATAAATCAGACCTTGAAGTAGCTCACATTCTTGTTGGTCAGGGTTTGTGTATGACCATATGGCTATGAACAACTGTAAGCAAATAATATCACAAAATCATAATAGGAATATAATCAACATCAATATATTATATATATATATATATATATAATATAGGACATCAGTATATCATAATCAACATCAATATATAATATAGGGGCTCAGAAGAGACAGATTTTAAGGTTGAGAATTATGGTGTTCTTAAATCCCTCCCCCTGGTGGCTCAGTGGTAAAGAACCTGCCTGCCAATATAGGAAACACAGATTCGATGCCTTGTTCTGGATGATCCCCTGGAGAAGGAAATGGCAACTCACTCCAGTATTTTTGCCTGGCAAATCCCATGGACAGAGGGGCCTGCTGGGTTATAGTCCATGGGGTTGCAAAAGAGTTGGACACGACCTAGCGACTGAACAACAACAATGAATAATATTTTTATATGGATATAAGATATTTTCTAAGATAGAAAAACAATTTAGAGAGAAGAGTGGTGCTGTTTTACAATTTTGCAAATCCCTTTAATGTCTGGTTTAATGGAAGACCACAGGATTCTGCTTTGGCATTCGGTCTGTTGTTCTGCATTTAGTGTTTTGGTTGAAGTAAGAAGAAAGTTCAACCTCATGCAGATGTGCACTAGTTGGAAAAGGGAAGAATATCCGAATAGCCTCCTCACATAATTATGTATACATACTACAGTCTCTTTAAAACATACTGTACACTCATGGGAGAAAGAAAGTGAACAAGGTACAGCACATCTTAGTATCATGATGAATGTGGTTTTGACCTTGCAGCCTCCCTGAAAGGGTCTCAAGAATTCTCCAGGATCCCTGGACTGGCCTTGAGAAGTGCTGTGCTCAAGAAAGGAGCAAGCAACCAGCCAGAGAAGCACTGTTCTTGTCTCCATGGAGAGGCTCCGGGTGATACTGGTGGTCTCTGAAGATACAAGGATGAAGTCCAGAAAATACCATTTAGGTAGCAACTTTTCTGTTCCCCTTATCTCTTCTCTGTCCTTCATCTCGAACACTGGAAGCATGGCAAATACAGGTAATCGATGTGGGAGGAAGGATAGGAAAAGGAGAAAGAGAATCAACCAACCAGATCTCCTCTCCCCCATGGCAGCCTTCCTGCTTGCAGTAGTCCTGAGGTGGGGAAGGACAGCCTGGGTTTAAGACTGATCCTTTTAATCTAGCATTTTTCAGAGGATCTTTTGCTGCCCCAATGATTAGATAAGAAAATGTGACTGCCTGAATTTTCATTTGGGGTGAAGAAAAGGACCTCCATAGAATAAATGCAGTGAAAAGTGAAAGAGTTAATCTCTCAGTCGTGTTCGACTCTTTGTGACCCCATGGACTGTAGCCTACAAGCTCCTCTGTTTATGTGATTCTCTAGGCAAGAATACTGGAGTGGGTTGCCATTGCCTTCATGGCAACCCACTCCAGTATTCTTGCCTGGAAAATCCCATGGACGGAGGAGCCTGGAAGGCTGCAGTCCATGGGGTTGCTAAGAGTCGGACACGACTGAGTGACTTCACTCTCACTTTTCACTTTCATTCACTGGAGAAGGAAATGGCAACCCACTCCAGTGGTCTTGCCTGGAGAATCCCAGGGATGGGGGAGCCTGGTGGGCTGCCGCCTATGGGGTCACACAGAGTCGGACACGACTGAAGCGACTTAGCAGCAGCAGCCATACCTTACTCCAGGGGATCTTTCTGACCCACATCTTCTTCATTGGCAGGTGGATTCTTTACCACTGTAACTGGGAAGCCCTGAATAAATGTAAGTGGGTAGAAAAGAAAATAAATTTGCCTGATCAGCGTTTGGTTAAATACTTTTTAAACAAACAAATCATTGCACAAGGAATGTGTAATGTCTATGAAAGAAAATCACAGGTATTTTCAGTTCAGTTCAGTCACTCAGTCATGTCTCACTCTTTGCGACCCCATGGACTGCAGCACGCAGTGCTTCCCTGTCCATCACCAACTCCTGGAGCTCACTCAAACTCATGTCCATAGAGTCAGTGATGCCATTCAACCATCTCATCCTCTGTCGTCCCCTTCTCTTCCCGCCTTCAATCTTTCCCAGTAGGGTCTTTTCCAATAGGTCAGTTCTTCGAATCAGGTGGCCAAAGTACTGGAGTTTCAGCTTCAGCATCAGTCCTTACCATGAATATTCAGGACCGATTTCCTATAGGATGGACTGGTTGGATCTCCTCGCAGTCCAAGGGACTTTAGAGGTAAATTTTATTTACAGGTATTTTAGAGGTAAATAAAATGTCCCAGTTTGGTCTCGGGAAGAGGATCTTGATGGGAGGCCAAATTGAAAATATGGAATTGGAGTCAGATTGGACAAGGGTTTGGCTGCCACTTGGACCCACTTGTGCTCAACTTGCTGGGCAGGTAGGAGAGACTGGAGCCCTAGAGTTCTTTGAGAGGAATCTGATTTTTTTTTTTTTTTTTTAGCCTTGCCTCCAGGCATGCAGAATCTGAGTTCCCCATCAGGATCAAACCAGTGCCTACCCCCCTCACCCCCTGCAGTGGAAGCAGCATGGAGTCTTAACTACTGGACCACCAAGGAAGCCCCAAGAAAGGAGTCTGCTTTAGACAGAGTAGCTTTTCTCCTTTTCATGGAGAGTAGAGCCATGCAAAACCGAGTGGGTCAAACAGTCATGTTTAAAAGCTTTTATCCTTTTCTCCAGGAGTATATCTGAGACTTTTGAGCATATATAAAATTTGTCTTTCTTCCCTCCTTTCAGATAGCGGGGCTTGCTCTCTCCAATTCTGCTCATGGCAAACCTTGCAGGATATGAAAACTGCTGTCAGAAGGAAAATCGACTTTGTGTTGAGTTACACCCTAGGGAAGGCAGCCTCTAATCACCTTGGCAGATTGCTTGCTTGCCTTTTTTGTTTTCTCTGAATCCAACCTCTCCTCTCCCAGTCCCTGTGCCTGCTCACCCCTCCTTAGCCCACCCTTTGTGTCCCTGTCTTCAGAGTTGCTTCAGGGACCATCAGATCAGAGAAAACAAACAGGCCCAGAGCCAAGCAAGTTAGAGGCTTGTGAGGGAGTCAGGAGACAGTGTATACATCCCACCCTTAAGGAAGAGAGACTCCTTGGTTATGACCATAAAACTGGTCATCACACTGGTGGAATAAACTCATCTTGGCTCATTTGCAGAGAAGGGCTCATGTGGAAAGTGCTGCACCTGCTCAGCTCCGACAGAAAAAGCTTCCTTCTTAAACTGGTTTGGTTGTGAAAGATGGGTGGGCAGAAAGGTTTACTAATGGCTGCTGCCTTATAACAGGCATCTAAATCATCTCATTTAGTCCTAAGAAAACACTAGGAGCTAAATGTTCTTATCTGCTAATGCAGATAAGAAAGGTAGGGTGCTGAGAGGTTCAGTGACCTGCCCAACCCACACCACTAGTAAACGATAGAGTGGCAGATTCAATAGGGATAATTTTGGTGCCAGTGGAGGTTCACATACTGCCCCAGTGTGCAGTATTTCCCACTAATTGTTGTCAGTCATTTCACTGTTCTTAAAGTTTATTACTCTGTGGTTGGTGGGGATGTTGCTCTTCATAGTTGTTTTAAAATTTGGTAGGTAGAACAGAAAGAAAAGCTGGGGATGACTATTTTTATAAATTGCTTCTGAACAAGAGAATCTGTGTGTAGGAAAATGAATTTTTTTCTTTACTTTTCTTTCTCCTTCCCTCCATCCCTTTTTCTTTTTCTTTTTTTTTTTTCCATCCTTTTTCTTTCTTTCTGGATTTCTTTAAAAAATTCTTTTGTTTTAAAAGTTTGAAAAAAAAAATACAGGAAAGTAGGAATAATAATATAATAAATACCCATGTATCTAAAAATTATTCTTTCTGGATTCAAAACAAGTCATCTCTAAAAATACTTCCTGGTGCCCTTTCGTTCATGCTCCCCAAAGGGAGACATCATCTCCTGACTACAGATCTGAATTAAGATCTGATTTTAGCTCCTTCATAGCAGACACACTTAGTTTCTAATAAAATGGCTCTTCCTAAAGTTTTGAGTTCTGTTTTTTCCATCTACTTAGGGCTCCTTCATTCTGAAACAAGAAAGCTCCTTGGTAGCCATCCTCATAGGAATGTTTCTAGAGTTAATGAGCTGAGAGAGATGTCATTTTGAGCTTCTTTAGAAAAAAAAATTAATGTGCAGCCTCTTTCTCCTGCTTCAATATATTTTTAGAATAAGGGGTTGTCTTATCATTCTCTTACACATACATATATTTAACAGACACCACTCCAGGATTTATTGAAGGATAGAAACTGGGGCATAGTTTCTAATTGAATATTGATAATAAGAAAAGATTCAGGGCCATTCTGAAACATGAACATATGAAGAATAATTAACTGATAAGAAAAATGATAGAGCTACACTAGTTCTTCACTTATCAATCGGCAAGCAAATACAAAGCACGATAAAGTTATTTCTTACATTAACATGAGTTTGCTCATTTATCTTTGGCTTTGTAGCTAGATTTTAATTATTTCAGGTGATGCTACAAAATAATTAAAGCGAAGGTGTTCTAGCTCTGCCTTTATTAGCTGCATGACCCTGAGCCAGCAATTTCCCTTTTGTAAGCCTCCTTCTCCTCAAGTGCAGCATAGAGATTATGAGGGTAATCACTTCACTGGACTGTGTGAGAATCCAGTGAAATCACTCATGCACAGAGCCTAGTTCCTAACACGTGCCCAGTGAATGGCCCCCACTGCTTTTGGGCTGGTTACAACAGTTTCAGTAGCTGTTTGGAATGAGAGTTATATCACTCCCAGAAATTCGCTGAATGACTTGTCCTTTCTATCCCTGTAACTCTGCAGTCTACAGGGTGAGAGGTCCCCTTTGGGCATACCTTTGTTGAGGGTCACAGTGAGATTCCTATTGAATTATAAAGTATGGCCACCACCTGAGTGGTCTAGGCAACTTGTGTCATGGGCAGGAAAGAAGAGGTGTCATTGCCTTGACCCTGAGTCCAGAGAAGTTAAACCTGCTGTTGTATAGTGGGGAGAAGGAGGACTATGTATGGAACCCAGATGATCCACTTGGGTGCTTCTTGGTACTGTCTTCTATAATTATGACTATAAATGGGCAGACACAACAATGCCCACAATCTCAGCCTGAGAATTCTTTTTTTCTTTTTTCAATAATAAGATTCTTTTTTTTTTTTAATTATTATTTTATTATTATTTATTTATTATTATTTTATTTTAGAGAGAGAAAGGAGGATGAAAGTCACAGAGGTTAACAATCCATGTTGTCAAGCTTCTGGGAGTAAAATTTCCCTGCTAAGAGGACTATCTCCCACAGTTTCTGTTTTATCGGTAAATATAAATATAAAGCATCTGCTCCTTTCCTGGCAAGTCCTGTACTCAGAAAGAACTAAGCCAAGTCTTGGAGAACAACCAATTCAAGTGGAGGGGCTGAAGCTTCCAAACACAGCCACTGTTTCTGCCTTGCGTCTTTATCTCGGTGGGGCATGGTCGCCACCCAGGGAAGCTGTGGCAGGAAGCCCAGCAACAGCAGCAGCAGCAGCAGCTGTGTGTGTGGGGACAGTGGCTCCCAGCCCTGGACTCAGAGCTCTGATGATGGGCTTCTGCCTTCAACAACTGCTATGGAAGGCCAGCAGAGACGGAGCTAATGGTGATGGTAACCTCAAATAGCGGGTGAAGGCGGGAGACGATGAGTATCAGTTGCAGCCTGAGACTGACTGCAGGGGAGGAGAGGTATTCTTCCCACCAACTAACCTTCCTCTTCTAAGTTTCCCACTGGAAACTGGGAGGAGATGCTCCCTGATTGTATATGGAGAAGTGGATCCAAATGGCACCAAGGGTGGACTCTGGTAGACACAGAGACGTGCTGCTCACGCCTCCCTTTACGGTACGACTTGCTGTGGGGGGGTGACCAGAAGGTGGCCTCCAGGTGTCTGCTCATCCCAGGGGCTGCCTCAGCATCTGGTTCCAGGGCTCCTGACTGGATGGGCACCACAGTTCAAATTTCTTCTCTGTTCCATTTGCAGGTGTTGATTCCTTGTGAAGATCTTGCACCCAAACTCTTTCTCAGCATTTGCTTCTAGATAACTAGACCTGTGACAACTCCTGTTTTCATTTGGAGCCATGATAATGCTCCAAATGCTGCTGCTGCTGTTAAGTTGCTTCAGTCGTGTCCAACTCTGTGTGACCCCATAGATGGCAGCCCACCAGGCTCCCCCATCCCTGGTACTCTCCAGGCAAGAACACTGGAGTGGGTTGCCATTTCCTTCTCCAGTGAATGAAAGTGAAAAGTGAAAGTGAAGTCACTCAGTCGTGTCTGACTCTTCGAGACCCCATGGGCTGCAGCCTACCAGGCTCCTCCATCCGTGGGATTTTCCAGGCAAGAGTACTGGAGTGGGGTGCCATTGGTGCAATGGTGGGTGCCATTGCCTTCTCTGAATGCTCCAAATACATATTAATAATTCCATATACCACCCACTGTCCATTCTTGTTCTCCCTTTCTAATTTCATTCTATATGATTATATTTCTTACTCATAATCAAGGCTAGTTTTTTCCCCTCTTGTATCTCTTAGTGTTATTTGTAAGAATCCTATACAGGGACTCATAAGTGTATTATAAGTTAAGAAATAGAAATCAATTCTGGCCAAGTAAAGGAAAAGGAGGGAAAAAGAAAAGGAAAATTTAGAAGACTTGTGCAGCCCACAGAATCCAAGAAAAAGATAAGCAAGCTGGATCCAGGGAAGAGGTGATCCTATGAGAGCTTCAGCGTGTTCAGGAGTAAAAGTTCACAGACCTCTTTGTCCCCCAAAGCACAATTTCCAGCGTGATGATTCTTCATTCTAAGTTTCAGATTCACAAGAAAGGGAATATGAGTAATCAGCTGTGTCTCCTTCAGACTAGGGGAGACAGAAGAAGGTATTGGAGGTCGATAGATATGGGGCTGCCCCATAGAAGAGGAAATCTGGGGTGGCCATCCCAAGAGGCATTTATTGCTTTTAGTATTAAGAAAAAGGCCCATATAGTCAAAGCTATGGTTTTCTCCAGTAGTCATGTACATGTGTGAGAGTTGGACGATAAAGAAGGCTGAGCACCAAAGAATTGATGCTTTCAAACTGTTGTGTTGGAGAAGACTCTTGAGAGTCCTTTGGACAACAAGGAGATCAAACTAGTCAATCCTAAAGGAAATCAACCCTGAATATTCATTGGAAGGACTAATGCTGAAGCTCCTACATTTTAGCCACTTGATGGGAAAAGCCCACTAAATGGAAAAGATCCTGATGCTGGGAAAGATTGAAGGCAGAAGAAGAAAGGAGAGACAAAGGATGAGATGGTTGGATAGCATCATCGACTCAATGGACACGAGTTTGAGCAAGTTCTGGGAGATACTGAGGAACAGGGAGGGCTAGCGTGCTGCAGTCGATGCAGTTGTAAAGAGTCGGACACGACTCAGACTGAACAACAACAGCAAGTCAACAGGTACAGAAGGTGCATTTCAGTGACTCACTTGGTTGTCAGTGCTTTGTTAGCAGAGTTAGAAAAAAATCTAGGAAGCCTAGCTTGTGTTTTTTGATGTTTCTCCTCTATTGAGGCTCTGCTCATCTTTCTCTTCTCTTTTTGGTTTTGGTGACCTGGGCCACAAGTCCTCTGGCTCTTTGGAAGCCTAGAGACGGTGACTTCCTCAGTGACTTGGTGGCCATTCATTGTGGAGAACTGGCTTTTCTTCCCCTTTCCCTGGGAGATCTGGCTCTGCTGAGCCAGTGAGTGAAAGAGAGCTACAGCTGCGGGCATCCCTGCCTTAGTTCTCATTGCAGAAATGATTCAAAGAATCTGCGATCTTCTGTATCAAGTAACTTAGATGGAGGGAAGCACTGTTTTCTGAAGAGATCTCTGTTGCCTCAAGAATACTTGCATTTAAAAAATTAATTTTATTTTTTTATTTATTTTTGGCTGTGTTGGGTCTTTGTTGCTACATGGCTACTCTCCAGCTGTGTACTCAGGCTCCTCATTGTGGTGGTTTCTCATGGAGCACAGGCTCTGGGTGCACAGGTTTCAGTAGTTGTGGCACACAGGCTTAGTTGGATCTTCCTGATCCAGGGATTGAACCTGTATCTCCTGCATTGGCAGGCCAATTCTTTATCACTGAGCCACCAGGGAAGCTCTGAACAATTGCATTTCTGAAATTTATGAACTGTGTGATGTTATAAAACCAAAGCAGATAAACACAATATATTTCCCTCTTGCCTTTCTTCAGTTCCCCCGCCAGCCGAGGGCAGGTCCATTCCTACTAACACTCCTGTTTTTCCCCCTAGTTCCTTTGTCCTACTGAGTTTTGTGTGGTTCTATATGTTCTTTTCCACTGGTCAGTACTCCTGTCTGCTCTCAGCTGGTGTTCTGCAGGCACTTCTGTGTCTGAAGGTGTATAACTGATGTATCCATGGAGAGAGATGTACTCCGTGTCCACCTACTCCTCCACCATCTTGTTCTCTTCCTTTCTCTTGCCTTAGTAGCTAGAAATGTTCAGTTCAGTTCAGTTCAGTCACTCAGTTGTGTCTGACTTTTTGCGACCACATGAATATCAGCACACCAGGCCTCCCTGTCCATCACCATCTCCCAGAGTTCACTCAAACTCACGTCCGTCAAGTCGGTGATGCCATCCAGCCATCTCATCCTCTGTCGTCCCCTTCTCCTCTTGCCCCCAATCCCTCCCAGCATCAGAGTCTTTTCCAATGAGTCAACTCTTCGCATGATGTGGCCAAAGTACTGGGGTTTCAGTTTTAGCATCAGTCCTTCTAAAGAAATCCCAGGGCTGATCTCCTTGAGAATGGACTGGTTGAATCTCCTTGCAGTCCAAGGGACTCTCAAGAGCCTTCTCCAACACCACAGTTCTAAAGCATCTTAGATCCATAATAATTTCCCAAGTGTAGAAATTTATTCAGCTGTTCACTGACTAACACCAACTCTTGCCCTTTCATGGATTCCTTTTTGCTCTAATTGTCCTATTGTGCCTTTGTGCTACATGTCAGATGTGTGAGCTGGCCCAGGTCCTTTTGGAAGTGCATTTATAAAGATAAGTCATCCTTCCTCTTCCTTCCTCCAAAATAGAAAATAGCCATAATGGATCATTTTGGAGATAAGGAAACTGAAATGTTTTAATGAAAGAGAAGTGACCAAATTGAAGATAACTGCTAGGCCTTCCAGAGAACAAGATCAGTGTTTACAGATAACACACTGGCTCTTGGCACCAAGTTTCAAAACACACAGGCCTTTGCCAGAGTTGCCTGTGGAACAGAGGCACCACCATTTTTTCCTGACATAAAGGGGTGCCCATGTCTCCTCTCTGTTTTTTAATCAGTTGAGCAAAAGATTTGTCAGTACATACTCTGCATTCACTTCATTGAATTTGACAGTTAAATCCCTGAAAAGGGGATATTTTGGGTTAACTATCTCCTCTGGCAGACATTGGAGTTGTAGCCATACATAACATGAAGTAATATAATTTTGGACTAAACCAGCTGAAAAGCAAGACTTTGCTGATATATTTCTTCCTTTCCATCTTCAGGGAGTTCAAAGTCATTCAAACATTTCTAACTCATTTTCAAGACACTACCTTAAACTTTGGTCAATTTCTTTTCCCTTCTTTGATTTTAATTTGTTTCTCCCATGCCACATTCCTTTCTGGATTTGGACCTCTTTATGGCTTTCTACAGGATTCCCTGGTAGCTCAGCTGGGAATGAATCCGCCTGCAATGCAGGAGACCCCAGTTTGATTCCTGGGCCAGGAAGATCCATTGGAGAAAGGATAGGTTATTCACTCCAGTATTCTTGGGCTTCCCTGGTAGTTCAGCTGGTAAAGAATCTACCTGAAATTCAGGAGACCTGGGTTCAATCCCTGGGTTGGGAAATACAAAAGTTTCCTGTGGCTTTATGTTCTGGTATCTTAGAAAATTTCTTAAATGCCACACTCAACCTCTTTTCTAAGCTTAATTTGTGTTACGGTTTCTTTTTACTATCCCTTTGTCTAGTTTCATGGTTTCTGTTTTCCTTTCCAGTCGTTTTGAATTAATGCTTCTTATTCTTATTCTTGAGTCTTGCTATAACTTTGCTTCTAGATACCAACTCTGATTCTCTCTTGGGTGCATTCTCCACAGCCCTCTGCCTAGTGGAGTCCTAAGTCCAGCCCCGCGCCAAAACCTCTGCCAAGGTCAGTACTCACAGTTCCCACTGATACCAGAACTGTTTAGAAATTTTAACCTGTATTTTACTCTCAATTCACTATAAAGTAGAAACAGATAAGCTAACTCTCACTAAGCAACATGATTGGAAAAGACACAGCATATAGTCTATATCAGGGAGATCACCTTTTAACAGAAGCTAAGGAAGGACTGATGCTGAAGCTGAAGCTCCAATACTTTGACCACCTGATGCGAAGAGCTGACTCATTGGGAAAGACCCTGATGCTGGGAAGGCTTGAAGGCAGGAGGAGAAGGAAATGACAGAGGATGAGATGGTTGGATGGCATCACTGACTCAATGGACAAGAGTTTGAGCAAACTCCAGGAGATGGTGAAGGACAGGAAAGCATGACGTGCTGCAGTCCATGGGGTCGCAAAGAGCTGGACACAACATAGCAACTGAACAACAGCAAGATGTACCTTAAATCAAAGCAGTAAATACTTGACACTTGAATTTCGGATAATATGAGAAATTAACAGAAGGAATATTTAGTGCAAGATGGTTATGTTCTTCCAGAAGTGGTCTCAACTGGAATATCTCTCCTTTTTAACATAGACTTGGACATAATTTTGAAATTACTTTCTTTTCTATAGGCATGCTAGAGAATTTTCAGTCACCGGTTCACATTTCTAACAACCAGGACATACTGAAGAATTCAGTTATTCAAAAAGATACATTTTAACCATGCAAATTAGAGTACTATAGATGTTGACTCATTGAATTGGATTAAAAGCTAAATTTTTGTGATGGGGAAATTGCTTGAGTGGGTATATGTGTGTGTGAAGGTACATATGTATGTAGCAAGGTGAGGAGAATGATAGGAGCTGGATGTGGTGAAAATACTAACCGATGTAGCCGTACCTCAGAGTATACTCATATTGACGCACCTCCTGTTATACTCCATCAGGCTCTTGAGTGGTCAAGGCTGTACCTTGCCATCTATGATCTTGAGAGAGTCATTTCCTAGGCAGGTTGATAAGGAGTCTAGGGGTCCCCAAGGAGAGAGGGGTCTGGAATTCTCAAGGAGGAAGAAAGGACAAAGTTTTTTTCTTTCTCCACATTCCTTAGGATTATATAACAATAATGTATCCTGCCTAAGGACAGTCTTTGGATTCAACCTTCTGTTATCTTAAAATGTTAATTATGGGAGTAAACCTGGTCTTTACAAGGATGTATCTTGCCTGAGGACAGTATTATCTTAAAATGTAAATTATGGGAGTAGGTCTGATGAGATCTTTACAACCTCCAGATATGCTTTGGATTATATAACTTCATTGTTAACACTACCAAGCAGGTACTCTTTTTGCCCCCTTCTGATGCCTATGTCAGAAGCTTTCTCTATCTCCTTTATACTTTAATAAAACTTTATTACACAAAAGCTCTGAGCGATCAAGCCTCGTCTCTGGCCCCAGATTGAATTCTTCTCCTCCGGGGGCCAAGAATCCCGGTGTATTCGCGTGATTCAACAACAACCTTTCAATCTCTCCAGCCCCTGGGACAGGCCCTGGAACAAACTCAGATTTAGTACCTGTGTATGGATTGAATGAAGTGGTGAGAATTATAGAAATGTCATAGACTCATATGGAAGTGGGTAGCCGTTCCCTTCTTCAAGGGATCTTCCCAACCCAGGGATTGAACTTAGGTCTCCCGCATTGCAGGTGGATTCTTTACCAACTGAGCCACCAGAAAAGCCCAAGAATACTGGAGTGGGTAGCCTATCCCTTGTCTAGTGCATCTTCCTGACCCAGGAATCAAATAAGGGTCTCCTGCCTTGCAGGTGGATTCTTTACCAGCTGAGCTACCAGGGAAGCATATGGAAGCTAAAAGATCTTTCTTGCAAATAGGAGAGTACAGCCAATAACTATGTACCCATCATAGGTTGTTGATGGTATATCAAGTATCAAACCTAGATATTCTGACTCTGAGCTCAGTACTCTTTGTGCTTCCTCACACTGCTCTGGGTGTGAAAAGCTTTTAAAAAGTAGTTTGTAAAATTGTTCATCAGATAACATGTAATATAATGAGGTTTTATTTTTACTTAATCCTTTGAGCTTAAAGTTTGAAAAGTTTTAAGTCATTGAAAACAAATCCAATATTTAAAATTACCCATTTTCTTCTAACAAAGATATTTCCTTAGGGAAGAACACAAAAAATAGCAGTGTCGTCTACCTGAAATTGTTTCCTGGTAACGTCACATATTGCTTCTTCAGCCCTGAAAGGTGGATTAATGGATCTGGAATGACTTGACATTAACAATTTTCTGTGACCCACTTTTATATAAAAGATCATGTTTGAAAATGAAGAAAGAAGCAGACATATAATGGAAGAAATATCTATTAATGGAAAAAGGAGATTTGAACTTCTTCATTTTAAAATACCTTAAGAAAATTGCAAAACAAAATGAAACAATGTGAAGTATTCTGAAGAAGAAAGCTGAATATAAATGAAAGTTAACCTGAGAGATATTTTATGCATTTTCTGTCCTTGCTCCAGTTTGGTGGAGTGACTTGAAATCATGATCCAGTAACATTTTTGTTGAACTAAGTGATATCTTTATGCAGATGTGAAAGGTGGATATAAAAGTGATTAATTGTGGGGAGGAGGTGGGGCGACTCCCTTGGTGGTTCCGTTGGTAAAGAATCCACCTACAATGCAGAAGACCCAGGTTTGATCTATGGAACAGGAAGATCTCCTGGAGTAGGTAATAGCCATCCACTCCAGTATTCTTGGCTGGGAAATCCCATGGACAGAGGACACTGGTGGGCTACAGTCCGTGGGGTCACAAGAGTTGGACATGACTTAGAGGCTAACCCACCACCACCCATTGTGTGTGTCTGTGTGTGTTCATGTGTGTGACTGAGGATTGGAGTTAAATTTTATTACCAGGAATCTTCTTTTTAAACATGTTAATACCCTTTGGAGGAGTATAATGTTGAATTCTGGCCACCAAATCATTGTGTGACACTGTGAATATAACTATCCCACAAAATGTCATTAAATGTGAGGATTTAAGCCAAAAGGATCCAAAATATTAACTAGAAAACAAACATTTGGGCTTCCTATCATTTACTCATTATAGTCTGTATAGTCTAGATATTCTTTTGGAGCATTTATCATTCCAGTTAACTAATAACAAATCACCACATTCTGATCCAAGAATATAGAAGATGAAAATGATGGTGAAAATTATTTTTCTAAGGAATGTAATGGTTATGGCATTGAATCATTATTATCCACCCAGTGAATAGTAATGCTATTCTTATCTTCTGATTTATGAATTTTCTAAATCTGTGGGTTGGAATGAAAAATAATAACTTCATGTTTATGCTCCAAAATAATTTTTAATGATCTTTGCTTTTCAGTAACTTAAAAATGGATCTTCCATTTGTCTATTGATTTTCCCAGACAGATGGAGTATACATGATTTCAGATTCTCACCACTCAGATCAGCATTCAGTGAAATCTGCCAATTAGGCTCTGTTCAAATCCAATTACATTTCTGTCAAATTTATTGAATGTTTTATACATGAAGGATGAAATGATCTAACTTCTACTTTTTAGAAAAATTGTCTCTCTGATCACTAGGATTTTTGAAGTTGCTGACTCTAGTGGTTAGTTGACAAGATGCCACTGGTTGATGTAAGAGAGGAATAAAAGTTTTAATGTGTTATGTGTTTAAGATAAGACACTAGTTTGGAAAAGACTAAAATCATTCCTGGAAATTTATCTTAATCAGAAATCTATTTTCCAAAATTAAAAAAAAAAAACAAAACAGAAATAGACAAAAAAAAAAATTAAAAAAAAAAGAAATCTATTTTCCCATTTGATTGAACACTGAAGAAGTTCATGGGTTCACAAAAAGGAAGAGGGGGACAAAAAGGAACATCAAGGCAATCATAAACCCCTTCCTTTTTATATCAGGAAACTTAAAGGTTGATGTTAAATAACTTGTGCAAATCCTAAACCTAATAAGTAGCTGGGACAAGAAATTAAGTCTCCTACCTTCAGACTAATTGTCTTCCCATAGTTTTGTATTCACTTAAAATAATTAGGCTGATCTGTCTCTATATGAACTTCAGTAAACTCTACTCTCCCATTTATACATTGTTTGACATATCTAAGCCTATGTTTATGGACAGGATGCAAAGGGGAAAAAACTCAAAAGGCCAAATTTGTTTGACTTGACATTTCCTTATCAACAGTATTTTAGGCAAGGTTGTTGCATAAATAGATCCAGAAGAGATAAGAACTAAAAGGTGGCAAGGCTGTAATGCTGGGAAAAGAGTGGGGAGAATGAATTAATAAACTTTAGAGTTATATGTTTAAAACTGAATAAAGTCTTGGACAGTTCAGTTCAGTTCAGTTGCTCAGTCATGTCTGACTCTTTGCAACTCCATGAACTGCAGCACCCCAGGCCTCCCTGTCCATTACCGACTCCCGGAGTTCACCCAAACCCATGTCCATTTAGTTGGTGATGCCATCCAATCTCATCTTCTATTGTCCCCTTCTTTTCCCACCCTCAATCTTTCCCAGCATCAGGGTCTTTTCAAATGAGTCAGCTCGTTGCATCAGGTGGCCAAAGTATTGGCGTTTCAGCTTCAGCATCAGTCCTTCCAATGAACACTCAGGACTGATCAACAGCATTCAAATTTTCAGCACTGAACAGCACCCTTACTCAAAAATAGGTCTTCAGAAAAGGAGTCACCCTGCTGAAGCCTGAATTGGAACTTTCTCTTTTTGGAATGCCAAAAAGAAAGATTATTTTCAGGGCAGGGTTTTTATAAGTCTTAGTATTTAAGCAAGAATGCAAGATAACACAGTTTAGTGATGTTTTTAACAACATACCTTGGAAAAAAAGGAATTCTTTGTTTAATCCTGAGTTAATCAGAACACTAAATTAGCTAAAAGACCCTGAGCATCTGGATTAATTAAATTTTTAGTAGAAGAGAGACGCACATAAACTGAACGGGCCATTTGGATACACAGTGGGATTTAAAGCAGGATGTGTTGTGTCCTGAATTGGTAACTAGAAAACAATCTGTCAGGTGCTGAATGTCAGAAAAGCCTTTATCACTGGGAAAGATACTAATGGGGCTAAAAGAAGGTACATTGGTACATCATGATCATCAGCAAATCCATTGAGGATCTAAGAACAGAGCATCATACCTGCCACTAGTTAATATGAAGAATACTGAGTTAGTTATTATCTGCATGGAATGAAATAGTCAACTTGACTTTTATTTTCAATCTTTTTGTTTGAATTAATTGATGTGCTGATGCTAGGTAGATATAACAGAGCTCTATGCCCCCAAAATGTCTGGCACTCCATATCCTAAAGCTGTGACCAAGTCTAGGCTTCGTTCTATTGATGCTGAGTTGCTTTCTTTTTTTAATTAGTTTGTATTGGCATGTATGTTGTGTTACTTTCAGATGTACAGGAAAGTGAGTCAGTTATACGTATTTTTAGATTCTTTTCTCATACAAGCCATTACAGAGTTTTGATTAAAGTTCCCTATGCTATAGAGTAGGTCCTTATTAGTTCTTTTATGTGTAGTACTGTGTATATGTCAATCCCAATCTCCCAATTCATCCTTTGTTGCCCTGTTTCCCCCAGTAACCATAAGTTTGTTTTCTACACCTGTGATTCTGTTTCTGTTTCATAAATAGGTTCATTCAGACCATTTTTTTTAGCTTCCACATATAAGCATACCATACGATATATTTGTCTTTGTTTGACTTGATGATGAATTTCTGCACATTAAATTTACTTTGGGAAGAACTAAACTTTTCCCTTAAACTATATGTAAAAAGTCATGACTGTCTCATTACTGAATTATCAAAAATCTTTGGGTCAACACCATTTTTCTTTTAAGGTTTTCATTAAAAATAACAAAACTTGAGTTTTACAGGTTTTCTTTCATTTCAATTAAACAGTTGTTTTATGAAAGAATGAAACCTATAATGCTTGTTATTAAACTTGGACATGGAAGTAAAGAAACTAATTCCTTTTAAGCAAAGAACTATTCATTGGGGCTCTTTCTGCTCCTAGAGACATTCTAAGATAGAAAAATCAGAA
Organism: Bos taurus; assembly: GCF_002263795.3. Classification (NCBI taxonomy): domain Eukaryota; kingdom Metazoa; phylum Chordata; class Mammalia; order Artiodactyla; family Bovidae; genus Bos; species Bos taurus. The sequence goes on from NC_037343.1 coordinate 34,182,310, forward strand.
GTATATGCATGTAGATTACAAATCATGATGTTTTCAAATGCCTTGGTTGCCTGAGTAAATTTTTCCTTTAATCACTCATCCTTCTTACTGATATGTAAGAGGGCCACAGATGATAAATTTCATGACACCTTTTTGATTCCCAGACATCTGCCTTGTTTATGCTTTCCACCCTGAGAATTAAAAAGATTCTATCTCACAATGCTTACAGCAGACTGGCTAAAGGATGGTCTTTAAGACCAGCTCTAAGAACTGGTACCAAGTCTATGAGGTCAAATCCTGCTTTGTGAATGTCTGACAGCAAGTACACAAATTGATCAATGTGATATGCTGTACTAACAAATTGAATAATAAAAACCACATAATCATCTCGATAGATGCAGAGAAACTTTTGATGAAATTGAACACAATTCATGATAAAAACTCTCCAGAAAATGGGCTTAGAGGGAAATCACCTGAACATAATAAAGGCCATAGATGACAAATGCACAGCAGACATTATTCTCAATGGTGAAAAACTAAAAGCATTTCCTCTAATATCAGGAACAAGACAAGGGTGTCTGCTTTCACCACTATTAGTCAACATAGTCTTGGAAGTCCTAGCCACAGCAATCAGAGAAGAAAAAGAAATAAAAGGAATCCACTTTGGAAAAGAAGAGTTAAAACTATCACTGTTTGCAGATGACATACTATACATAGAAAACCATAGAAATGCCACTAGAAAAGTACTAGAGCTAATTGACAAATATGGTAAAGTTGCATATTACAAAATTAATACACAGAAATCTCTTGCATTCCTATACCCTCACAATGAAAGATCAGAACAAGAAATAAGGAACAATTTCATTTACTATTGTGAAAAAAATAATAAAATACCTAGGAGTAAACCTACCTAAGAAGACAAAATATTTGTATACAGAAGACTATAAGATACCGATGAAAGAAATCAAAGATGACACAAACAGATGGAGAGACATACCATGTTTTTGGATTGAAAGAATCAATATTACGAAAAAGACTATACTATCCAAAGCAATCTACAGATTCAATGGAATTCCTATCAAATTACCAATGGCATTTTTCACAGAACTAGAATAGAACATCTTACAATTTTTATGGAAACACAAAAAACCATGAATAGTGAAAGCAATCTTAAGACAGGAAAAAGTAGCTGGAGGAATCAGGCTCCCTGAGTTCAGACTACATTGGAAAACTACAGGAATCAAGGCAGTATGGTACTGGCAGAAAACCAGAAGTATAGATCAATGGGACAGAATAGAAAGCCCAGAGACAAACGCATGCACCTAGGGTCACCTAATCTATGACAAAGGAGTCACGAATATATAGTGGAAAAGAGACAGTCTCCTCAATAAGGGTGCTGGGAAAACTGGACAGCTACAGTAAAAGAATGAAATTAGAATGCTCCCTGATATCATACACAAAAATAAACTCAGAATGGATTAAGGAATGTAAGGCTAGACCCTTATGCAAATCAAAACTACTATGAGGTATTATCTCACACAGGTCAGAACAGCCATCATCAAAAAATCTACAAACAATAAATGCTGAAGAAAGTGTGGAGAAAAGGGAACCCTCTTGCTCTATTGGCAGGAATGTAAATTGATACAGCCACTATGGAGAACAGTTTGAAAGTTCCTTAAAAAACTAAAAATAGAACTACCATACTGCTAAGTCACTTCAGTCGTGTACGACTCTGTGCAACCCCATAGACGGCAGTCCACCAGGCTCGCCCGTCCCTGGGATTCTCCAGGCAAGAACACTGGAGTGGGTTGCCATTTCCTTCTCCAATGCATGAAAGTGAAAAGTGAAAGTGAAGTCGCTCAGTCGTGTCTGACTCCTAGTGACCCCATGGACTGCAGCCTACCAGGCTCCTCCATCCATGGGATTTTCCAGGCAAGAGTACTGGAGTAGGGTGCCATTGCCTTCTCCCAGAACTACCATATGACCCAACAATTCCATTACTGGGCATATACCCAGAGAAAGCAATGATTCAAAAAGACATTTGTGCCCAAATTTTCACTGCAACAATATTTACAATAGCTAGGACATGGAAGTAATCTAAATGTTCATCAACAGAGGAATGGATAAAGAAGATATGGTTCATATACACAATAGAATATTAGTCAGACATAAAAAGGAATGAAATTGGATCATCTGCAGAGCCATGGATGCACCTAGAGGCTGTCATACAGAATGAAGTAAGTCAGAAAGAGAAAAACAGTTATCATATATTAATGCATATATAAGAGATTTAGAAAAATGGTATATTGCAAAATAGAAATAAAGACACAGACAGAGAGAACAAAGATATGGATACCAAAGGGGGAAAAAGGGATGGAATAAATTTGGAAATTGGGATTGACATATATACACTATTGGCACTATGCATAAAATAGATAGCTAATGGACAGATAACTTCTCTGTCCATGGGATTCTCTAGGCAAGAATACTGGAGTCGGTTGCCATGCCCTTCCCCAGAGGATCTTCCTGACCCAGGGATCGAACCCACATCTCTTAAATGGCTACCTGCTTTGGCAGGTGGGTTTTTACCACTAAGGCCTCCTGAGAAGCCAACTAATGAGAACCTTCTGTATAGCTCAGGAAATGGTACTCAGTGCTGTGCGGTGACCTAAATGGGAAGCAAAACCAAAAAATGGGGGATATACGGGCACATAGTACACGGATAGTTGATTACCAGCTGGCACTAGTGGCAAAGAACCCGCTGACAGTGCAGGAGACATAAGAGACCTGTGTTCGATCCCTGGGATGGGAAGATCCCCTGGAGGAGGGCATGGCAACCACTCCAGTGTTCTTGCCTGGAGAATCCCAGGGACAGAGGAGCCTGGCCAGCCGCAGTTTATAGGGCCGTAAAGAGTTGGACCAGCTGAAGCAACTTAGCTCACACACATAGCTGATTCATTTTGCTGTACAGTAGAAATTAATAGAATATTGTAAAGCAACTATACTCCAATAAAAATTAATTTAAAAAGAAAAAAGAATCACAGGGGGAAAATGGTATTATTTCTATAACTTGTGTCCTTCATATATATGTCCAAGATTTACTTTTTCAATAGTTGTGAAATACAGATTGTAAAAAGAGTACAAAGTAAAGCTTAAAGACCAATAATAAAACAACAGCATGTGCCCAATGGTCATGCCAGAAAAAGAATTTTCATACCCTAGGAGCTCTGTGTGCCTTCTCCAATCACATTATACTCAGTATCTGTTAGAAGTAGTTCTTTAGCTGAATTTTGTTCCCTGGTTTTTCTTCACTGTTCTTAGACATTTTTATACCCCTATATAAGTACTGATTAATTCTCACTGTATTATAGAATTGCAGTCATACCTATGTCTTCTATTATGACTGCTTAAAATTATATTTTGAAAAGTTATATTGATTTTTATAGCTGTAATTCACTCATTTTCATTTTTATATATTATTCAGATTATGGATGTAGCTATTTATTTATTTCAATCTACAATTGATGAGTATTTAGATTGAGTCCCATTTTTTGCTGCAATTCTATTAAAAATACTTGTATTTATTTCTCTGATAAATAGGTACAGGAATTTTTCATATATGTATACACAAATACATATGTATATATAATGTAAATTGCTGTATCATAGGATATGCTATGCTATGCTATGCTAAGTCACTTCAGTCGTGTCCGACTCTGTGTGACCCCATAGATGGCAGCCACCAGGCTCCCCTGTCCCTGGGATTCTCCAGGCAAGAACACTGGAGTGGGTTGCCATTTCCTTCTCCAATCATAGGATATGATACATACTAACTACAGGTCTGTGTGACGGGTTTTTACTTCATGCTGTCCTTTATAGCAGGGCCTTCATTCCAAAATTTTCACTACCTGGAAAGTTACTTTCAACCTAGAAGATAAAAAGAAAGGTGAAAAATTGTGCTTTGGCTCATTAAATTTTAGTATCTGGAAATAACACATCAAGTCTGCTCACATTTCACTGGCTTAAAGCAAGTTATATAATTTCACAGCTAGTTTCATGGAAGCAGAGAAGTATAATCCAACTGTTTGGTTGGAAGATAACTGGAAGTATCTTCTCTTAAATACTAGGAGCTCTAATGTCTACCATATTCCACCATTCTAGACATCAAAATATTTGGTTCACTGTCTTTCCCCTTGCACAATACATAAATACCCTTCCCAAGGAAGTCAGCATAAAATTACCAACCAGTCATAGCAGTGAGGTAAAAACTCATGACTTCTGGGAAATGGGTAACTCTGTCTATAGGAGGGTTTTGGAGAGGTAAATGGTGTTATTGGTTGAATTGTGTTCCCCCCAAAATATATGTTGGAGCCCTAACCTCTGGTGCCTGTGAACATAACCTTACTTGGAAATAGGATCTTTACAGATAGAATCAAACTAAGATAAGACCACACTGGATTAAGGTGGACCTGAAACCAATATGACTGGTGTCTCTTTAAGAAAAGGAGAATAAACAGATGTGAAAGGAGAGTGTCATGTGATGACATGAAACAGAGGCAGCAACAGAAGTGCTCTCTGCTGCAAGCCAAGGAACATTCTAGATCACTGGCAAACCACCAGAAGCTATGAAGAGGCATAAAAAGTTTCTCCCCTATAGGTTTCAGAGAGAACAGGACTCTGTTGACACTCACTTAGCAGTCTATTGTCCAAAACTATGAGACAATAAACTGTTGCTTTGAGCCACGCGGTTTGTGACAATTTGTTATGTCAGCCCTGGAAACTAACACGGGCTTCCCAGGTGGCGCAGTGGTAGAGGATCTGCCTGCCAATGCAGGAGACACAAGACTTGCAGGTTTCATCCCTGGGTTGGGAAGGCCCCCTGGAGTAGGAAATGCAACCCACTCCAGTATTCTTGCCTGGAGGATTCCATGGACAGAGGAGCCTGGCAGGCTGCAGTCCATGGGGTCACTAAGAGTCGGGACACGACTGAGCAACTTCACTTTCACTTTTCACTTTTCACTTTCATGCATTGGAGAAGGAACTGGCAACCCACTCCAGTGTTCTTGCCTGGAGAATCCCAGGGATGGCGGAGCCTGGCGGGCTGCAGTCCGGGGGATCACAGAGTCAGACACAACCAAATGACAGAACACAGCAGTGCAGCACAGGAAGCTGATACACATGGGTCATAAACGCTTGTTTCTACATTAGGGCAGGTGTATTGCCTCTGGAATTCAAAACCTGTGAACTAAAAAGATATGTTATTGCTTACCCTTTCCCCCGACACATATATACCCACTGTACAATGCAAGGACAGGACCATGGCGGGCGGCTGTGCCCTGCGTATGGGGTGAAGAGGAACTGTACACATGGCCAGAGGAGTGGTGAATAGTGAGTGCCACCTCCATCGATGCCTAGTGCACTTGTCCTTCTGGGTGCTTGTTAGGATTGCCCTTCCTGGGCTCTTTGACGTCAGATAGTCATGTGACTAGGTCTAGCAAATGGATTTGGGTAGAAATGATGTGCTTTTAATTATTACTTCAAGACTTCCCATGTGTCATGGAAATACTTTTTGAGATAAACCTTCACTAATCTGCATTCTAGACTGACTCTGATGATCAGAGCTCCCTTATCTCCACGTTGGAAATGCAAGTAAATCCTTGCTACTTTAAGCCACTGAGGTCTGGGATTTGTCATTACAGCATAATCTAGCTGATCCTGACACATCAACAAAAATTAATTTAAAAAGAATCATTCACATATTTATTGCTCATTCATATATTTATTCTTAGAAGGCAATGGCACCCCACTCCAGTACTCTTGCCTGGAAAACCCCATGGACGGAGGAGCCTGGTGGGCTGCAGTCCACGGGGTTGCACAGAGCTGGACACGACTGAGCGACTTCACTTTCACTTTTCACTTTCCACTTTCATGCATTGGAGAAGGAAATGGCAACCCACTCCAGTGTTCTTGCCTGGAGAATCCCAGGGACGGCGGAGCCTGGTGGGCTGCCATCTATGGGGTTGCACAGAGTTGGACATGACTGAAGCGACTTAGCAGCAGCAGCAGTATATATTTATTAAATGCCAATTCTATATCAGCCCTACTTAGGCATCAGCAATTAAAGAAAAAAAGACAGTTCCTCACCTGAAGTAATACACAATTTACAGAGGTAGACAAACATGTAATCTATTTATACCATTTCACTGTGAGAAGTTCTACCTAAATCTTTCTAGTGTTTGGTCCTCCTGGGGGACTGGGTCATGCCTGCTGTGAGCTGCCTTTAGGGGCAGAATCCTGGTGTAGGTCACCTAAGACCCTGGACTGAGGTGGAAAATGAGGAGGGGTCATAAGATCTAATTCATTAGTCTGTGGAGAGACTTATCTTTGCAGAGCCTGGTGGCTCAGTTGATAAAGAACCTGCTTGATAATGCAGGAGATGCAAGAGATGAGGGTTCGACCCCTGGGTCAAAAGGATCCTCTGCAGAAGGAAATGGCAACCCACTACAGTATTCTTGCCTGGAAAATTCCATGGACAGAGGACCCTGGAGGTCTGCAATTCCTGGGGCCGCAAAAAGTTGGACACGACTGAGCACACACACATGTAAAGAAAGAAAAGACAGGTGTGAAAATCTGGAAATCAAAAGTGTGAGTGTTGGAGAGGGGCAAGATCAGGATGAGAGAAGTGGAAGGCCAAATTTGGAATCAAGGACAAGGCCTAAACTGTGAAAGAGGCTGATGAGGTTACATGTGGGGAGGCGGACTGCAGACTGACCGAGGTGATTAAAGGACCAGGGTGGGCCCACACTTTCACAAAGTGTTACAAAAGCTGCGAGGAAGTGATGTTTGAATTGCTTTTGCAGGATGACTAGGAGTTTCCCAATAATCAAACAGACAGGACTTATTGGAAGTACTGTGTGGATCACAATAAACTGTGGAAAATTCTGAAAGAGATGAGAATACCAGACCACCTGACCTGCCTCTTGAGAAATCTGTATGCAGGTCAGGAAGCAACAGTTAGAACTGGACATGGAACAACAGACTGGTTCCAAATAGGAAAAGGAGTACGTCAAGGCTGTATATTGTCACCCTGCTTATTTAAATTATATGCAGAGTACATCATGAGAAACGCTGGGCTGGAAGAAGCACAAGCTGGAATCAAGATTGCAGGGAGAAATATCAATAACCTCAGATATGCAGATGACACCACCCTTCTGGCAGAAAGTGAAGAGGAACTAAAAAGCCTCTTGATGAAAGTGAAAGAGGAGAGTGAAAAAGTTGGCTTAAGGCTCAACATTCAGGAAACGAAGATCATGGCATCTGGTCCCATCACTTCATGGGAAATAGATGGGGAAACAGTGGAAACAGTGTCAGACTTTATTTTTGGGAGCTCCAAAATCACTGCAGATGGTGATTGCAGCCATGAAATTAAAAGATGCTTACTCCTTGGAAGGAAAGTTATGACCAACCTAGATAGCATATTCAAAAGCAGAGACATTACTTTGCCAACAAAGGTCTGTCTAGTCAAGGCTATGGTTTTTCCAGTAGTCATGTATGGGTGTGAGAACTTCATACACGTTCAACTCCGGTGAACTCCGGGAGTTGGTGATGGACAGGGAGGCATGGCGTGCTTCGATCCATGGGGTCGCAAAGAGTCAGACACAACTGAGCAACTGAACTGAACTGAATGTGTGTGTGCATGTGCTTAGTCGCTCCGTTGTGTTTCACTCTTTTGCGACCCCATGGACTGTAGCCCACCAGGCTCTTTTGTCCATGGGATTTCCCAAGTAAGAATACTTGAGTGGGTTGCCATGCCCTCTTCCAGGGGAATCTTCCTGAATCAGGATTGAAATTCCATCTCCTGTGTCTCCTGCATTAGCAGGTGGGTTCTTTACCCCTAGTGCCACCTGCGAAGTCCCTTGCCATTAAAAGTCATTTTGCGCAGAAGAAAGTGATGTCTAATAGTCCCTGGGACTAAAGTAGAGTTGATGGGATTAGGATGTGGGGAGATAGGGCTTCAAACAATTACAAAAAAAACTTTGTATCCGAGGGTGAAGAGCTTGGGTTTGAGTTCAGAAACATCAGGAAGCCAATGCAAGCTGGTGAGAAGATAGCAGAACAGCTGGACAGAAGGACCATGTAGCAGTTCAAGCAAGAGACAGCGAGAGGCTGGATCAAGACAGGGACAAGTGAATGCAGAGGAGAGACCAGAAAATAAATTTCTGGTCAAAGCCTGGGATTTGGTGTATGACTGGATGCAGCGATAAAGAAGATATAGGTAAACTATGCAGACAGTGACTTCAAAAAATAGTGATGAAAACCAGGGCTGGCTGACTCGCAGGGACTTCCATTCCAATTCCAGTGCTGCAATGAACTGGCTTCTGGACTCCAGGAAAATAATTTATTCTGAGTTTCCTTATGAAAGGAGAAGATTAACTAGAAATTTTCAAGTTTCTTCCAGCTTGAGTATTCTATTATTCTAAGCTATTCCCCTTCATACTACTTAGTTCTAAAACTAGTGATACATGAAACTCCTGAAGTTTTCTCTAAAGTAAACTTAGAAAAATGTATGTTGCATTTCCTTTAAGAACCTAAGGGTCCAACATTTATTAAAAATATTAAGAGGCAGGTGACTAGCATTTGGGATTTGACCTTGATGAAACAGTACATCAGAAACAGACTCAGAGGGAGAAGATGAGGGGAACTCAGAGATAAGCCTGAAAATTTGAATTGAACAGTTTAATTGAAAATTGAAAACATTGTTCCTCATTTGCTACATTTGTTAAAAGTTCGTGAGTTCTACAAATATTGAACTTCAGTTCTTGAGCTATGCATGAAAGGAACCGAATTGATTTTTAGGTTATTTGGTCATTCATATCTTCTTGATCATTAAGAAAACTTCTGGAAGTTTCTATTTCTTTGTAGTGAATAGTTTATGAGCTCTTTGGATATAGCTTCCATTACCTGAAGTAAGTTCCAGAATGCAGTAGAGTAGAAATGGTCACGAGCCACACATTTAATGGAAATTATTAGAAAAAAAAATTGGGGGCCGTTTTCTTCTACCTTGTGACAGACCTCCTGATGAATGTTTTATGTTAATGTGCAGATGTTCTTTTTGGTCTGCCTTAATTTAGTGAAGCAGCTTGAAAATATTTCATCTCACATTTCAAATATTTTGTTCCAAGGATACTGAGTAATAAAATGTACTCCCCAACGTCTTGAATAATAAATCCATTTATTCATGAGGCAGCTAATTTTGTAAATTTCATGTAATTTAGGTTTTTCTGATCTGATCTAAGATTTTCCAAGAAAGAGGAAGGATATAGAGTAAGTGGAATCTGGTCTATTGCGTTTTATTTTTCTAAGTGTAATTTAAACCCAAATATGCCACCTCTTAAAACTGAAAAATTGTATGTTTTGCTCACAGGCTGTTAGGCTTTAGGCTTTAATATCCTTAAAATGGACAATGGGCTTATGTCAGTGGTGGAAGACAAATAGGTAATGACTTCCAGAGAAATAGCATTCTGCCTTCAGTTGTGGAAGAATGCATTTTAAAGCTTTCAGTGCTCTGACAGACTTTGGGATTGCTAAAGGAGAAATAGGCAAAGCTGTGTGGGATGCCTCTGGTGGGTCTGAAAGGAGGAAAAGAGAGAATCTGTAATTACCATCTAGAAGTCACTGGGTAGGGGCTAACCACCAGTTTGCTTTGGCCTGGAGTTTGATTAGGTTTAGGTGGGGGGTGGTAAGATGTGGAGTTGGGAGTAGGATCATTGTAGCTGGTGAAAGTGAGGTAAATGAAAAATCATTTGCATTCATTTATTCATTCACTTATTTATCCTTCCATTTAGTCATTCAGTAAATATTTATTGAGATGTAGTATGTTCTAGGCATTGCTGGGGACAGAGCACTGAACAATACAGACAGAAACTCTTGCCTTCATGGAGCTTGTATTTTAGTGAAAATAGAGAGTAAACAAACAAACAGAACATACCTATCAGAATGTGATGAGTTGTAGTGGAAAAAAAGCAGGAAAGCAGGATAAAAAGTGCTAATGGTGTTCAAACGCTATTTTAAGTAGAGTGTTAGGGAAAGTCTCACTGACTAGATGATATTTAAGAAGTAAAGGAGGGAATTTGGAAAGGGGATATTCTCAGAAAAGAGTTTCATCCCAGATAGAGGACCAAGGCCCTGGGACAGGAGGATTCTGACTTGTTGATGGAAGTAGGTGGGAGTGGACCCGAGGAAGACTGTGGGAAAGGAAATGGACAGCCCAGTGTGAAGTCTGGGGGGCTGCCCGGAGCGTGGTGTGCCTTGTAGATGCTCACTCCACCTGACACAGAAGCTGCTGCAGACTGTTCAGCTGAAGAGTAATGTGATCTGACGTGGATTTCCAAATAATCGCTCTGGTTGCTATGCTGTGAATAGACTGTGGGTGGAGATGGGGGCAAGGGCAAAAGCAAGGACACAGATACGTGGACCTTTCAGTCGTCAGGATGAAAGACGACAGTGGCTTGCACCTGGGTGAAAGGAGTAGCGACGGGAAGCAGTCGGAGTCTGTATGCATTTTGAAGGTAGAACCAACAGACTTTACTGATAGATTGGATAGGTGCTACAAGAGAAAGAGAGGAGTCAGAAGTGACTAAAATAATTTTGTCCAAGCCACTAGAAGGATGATACTGTGAGACTGCGAAGACTGTGGGAGGTGCGAGGTCAGGAGTTTCCATCTGCACCTGTTAAATTTGGAATGTGTCGAAATATGGAGGGAAAACTAAGGGAAACATGATCTCCCCCAGATTTTAGTATGTTTTGCTTAAGAATACAGATATATATGATAAAAGTTTATAAAGTAAAATAAAATAATGCACACAAAATTTAAGGACGTGGCTTCTCCATTTGGGGGCGAAAGGGCAGAGTGACAGCACAGAGGAAGAACATGTAGGCTGATGCAGTGAAGCTGGAGATGTTCCAGTTTTCAAGTGGAGTAGAGGTTTCATTGGTGTTCACGTTTTAATGTTTTGTAACTTACATGTATTTTCATTAATGAAATATTACATGATAAAAAATTGAGAATAAGATGAATTGGAAACAAGTAGTCCAGGCAACAATTTGGGGAGTTGAAGTGGGGTTAAGAAAGGGTGTTTTTAAAACTGAATAGTGAACAAAAGGATGTGCGTACGCTGATGGGAATGATACCATTGAGAGGGAAACATTGATAATACCGGAGGGAAAAGGTATCCATGCCGCAGAGATGCTCTTGACTAGGTGAGAGAGTGTGTGCGGTTGCTGCCCGCTGCTTGCTGATTTGATGGAGTTGCTTTCTTATTTCCAGGTAGTGCAATGGTAAAGAATCCACCTGCCAGTGCAGGAGACACAAGAAATGTGGGTTTGATCCCTGGGCTGAGAAGAGCTCTTGGAGAAGAAAATGGCAACCCTCTCCAGTATCTGTGCCTGGGAAATCCCATCGACAGAGGGGCCCCGCGGGCTACAGTCCACAGTTCATGGTGTCCAAGAGTCAGACGTGACTGAGCACGGGCATGCCACCACCACTGTTTGTATTCTAAACATAAATGCATTGGTTTTACATGTTGGAGCACCTTCTCTCGTTCTATTACCAGTCCTTAACATTCTTCACTGGACAAAAATTCCTATTTTTTGAAAGTTCTGCATATGGCATTGTTTCTGAATTTTGTTTACAAAGGTCCTTTCATGCCTCTAGGTCATGGAGATAGTCTCCTATTATATTAAAATTATAACTTCCCCTTTCAATTTTAGGGTTTTAATCCTTCTAGCATTCTCCTTTATTTGTAGCATTAAGTAGTGATCCAAGTTCAAATTCTCAAAACCATGAGTAGATTTTTTCCAACATAATCTACTAAACAAGCCACCCTTTCCCCCTTCAGTTGGTGGAAAAACAACTGTTTGCAAGTGTTCCCCCTGCATGTCATTTTCTCAAATTGCCTTTACACTTTTACTGTGTTTGGCTTCTGCCTTTCCTATTAGAAGTTTTTACTCTAACATAAGGTGAGTTTCTGCTGTATACTCATACATTTAAAGACTGGAAGCTCTGTGTGTGGAGGAGCATTGCCTACTTGTATGTACTTTGTGGGCTTCCCAAGTGGCTCAGTGGTAAAGAACCCGCCTGCCAATGTAAGAGATATGGGTTGGATCCCAGAGTCAGGAAGATCCCCTGAAGAAGGAAATGGCAACCCACTCCAGTATCTTGCCTAGGAAATCCCATGGACAGGAGGAGCCTGTGGGTCACAGATAACTCTTCCCTGGTGGCTCAGATGGTAAAGTGTCTGCCTACAATGTGGGAAACCCAGGTTCGATCCCTGGGTCAGGAAGATCCTCTGGAGAAGGAAATGGCAACCCATTCCAGTACTCTTGCATGGAAAATCCCATGGATGGAGAGCATGGTAGGCTATAGTCTATGGGGTTGCAAAGAGTCAGACGTGTCCAAGTGACCTCACTTTTGTATGATGACTGGTGATCTGTGTCACTGAGCAGTGCTCCATGTTAGCATCTGAAAATTTCTTCACTTAGGAAATCAGATTCTCCCAAGAAGTCATTTCAAGTATCTTGCCTGGAGGATATCAGTCAGCTGCTTGCTTTCAGAAAAGGGGAGGAAAAGTGCAGGGGAAATGCTGAGGGGAAGTTTTCCAAATAGAATATGCAAATTTTTCACATAAGCCCCCGTAAGTTTTCATTAGGGGACCCCAACCTACACCACTGCCTGTGTGTCCCTAAGTCCAGAGACTCTTAGTTTTACACTATCAGAGAAGAAATGTCTGGTGGTTTTTCTGAATTTAGGAGGGGCCCAGGTTAGCCTGGCTAACCAGAGTTGGGGGAATAATACATGAGGTTCTGGATTTGTGCAGAGACCTTGGCCCTCTTGCTTCAGCCTCATAATCACCACACTCTAGATATACTCAGAGCTGCCAATTCCTGAGCTCTGCAGAGCTCATGCAGTAAATCCTGTGGCTTCTTTGCTTTCTTCTCTTCAGCTTTCTCAAGGCTTCTACATCATCACCATTCATCCATCTGTTTCCCAGCTTTCAGATTTTGGTACGGTTTCTTCTCCTTTTCTACGTCCTTTCATGGGGCCAGAGAAGTTCAGTTTCCTGCTGTCAGTCTTTCTTGGGAAAGAGCCGTTTTTGCTTTGCTCAGAGATGAGGCGTCTGGGCTAAGGCTTCACTAGGCTGCTCAGCTGAGTGCCTGAGCTACACAACGTGTAATGTGCTTAGTTGCTCAGTCATGTCCGACTCTTTGCTACCCCATGGACTGTAGTCCGCCAGGCTCCATGGGATTCTCCAGGCAAGAATACTGGAGTGGGTTGCCGTGCCCTCCTCCAGGGAATCTTTCTAACCCAGGAATGGAACCCAGGTCTCCTGCACTGGAGGCGGATTCTTCACCAGCTGAGCTACCAGGGAAGCCCTATGTGAAATGCCAGGTCTACTGACAGAGGAACTCAATTCACCTGGCTGTGGTGATCAACAGAACAGAACTCATAGCCCCAGAGCGGCAGGAGACCCCATTCCCTCTCACTCTGCCCCTTCCGCTCTTAGTATCCCTCTCGGCCTGCAAACGTGCTTTTGCCTGATGCAAACTGAGCAAACTCTTTCAGAATTGAGCCATGGTGAAAGTGGAGAATGTTATCGTGTCCAAATGACCTGTTCTTAAGGGACACGATCCCTAGATCCTATAAAATAACGAACCCAGGAAGCATGGCTGTGCAGCACACACACACCTTAGCCCAGTGTGTGTGCACACACTGGTGTGCAGACCCGTGGGCCAAGGCAGCTGCTTGGAAAACAAAAGGCCGGTGTTCCTGCTATGTGACTGCACAAGAGCGTTGCTGTTCAGTCTCTCAGTCGTGTCTGTCTCTTCCTCCACCCCACGGACTATAGCCTACCAGGCTCCTCTGTTCATGGATTTTCCAGACCAGAATACTGGAATGGGTTGCCATTTCCTCCACCAGAGGATCTTTCCAACCCAGGGATATAACCTGAGCCTCCTGCATTGGCAGGCAGATTCTTTACCAATAAGCCACCTGGGAAGTGTGCTAGATGGGAAATAGATGCCTGGTCATGTGTTTCATGCTTTTTTTTGAGAAGGCAAAACTGGGATATTTGCATCCCTGCTAAGAGGAAGACTATTCTCCCTGACTTTGTGCTCAGGCTCTAGCAGCGTCCTGCCTTTGGACTATGAGATGATTTCTAGGTTTGTAACATTTTCCTGCCAAAGAGCTCTGAAACACACCCACAGTTCAGTTCAGTTCAGTGGCTCAGTCATGCCCGACTCTTTACAACCCCATGGACTGCAGCACGCTAGTCTTCCCTGTTCATCACCAACTCCTGGAGCCTGCTCAAACTCATGTCCATCAAGTCGGTGATGCCATCCAACCATCTTATCCTCTGTTGTCCCCTTCTCCTGCCTTCAATCTTTCCCAGCATTAGGGTCTTTTCCAATGAGTCAATTCTTTGCATCAGGTGGCCAAAGTATTGGAGTTTCAGCTTCAGCATCAGTCCTTCCAATGAATATTCAGGACTAATTTCCACCTATATAAATCCCACCTCATAACCTACTTTGTAAATACAGAACCAGAGGAGCAGAGACTTAAGCAGCTCTAAAGTCACAAGTCAGGGTCGGGTTCTGGAACAATGTTCAGGCCCTTTGTCTCAGCTGACTCTCCTAGAGACCCTGACTTTGCTAGGAAAATTGTGCAACTGAGTAGATAATTTTCAAAATGACCTAACCATTTCTTGGCATTTTCGATTTTTTTTTTTTATTAAACTTTCTGACTGGAGGCCATGGTGATAGACTTCTAGGATTTCTTTTTTATTAAAAAAATTATAAATTTTTAAAGAGAAAAATAACATTATTTAAAAAGTTCATGAGTTTTTTTAAAGTTAAAAAAGCACTGAATATTTCATTGGCAAAGCTGACTCTGCATAGGCTTTATTGTTAGAGTATAATCTGTCATGAAGGGACAGTTTGGATGATGAATTAATAATGAACAAAGGATATTAACTCTCTAGGATGGAAATTGGATCCATTGCATGTGCACAGGGAAAGCTGTAGAAGGTGAATTAATCAATTATCTGTGATCTCACACAGAATTCTGATTAGTACATTTCTTTCCAATAGTCATAGCAAAACACCTAACTACTCAATCAAAGATGCCTTAAAAATGTGGCAGGCACAGTAAAATCATTGCAAATTGTCTTGGATTAGTATGTTTTACAAAATGAGAGCTGGGATAATCAGGGCCTAAAGAGGACCGATAGCTTTGATCATGCTAAGTTCTAATCATGTACTTCCAACCTCTGGTTTTTCTAAACTGCTGTTTAATGATTTTTCCCCCCAATTAAAGATGCTCTTTGAAGCTGAGTTCTCACTGTTCTATTTCTCAACCAGTCAGTCAGTCCAGTCGCTCAGTTGTGTCTGACTCTCTGCAACCCCCTTGGACTGCAGCATACCAGGCTTCCCTGTCCATCACCAACTCCTGGAGCTTGCTCAAATGCATGTCCCTTGAGTAGGTGATACATCCAACCATTTCATCCTCTGTTGTCCTCTTCTCCTCCTGGCTTCAGTCTTTCCCAGCCTCAGGGTCTTTCCCAGTGAGTCAGTTCTTCGCATCAGGTGGCCAAAGTATTGGAGTTTCAGCTTCAGCCTCAGTCCTTCCAATGAATATTCAGGGTTGATTTCCTTTAGGATTGAATGGTTTGATCTCCTTGCAGTCCAAGGGACTCTCAAAAGTCTTCTCCAACACCACAGTTTAAAAGCATCAATTCTTCCATGCTCAGCTTTCCTTATAGACCAACTCTTGCATCCATACATGACCACTGGAAAAACCATAGCTTTGACTAGATGGACCTTTGTTGGCAAAGTAATATCTCTGCTTTTTAATATGCTCTCTAGTTTGGTCATAACTTTTCTTCCAAGGAGCAAGCATCTTTTAATTTCATGGCTGCAATCACGATTTGCAGTGATTTTGAAGCCTAAGAAAATAAAGTCTGTCACTATTTCCATTGCTTCCTCATCTATCTGCCATGAAGTGATGGGACTGAATCCCATGATCTTAGTTTTTTGAATGTTTAGTTTGAAGCCAGCTTTTCCACTCTCCTCTTTCACTTTTATCAAGAGGCTTTTAAATTCCTCTTTGCTTTCTGCTATAAGAGTGGTGTAATCTGCATATCTTAGGTTATTGATATTTCTCCTGGCAATCTTGACTTCAGCTTGTGTTTCATCCTGCCCAGCATTTTGCATCATATACTCTTGCACTAAGTTAAATAAGCAGTGTGAGAATATATAGCCTTTTCTTACTCCTTTCCCAATTTTGAACCAGTCCCTTGTTCCGTGTCCAGGTCAGCAAATATCAGGAAAAAATGAAGGCTGATATAACAACCACCACCTGGCAGACTAAACCATAATTCACAACTTTCCCCTCCCCTGTAGTGTGGTTCTATTTTCACAACACTGGCCCCATGGAGGGCAGAGTGTTTCCTTGTTTTTGGCCTCAACCACATGATTGCCTTTAGTGAAAGGTATGGTTGGGTTTGCTTTCTTGCTTCTATGCCATTGTCATGGGAAGATCACATCTCAATAGCCCAGTAGTGCCACGTCCAGCACAGCGGGTAACAAAGGCCTGAAACCGGGTGGCGGGGGAGCGGGTGTGAACACGTAATGAAAAGACAGATGCATATATAATTTGGCAAGCGGAGAGTCAGGGGGCCCTCCTGCTCTCCATGGCAGGAAGACAAAATGGCTCCTTTCAGCCCGCACTTTTATCACCAGAAGTCACATGAGATCACAGGAAATAGCTATCCTGGGGAGTTTGATCAGCATACCACAAAGAGGGAGTAAAGTTAAGGCTGTGTTGTTGATCAGGAACATCTTGTTTTGTTTCCGCAGGGACGGATGCAGGGGTGGGCAGTGAAGCGGTGCAGAGAGCACGCCCGGCCACAGGTATGTCTGCTTGGCATGCTTACTAGGACAATCACAAAGGCGCAGTTGCCGCACCCTCGAGTCATGGGGAAGGTTCTGGTCTCTGCTCTGGCAGCTGCAACACAGTAGCCCCAGGAGAATGAAGGACACCTACAGCAGAGCCGCCCCAGCCAATCTAAGGTGAAAGTGAAAATGTTAGTGGCTCAGTCGTGTACAACTCTGTGTGACCTCATGGACTGTAGCCTGCCCGGCTCCTCTCCATGGAATTCTCTAGGCAAGAATATTGGAGTGGGTTGCCATTTCCTTCTTGAGGGGATCTTCCTGACCCAGATCAAATCCCAGTCTCCCACGCTGCAGGAAGATTCTTTAACATCTGAGCCATAAGGGAAGCCCTTTAGACAGATGCCCAAGAAACAAATGCTTATTTCTACCTGTTACTGAGTTTTGGGATAGCCTGTTACATAGAATTATTGTTCTTACAACTAAAAGATCTAGTCGACATTTTCTTTTATTTATGAAACAAGAACAGCAAAGTTCTTGTTATTATTATCATCATCTTATACTAGATAGAACATTTTGTTACTAAAAACAGAAAAAATACATTTTATAATAAAGGACATTCCTTTAAGCTGAAATGTTTAAATCTATGAAAAACAAATTACAGACTTCTTATTTTCCTCATTTGTTAATGGTACCTGTGAAAATGTCATCATTGACTTTGACAGTCTGAGGAATAACTAGAAAGAGTCTTCACTTAAGAAAAGAGTCTAAGCATGGATTCCTGAGAAGACTTAGCTCATCTCCTCAGCTATGTATGGTTTACCTGGTGGCTCAGATGGTAAAGAATCTGCTTGCAATGCAGGTGACCCGGGGTTGGGAAGATCCCCTGGAGAAGGGAATGGCTACCAACTCCAGTATTCTTGCCTGGAGAATTCCATGGAGACAAGAGCCTGGACGGCTATAGGCCATGAGGTCATGAAGAGTTGGACCAATTGAGCTACTAACACATACACACACACACACACACATCTTTCATAAAAATCTCCTTTCTTTAACTCTTTGAAAGGCAAGCAATACTACTTCCATTGAAAGTGTTTCAAGAGGCTGAAATAGCCTGATAGAGGTCCTACAAGTGGGCATGTGAGTCTCTAAATGGAACAAGTTATTTCCTGGCTTCATTTGGTAGTTTTGGCTGTTGATGCCCGGTGTGGATCCAGCCAGGAGTCCTGAAAGCCACCTGATTAGCATGGCTCAGGCAGTATGGGGTTTGATTTGTTTTCCCCACATCACTTTTCTTTCTTATTTTTAGCACTGCTGTTCACAAAGAAAATAAAGATAATCACCCGAAAGATTGAATATCAAATCGCTAGTTGCAGAATACAAATTATAGCCCAAAGAAGGAATTTGGCTCTCTTGTTATAAAGCATGAAACTGGCTATTCACACAGGAAATCATGGTCTAGGGACAATAAAAAACAAAGGAAATTCAAGCGGAAGACCTTTCCCAGGTAGGTGGGGAGCTAACTGAGACCTCTATAACAGAGCAAAACCAAACCCATTGATTTCTTCCTCTTCTGCTGCTCATAGCCTGTTAATTCATCCAGGCTGTTGGGTGAGTCACCAGTTCCATGGCAAACCAGGCAGTGACTCGTTACAGCTGTGCTGGGTTCCGCTTTGCAAAGTCCTCAGATTCTTTTGGTTCTTGTTTTTGAAATTTGAAAAAAAAAAAAAAGCAAGCTATGTGTTCACATACAAATGAATATATATTATAAATGGTGAAAACGGAATAGAAACTGTAGTTTTCAGCATTGTACCAGTGTGAGTTTCCTAGCTGTGATATCATATTTAGGATTGTCATGTTTTGTAAGTAAAAATACAGGATATTGAGTTGAATTTGAATTTCAGATAAACAGCAAATTTTATTGTGTGTGTGTGTGTGTGTGTGTGTGTGTAGTAAGTCACTTCAGTTGTGTCCAACTCTTTGTGACCCTATGGACTGTAGCTCACCAGGCTCCTCTGTCCATGGGATTCTCCAAGTAACACTATTCTCCTCTATCTACCATACATATAGAAATATAGGCATCCTCAGATAACCTTTGAATGAAATAGATTTTCTACCTTGGTGGATAATAGATTATTCAACAAGCTACAGTCAGAAGAGGCTAGATACATTTCTCTCAACTGTGGGGAAAAAGCAGTTAACACAATTGGTAAATACAAATTGGCTGTGACAAGTTTCTCTTCCTATTCTGTTAAAATCTTGAATGCCCCTCATCTGCTGGCAGTTGGATAGAAAGTAACATTTTCACTCTGAGTGTTTGGAGGTGAGCTCTCTGATGTTCTACATGACAAACAATCATGGCTGCTTAAGTGATTTGGATACTCTAGGACCAAAAGTCAGGAAAAACAGAAATTGGGGGCTGGCTTTCTATTTCTTACCTTCAAAAAGTTACCATTAGGACCACTAAATATGTTAGGATGCACTGAATATCAGTATCATTGAACTCCCAAATTCTTTTTTTTTTTTTTTTGAACTCCCAAATTCTAAGGGACCAAACCTGATGCGAAGAGCTGACTCATTAGAAAAGACCCTGATGCTGGGAAAGATTGAAGGCAGGAGGAGAAGGGGACAGAGGATGAGATGGTTGGATGGCACCACCGACTCAATGGACATGCATTTCAGCAAGCTCCAGGAGTTGGTGGTGGGCAGGGAAGCCTGGTGTGCTGCAGCAGTGTGCTGCCCTGTGCTGCAGTCCACGGGTTGCAAAGAGTTGGACCTGAGAGACTTAACTGACTGACACACCACAGTGACACACCGAGAGAATGTACACTGTCCCCCTGGTTGGTCCTGAATCTGGCTTGATGGTCTCTCCTAGCCTCTGCTCTCAGTTCACAGGGCTCTAGGCTCTCAGTGAAATGGGGATTGATGGTGGCCTGTGAAAGGTAAATGTCAGTTCCTCACTCTGCACATATCTTCAATTTGCTTTGGTGTGTTTGAATCCTATCATGATATGGGGACAACCTAAGAAAGGAACTCCTCTCAGAGTACCAAATGGGGAGCTAGAGACAAGAGAACCAGTTTTATCCTCAACAGCTTTATACATCTCTCCCTTTCCTTGTCCAGAGGGGAATGCTGGGACAATGTTTGCTGACTTTGATCTCTTGAATCCCTTTCCTCAGACAAAGATTTCTTTGACATTTGCTTTCCATTACTGTTTGTCTGGTTGTTTTTTTTTTTTTGGATTGTCATAGCTTTATAATCATAGGAAAACATTGTATTTTTTCTGTCCAAAAGAACACTAATCCTGTTTGCATGTTAGAAGTTAAATATCACTACATTCTTTTTTCAAGATAAAAATATAATTTATATCCCTTCCTGCCCCTTATCAATTAGGATAAAGATCATGTACCAAATGATTTTCTAAACATTCTTCTATTGAAAATGTCCTTATAATAATTACAAATAATTTTGCACTAGCCAGGGTTCCTAGAACAATTTTGAATAATAAGATTGATAGAAGCTTTGCCTTATTCTGACTTTTATGAAGTTTCTTTTATGTTTGCCTCATGTTATGATGTTTTCTGGCAGATGCAATTAAAATGAGAAAAATTCCTTTTGGAATTTTCTAATTCCAAAAATTCTATTTTTGGTTAATTTATAATTTACTCCATGAATAATGATTTTTTAGGTTTCTTCACATATTCAGCAAGTTTTGACTAATTATACTTTTATGAAAAATTATACATTTCCTGAAGATTGTCAAAATATAGTTTTATACATTTTTATTTAGTATTTTCCCATACTTGAAAATTCCTTCCTACTTGTAGTTCATGTATTTTCTCCATTTTAAACCCTGCTTTTTTGTTTTTGTTTCTTTCTTCATAGACAGATCTGTCATAAGGTTTTTTATTTATTGGCCTTTATAGAGAAACTGCTTTTGCTTTTAATGATGTGGTTTTAATTAAATGAGTTCATTTATCTCCCCTGTTATCTTCATTGATCCTTTCCTTCTACTTTCTTAAAGGGTTATTTTGTTGTTCACTTTCCAGCTTCTTGAGTTGAATATCAATTCATTCATTTTATTACATTTCCTTAAAAAACATTTTATGATTATATTTAGTCCTATGAATACTTCTTTGGCTGTTTTTCATAGGGTTTTCTAAATAACCTAAATATTTTATGACATTTTGATTCCACTTGCTTGCCTTAGTATGAATACAATGCTAGATTTCTAATTCAAAAAAATAGATATGAAACAAGCAACAAAGATTTACTGTACAGTCAGTATCTTGTAACGACCTATAATGGAAAATCTGAAAAATAATGTGTGTGTATATGAGTAACTGAATCACCTTGCTGTGCACCTGAAACATTGTAAGTCAACTATATTTCAATAAATATATATATTAAGAAAAAATGCTGTATAATTTATACTTTTATTTCTTGTTTTGGTAGTGTTTAAAAATTTCAAAGTCTATGGCTTTCTACCCTTAAGCTTTTCTATTACTGAATTTTAATGTCATTGCTCAGCAGTCAGTGAATCTGGCCTATCTTTGTCTACTTTTTAAAATTTATTGGTGTATATTGGGGTAAAAGAGGAACCAAATAATACAGGAAGAGGTAGCCAAAACATAATCCCTCAGTTATGATTATGGCTAAAAGACTTACAAAGAAAATGCATATATAATACTGTTTGTTATTTGTTTTCATTATGTGTTTGTTTTACCAGGGTGTGTCATTTTGCTCACTTTTACTCAAGCCCATTAACTCAAGTCTTTTGAAATGTACGCTGTGCACACACAGATCTGAGCTGATGGCAGTTTGGGCCATGAAGTGACTGGGGCAATAGCCTGTGGTTGTGGCTGGTGTATCAATGTGGGCTTCCTTGGTGGCTCAGTGGTAAAGAATCTACTTGCCAAGCAGGAGACACAGGTTTGATCCCTGGGTTAGGAAGATCCTCTGGAAAAGGAAATGGTGACCCACTCCAGTATTCTTACTTGGAAAATCCCATGGACAGAGCAGGCTGGCAGGCTACAGTCCATGGGGTCACAAAGAGTCAGATATGACTTAGTGACTGAGCAGGAATGCAATCAACGTGGCACAGAAAAGAAACTGCACATGCTGGAGGCATAGAGTGGGGCTGAGGTGAAGTTTTTAGAGAGCTGGGTGGGGTGGTATATTATTAGTCAGTGTTCTCTAGAAAAGAACCAATATGATATTGACACACGTAGAGAGATTTATTTTAAGTAATAGACTCACATGACTGGGACTGGTGAATCTGAAGTCTGCAGTCAGCCAGCAGGGTGAAGACTATTATGTTCATGTTGCACTTTGAATTTGAGGGCCATCTCGAGGCAGAATTTCCCCTTCTTCAAGGGACCTGGCAGTTTTAAGGCCTTCAGTTGGCTTAATGATACCCTTTCATACGGTAGTGGATAAACTGCTTTATTCAAAGTCTACTGATTTAAATGTTAATCTCATCTAAAAATACCTCCACAGAGACATATAGACTAGTATTGACCAACTTGTGGGCCCCATGGCCTAGCCAAATAAAATCAGCCGTCACGAGTCCACCCCTTGTCACTTTGGCAGCCATACATATCTCCTTAAACTACACTTAATCTCCAAATAAAGACAATAAGAAGACCATGCTTTCTCCTAACTTGATACAACTATTTTACATTCAATGGAAAATGCACTAACCATTTTCCCAGAAGAGAATTCCAAGTCCTTTGTGATGTTTCTCTTCTTTTTGATATCCTATGGTGCATAAAAGTAAATATCTGGGAGCAACATCTCTCACTCAGTCTTCCATCTTTCCCAAATCTTGTGGATATTGGAACGGATGCTGACTTTAAGCCATGTTTTCCTTAGAAATAAAGGACAACCTTCCCAAGAGCTGACTTCTGAGCTTCACAGACTTTGCCTCCTCCACAGTTTTGCTGAAGACCAGCCATTCTTTGTCCATTTTTAGCACCTATATCCCAGATCAATGAGTAAGCACCTATATCCCAGGAAATGAGTAAGCAAATTAGGAGCATTTCAAGCCACTCCAGAATGGGTTGAATTCTTTTGATACAATTCCTCTAGTTTATCGCATATCATAAAATATTACCAATCACAAAATCTTAAAGTTGGAAGGACTCTTATAAGCCACCTAGTCTATCATTTTCTAAATCCTAGTCTATCCTTAGGATTTCATGGAGAAGATTTTATGTGAACGGTTTTTTCCATCCTAAGAATATTTGAGAAGGTTCCTGGATCTTCCCTTCATTGTTCAATCAAATGGGCAGTGTTTTGGAAGGCAGCTCATATCCTCTCTAGGCAGTGGATTCCATTTTTGTATGACTTTTTATACACACTCTATAACTTAACCAATTACAAGCATTACTTTGTTTTTGACTGCTCAAATAAAGCAGAACCTTAGCATTCATAAATTTAACATCAGCAATTTCCATTTCTATTGCCACAGTCCTCAAATGTTCATGAAATGACTTAACTCATAATTTTATTAGACCATCAACTTGAGTGATATTTTCTGCTAGGCTGGTCTGTAGAATTGATTCTCTTAGATAGCAAGTGGACATATCCAGAAAGTCAGCATGCACTTGATTTTTTTTCTCCTGTTTATGCTCAGAGTAAGTCTTATAAAAAGAGTAAATAGCCTTACACATGACTTTTGCCCTATTTTTATTAAGTATAAAGGATTGAAAAGATCATTTAAAATTTTCAACAATTTATTATTAAATTTTATAGGAAAATATATGATTTAGTGGTATTTATGTATTTAGGATTTTTGAAGGCCTTGGCAAGTATTCCTAGTGAATGTCAATGGCTACCATATAATCTGTTTCCACAGGGCATTTCTCCAAGGAGATCTGAGCACTACTTTAGCATTTCTTTATTACCAGGAAGGAGGTGGGAAGGGAGATAAATACTGAAGCCCATAAAGATTCTGACATGTCGAAATTAAGCATCATTTTAAAAAGAAACTAAAAGAATAGCACCTGAGTTGACACTAGCAGGGAGCAAGACAGAGGCATGCTATGACCACTGTGTGCCTCAATTCTGTTTGTGGAAATCCCCGAGATGAATATCTGTGCACAAAATTTATATGATGGGAACTTTACATTTAGTGACTCTTCTTCACAAAATGAATAGATATATTATTTTATTTATATTCTGCTTTGCTCAAGAACTAATTTGAGTTGCCTTATAAGACTATTGAATTGATGATATCATATGAGTAAAAAGGTAGGAATAATGTGTGTGACTTTCTAAAAGTCTGTTTTATAAGAAAAAGGAAACTGTATTCAAAAAGACTACCAAAGGGTATCATGCATATCCAAGGTCAGCAAACAATGTCTCATAGGCCAGATCTGGCCCTGTTTATGTACAGTATGCAATGGACATAAGTTTGAGCAAACTCTGGGAAATGGTGGAGGACAGGAAAGCCTGGTGTGCTGCAGTCCACGGGGTCACAAAGAGTCTGTGCTGAAGCTTCAGAGTGTGTATTGAGGTTTAGCAATGCTATTAGCTCAATTAGCAATCCAAAGCTCTCTCTTCGGGAGAACAAAGAACAAAAGAAAGAAAGGAGGACTGTAAAAAGGAAGTATGGGATGAGGAAGAAAAGAAGTGAACACTGAAGGGAATCACTGAATCTGGCTAAGTTTCCTTACTCATCTTTGCATTATTAATGAAAGGGGAGGTTAGAAGCAGCAAGAAGAAAATATGCAGTGTTTAAAAATATTCTTCTGTTTCAGTCAATTTCAGTTTATATACATTCATTTCAGTCAATTTCTGTTTAGCCTGACCTGTTCAAATGATGAAATATCATGTAGTCAGATATGCTGACCACAATTTGGGGGATAATAATAGAGTACCAAAAAGGTTTCATGATACTGTGATTAAGGACTGTAAATAGCTCAAACCTTGGCTAGCTAGTAATTGCTACTCTACCCCCCTGCCCCTCCCTGCCCCTTCTCATCCATACTCGCTGCAGCTCCCTGGACTTAGGAGTTATACTTTAGAAACAGCAACCAAGTAAGAAGCAAGGTGCTAAGGTACAGGGTGCCCAGTCAGCACCCAATGCTTCTGGTAATGACTGGTAAGAGCTGGGTTACAGAATGAAGTCTAAATTGTGACCTTCTTTGCCTTAAGGCTGAACAGAAACTGAGATCTTACCATCCTCAGGTTCCCATAGTAAAGGAAGCCTTTACACTGCCTGCAGTCAGGTAGGCACACAGGCCATACCAGCTCATAAATCAAGAGCATGTTTCAAGTTCATGAACACATAGCTTCATCAGAAAAAGAAGTTCAAAGAAGAGACAGAAGAGATAGTCTCTTGACCTAATTTATTGGTTCAGAGTTCACAGTGGCTATTAATGACCTGTTAATAACATTATACACTAATGAAGAGGCCACATCAGTGACTTGGAGAATGGCAAAGTAAAGCTGTGAGAAAGCTGTAGAATGTTCTTTATAATGATTATTCCCCCCCCCCACCTTTTTTTTTGGTGTGTAAAATAAAGATGGACTAAGTGATTTCTAAGGCATCTTCCCACTTTAAAATTCTATATTCATAACTTCTACAAGTGAAGAAACTGTCTCAAATTCTCTCTCTTACTGTTCTGATAATCTTTTCCAGAAATGCTGCTGATCAAAAGCTTGAAACAGACAAATGTGACCCCAAATTATCTCATAAATCTTACTCTAATGAGTTCAGAAATAGCATACTTCACACAGACTTAGTGATGCCTACATGTTGAAATATTTGCAATTCAAAATTTCAAGCTATTGATTTAAAATACACTTCATGGTTCCAGTCCAAGAAGGGAATATTGGAGTCTCCTTAACTCCCCTCCTCCCATGGACACACAGTCTATACCGCACACAGAGCATTTCCTCTGAAAGTAATCCAGAAACCAGACATGGCTTCCTATGTATGGGGCAAATGAGAAAATACCCCCATAGAAATGGGCAAGAAGGACTGAGATGCACTCTGTCTATAAACCACACCCCAGGTCAGATGCCATATAATCAGTAGGGAACTCCCACTCCCAGTTTTTCCCCAAGGAACAGAGGGTTTAAACCTCACATCTAGCACTCCAACCTTTAAGACTCTCACCTGAGGAGCTTTCAAATGGTGAGCTCTGAAAGCCAGTAGGACTTGCCTCTATAAGATGCATAAAGCTATTTCAATCTAAGAAATAGTTCTTAGTTGGCTCACAAGGACTCACCGTGGCTATGACCCAGGACTTAGCAGACAGGGAGCAGTTACAAAATGCCAGTCTCCCAGTCTTTCCTGGAGAGATGTCTGTTTGCATATTTTAAAAGCTGGTGCCTGAGTCAAGCTTCTAATTTAGCATACAACTAGAGGTTTGACAGTGATCTTCAGAGGCTGGGAAGACAGCAGACAACCCCTCAGGCATCTCCCACTAGCCCACTGCAAATTGCCAATCTCTCTCTAGAAGGAGCTTTTATACATATCAAGTACTTTAACTTTTGCAGCTGCCACCCAAAGGATGGGTCCCTGGATCACCTGACTCTGAGAGCAAATGGGGCTTGGGTTCAGAAGTCCCTCAAGACTTTAGCACATAAAAAAACAAATCAGTTCTTAATGGGCACAGGAGCATCCCCATGCCCTGTGGCTTTACATCCTAGTCCAATGCGGAGGGAACGGGCCAAAACACCCACCTCCTAGTTCCCCACCCTCGCGAAGGGCCCTAGCCACAGACTCTCTCAGCTGTCACCTGAGGGTCTGCTTCCAGTCATCCTGCATCTAGGTGCTAACTGCAGTCCTCCCCGGACACTCCTCCAGGGGATCTTCCCAACCCAGGGATAAAACCCAGGTCTCCCCTATTGCAGGCAATTCTTCACCATCTGAGCCACAAGGGAAGCCCCTGACACTGACAGATCGTGGCATACCTTCAATTACTGGGAGCCACTTAGAATAAGCAAGGTACCCTAGACAACCACAGAGGAAAGGAAAACCACTGTTTTCCACTGTGGCTGCAGCAGTTGTAAAACAGTATTAAAAAATTAAAAACAGAGCTACCATACAACTTAGCAACCTCCCTTCTAAGTGCATTAAAAAAGGAAATGAAAACAGATATTTGAGAGATAATCTGAACTTGCATATTTATTACAAGACTATTCACAATAACTAAGATATGGAAGCAACGTAAGTATCAATCAACAAATCAATGGTTAAAGAAGTTGTTATATATACATACGTGTGTATGTGTGTTGCATACATGTATACACACTGGCATATATGTATATATATGTATGTGTGCATGCTAAGTTGCTTCATTTGTGTCCAACTGTTTGTGCCCCTATGGACTGTGGCCCACCAGGCTCCTCTGTTCATGAGATTCTCCAGACAAGAATACTGGAGTGGGTTGCCATGCCCTCCTCCAGGGGATCTTCCCGACCCAGAGATCAAACCCATGTCTCTTATGCCTCCTGCATTGGCAGGCAGGTTCTTTACCACTAGAGCCATCTGGGAAGCACTATATAGGTGCACAAATATGTGTGTGTGTATGTGTGTGTGTGTGTGTGCGCGCGCGTGCAACAATATCTGCAGCTTGAGGACATTATGCAAAGTGAAATAAGCTAGACAGAGAAAGACAAATGCTTCAAGGTATCACTTGTATGTGGAATCTGAAAAAAATTCTTTTAAATCAACTCATAGAAACAGAGAATAGAAAAGTGGTTGCATTGATCAAGGGCACAAACTTTCAGCTATCAGATAAAACCTGCGAGTCTAATGTAAAACATGGTGATTATAGTTGATAACATTGTAGAGTTGATAACTAAAATTTGCTAAAGAGAGGGACTGCCGGCGTTCCCTCGGAGTGAGTCGGGGCCTGTTCGCTGCTGCTTGCCCGGGCCGGCCGCAGCATGGCAGAGCAGGAGCTCGAGGCGCTGAGGAAGTAGAGGCTGGCTGAGCTGCAGGCGAAGCACGGGGATCCTGGCGATGCAGCACAACAGGAAGCAAAGCACAGGGAAGCAGAAATGAGAAACAGTATCTTAGCCCAAGTTCTGAATCAGTCAGCCCGGGCCCGGTTAAGTAACTTAGCACTTGTAAAGCCTGAGAAAACTAAAGCCTGAGAAAACTAGAGAATTACCTTATACAGATGGCACGGTATGGACAACTAAGTGGGAAGGTATCAGAACAAGGTTTAATAGAAACCCTCGAAAAAGTAAGCCAACAAACAGAAAAGAAAACAACAGTTAAATTCAACAGAAGAAAAGTAATGGACTCTGATGAAGATGACGATTATCGAATTTGTCTAGAGACTGGAACTTAACGAAGTTCCAGTATTATCTAGGAGATAATACTTGGCAGAAGTTAAGATCTGGTGGTGTGTTTACTTTGTTTATTGTCTATATACCTTTTAAAAATAAACTTGTTATGCAAAATAGAAAAAAAAATTTTGCTAAAATACTAGAATGTAGATGTTACCACCAAAAAAGACGAATATATGAGATAGACGTGATGACAATTAAGTAGATGGAGGGCGGGAGGAGTCCTCTCACAATGCACATGTATATCATATTATCACAGTGTGTACCTTAAATGTCTTACAACTTTATTTTGTCAGTTATAACTCAATAAGCTGAAAAAATACATTTCATAATGAACCATACATTGTCTCAGGTTCTCACTTGGAGGATCAAAAATAACAACGAGCCGAACTACTACTTTCCCCCTACAGCTCTGTAAATGATTATATCAGTAAGATTATATTTAGCTGCATAAAAATATTAACAGAAGCTTAAATGTATTAAAAGTGCATTTCTCTTACACACAAAACAAATCCTGATGTAGGTCATTTAGTCTGCCATGGTGGCTCCACAGTCAGGGATGACCAGTCGATAGGCACCATGCTGTTTTATCATCCTCAGCACATCATTTCCAACCTCAAGGTGACTGCATCATTCAGAATGGCTGCTGGGGCACCAGTCACCATGCCTGCATCTTGGTATGATACAACAGGGTGCTCTTTAAGTAGCTTCCCTGGGACACATTCATCACACTTATTTCATGATCAGGACTTAATGAAATATCTTCCCCTTGATACAAGGAAAGCTGTGATTAATATATTTTCCTACAGGAGTGCATTGCTATGTGAATAAAAATTGTAGAAGATGGAGAATAGATGTTGAATGGGAAATAAGCAGCCCCTGATGCAATGCTGAAGAAAGAAAGTTGCATCAATACCTACTTCCGGACCAGAGCAGAAAGCACTTGGGATGGATCCTCTCAGTTTAGTAGATGTTGTCGAAGCACAGGCTCCTTCAGCATCCCAGGCGCACTCTCTCTAAAGTCTGGTTCATTAGAAAGAATGTGGAATAGGGACTGAGAAGGTTTTCGTTCCCTTCTGGCCTCCACTTGTTACAAGTGATGTGTCTTGGGCAAGTAACATGCCCTCTGACTGCATTTCCTTACTTGAAAATTGAGAATTTATATGATACCTTCCCTATGTATTTCCCAGGGATTATGTAAGGCAGTAAGTTAACATTTTTTGAGGATTCACTGTTCTCCAGTTTGTGGGCTGAATGCTCTATGTACAGTAGTTAATTTCATGGAAAGTTTGGACTCATACTCAAGATTGCCCTAAATATTGATGGTGTCTATTATGTGTAAAGTATTTGGACTCAGTGGTAAATAAGAGAGAGATGTCTCTGCCGTTCAGGGATTACATTCTGTCAGAGAGCCAGACATTAAGCAACACACTTACAGAATTTATTGCTCCATGACAAATATCCTCAGTGCCACGAAGGTAAAGTGCAGAGGCCAAACATGACTTAAAGTGAAAAGTCAAGAAAGGCTTTCTTAGAAGGAATTGTTGTTGTTGTTTAGCCGTTTAATCGTGTCCAACTTTTGCGACCCCGTGGACTGTAGCCCAGGCTACAGTCTATGGGATTTCCCAGGCAAGAATACTGGAGTGGGTTGCCATTCCCTTCCCCAGGGGATCTTCCTGACCCAGGGATTGAACCCATGTCTCCTGCACTGGTGGGCAGGTTCTTCACAACTGAGCCACTTGGTAAACCCCTTGGAAGGAGACACAGAATTTATGCTGTATAAGGATTAGAAATTAGGCAAATTGGTGGAAGGTTTCCGAAAATGAAGTTTCCACATATGAAAAACTACAAATGTTAGAAATAAAAATGAAAATTTTCTCGTTCTAAGACAGAGCAAAGACTGTAAAGATCTGTATTTGGAAGGTGAGGCAGAAATGTTTTAAATTGCTTATTTCTCTTTTTTCCCCAAGTGTGTACACGTATACATTCTTCTCCACATATGGGAGAAAATTGGGCTAAAAGTTGCATAACATTTAATTTAACTGTAATTACTTTTATTGACAAACTGAAATTCTTCAATCCCAGTCAATTCTGTCCTGCCAAATTCCCACTGAAGTTGAACTAATAAATGATCTGAGAATAAACACCTTGTACATATCCCCCACACAGTTGGAAGTCTATGATGCTTGCTGGTGCTTTGTAAAATTGGAAGATATCCAGGAACAGCAGTCTCTGCAATTCTCTCTTACTCATGAAGCCAAGTCCTAGGAAACGCCTTTGTCAGAAAATATACTAGAGCTGCCATTTGGTAATTTTCATTATCAGCAAACTTCCATGGTTGGCTTGCCCAAAATTACTGCCTCAGCCAAAAAAAAGGATGGTAAAAAAGAATAGAAGCTATGTGGGAAGCCAACCAAAATACCAACATTCTTCATTTGCTGATGCTTTTATTGCCAGACTCGAGAGAAAATAACTGACCTTGAACTTTCTTTGAGGATTAAAAACTTCTCAAGGGCATGGTACAGGCCCTAGAACTGTCCATCAATATCTTTAAGACACTTGGTATCAAATCCTTTCAAGTGACTTTTCCCCAGTCTTCAATATCTAGTAAAAAACTTCATATATCTGATTTTACCTTCTCAGAGGTTAAGCTGTGCTATGTCGCTTCAGTCATGTTGACTCTTTGCGACCCTGTGAATTATAACCTGCCAGCTCCTCTGTCCATGGGATTCTCCAGACAAGAATACTGAAGTGGATTGCCATGCCCTCCTCCAGAGGATCTACCTGACGCAGGGATGGAATCCGAGTCTCTTAAATCTCCTACATTGGCAGGCAGGTTCTTTTATGACTAGTGCCACCTGGAAAGTCCCTAACTTTAAGCTATTACCTTAATACTATCTTTTAGCTCTTTAACACACAGATCTGTTTCAGTGGCAAACTAAAGAATGAACAATTACAGGTTTAATTTCAGAACTTGAATTCTATCACTGGCAACAAATACTGTCAGTTGTTTTCCTTGAAGGCCCTGGTGTACTTTGTTGCTTTTAAATAAGTAGTCCTTAAATATCCAAGTCTGAACAATATGGTTTGCCTATTTTCTGTCAGTTGTTCTTTCAGGTAAAAATAGTATTCAGTGAGAAAAGTGGGTAGATTGGCTCACAGTGAAACAATGACACCTGTGCTTTTCTGCAGAATAACTGTGAAATTCCATCGGAAGTACAGTATGTGTAGTTCCCATTTCTTCACAAGAAATATTACAGAAACATGTTTTCATGAGTCAACAAAATTAGCATGGTTTTACTGCTTTTTTATAGATATTCCTAAGGGACCCCGACCTTTCTTTTTCTGTGTATGCTTGGGAGGGAAGGAGAGTGACCGCTGGGATGGTGTGGAGACACCACCGTGATTTATCCTAAGGTACCGGCAGTTTTGCCTACCATCACTGCAAATGTTGGCACAGTGAAAAAGGTGAATATATTATAGAACTTCCATAAAAATAATTTTGACCTCACAGACCTCCTGAAGGATTGTGGGGATCACTAGGCATCCATCAATCACACTCATCTTTTTAAGAAATTCAGTCTCATTTCTATTTTTTAGGATAATTATAAGCTTTTAGAATTTGATTATTTATTTGTCAAATATCAAATTCCATACTGGCTTCCTTGGTGGCTCAATAGTAAAGAATCCGCCTGCATTGCAGGAGACACAGATTCGATCCCTGAGTCAGGAAGATCTGCAGAAGGAAATAGCAACCCACTCCAGTAGTCTTACCTGGGAAATCCCATGGACAGAGGAACTGGGCAGGCTACAGTCCATGGGGTTGCAAAGTCAGACATGACTTAGCTACTGAACAACAACAACAACACAATTCCATACCGTCTCCTGCTCTTAACCAATCTAGGTAAAACTAGAGAAAAATAGAGTTTGATTAGTTGTCTGATGCACACTATTTGAA
Source organism: Bos taurus (assembly GCF_002263795.3). Taxonomy (NCBI): domain Eukaryota; kingdom Metazoa; phylum Chordata; class Mammalia; order Artiodactyla; family Bovidae; genus Bos; species Bos taurus. The sequence goes on from NC_037343.1 coordinate 34,214,504, forward strand.
ATACATGGAAAAAAATAGGCAATATTCTAGTGGGAAAAATAAAACAAAAGCATGAGATTTGGAGGCTGAAAATCATGGTTTGAATTTAGTGGTAATGTGACCTCAAATAATTAACTTAACTTCCCTGAATATCTATTTACTCATCAGGTAGAGCAAGAACGAGAGTCATAACAATGCTCATAAATGGGGTCATACTAACTTCATATTGCATTTGTGTGAATTAATTGCAAAGAAAATAAAAAGCCTCATATGATGCCTGTTACTGACAAAACAGATCAGCTTCCTTTTCTTCCTCCTGATACTTTTGTCCTGCCCTTGTTTTCTTAAGACAAAAATGGGATTTGCGTTTTATCCCTCAGCAGACATCTTTTACAACTTTCATCTTCCGATGGATTAACAAGATATTGGTTAAGCACACATTATGTAAAAAGCAATCTTTTATGTGATGTGGAACGGCAAGGAAACATGGGCTTGAACTCAATGCATTTGCACATTACTATGCAAACTTATTAAATAGCTTAATTTCATAGGAAGACAGTATTTATAAAAATTATCTGAATTAAAGATATGAATAGTGTGTGGTCTTAAAGCTCCCAGGAAGTTTGCCCTCATTTCAACATGGTAAAATTAGGTAGACATATTTTGTTCTTTAACATTTGGACACAAACTTATTTTTCTCCAACACAAAAATGTCCAAGATTGGATAGGCTTATGTATATGCAGAATCAATTGACATATGAGACAACCATTTCACTGGAAAAATGAATAACTTACTCTTAGCTCCCACTAATTCTGTACATTGCATGGTTTCCATAGCTGCCAAGAAACTATGTGGATGGTCTGCGTTTTTCTCCAAGTCTTGTGGGCTCTAAGATTGCTTGGGTTATGGCCTGTTTTTCTGGCCAAGGGGAACATGGTAATAATTATGGAATCCAGGTTTAATGTGAATGGGAGATTTGGGGTAAAGTTTACTCAATTTTCCCTCAAGAAATACACAGATTAAAATATTTTAAATTAGATTTTTGCTAAAGTTGGTGTATTTTAAATGGTAGGTAATCTTTTTAAATGGTTATGTGCTGGATTAAGAATGTGTGTGAGATTTAGAAAGCCTGCCTGCCCATCCACAGAGGATATGCGAAGCATATGGGAGGAAACTGAAACTCAGTAGTCCTTGCAGAGTCCACTGGGTTCGGCCACTTGAGTGCTTTTCCTTATGTGGTCTGTAGTGTGGCCTTGTTATAACTCCCTCTGCATCACTCTCGGAGCAAGATCATTTATAAAAGGATGTGTACTGTAGATGAGTTTTATTTTAAGATGCAAAAGTTTTCCTTTCAGAGAAAGTCACTTTTGAGCTCATAATTCTCAAATGATACTGGAATTTTAACATAAATTTTGGATTTCTTTTTACAGCAGTCACATCCTTAGAGCAAAGAATTAAGTGGCAATGGATCTACCATTAATGAACATAGTAAAAAAAGTCCAAATTATAGATTAACTTCAGAATCAATTTTCTTTTCATTGTATCATGAAATATTTGATGCAAAAAGAAAATGATATGAATATATACACATGTGAAAATTTGCCAGTCTGTAAACTTGAGATTTGAGATCTGCAATTACTATATGTAAATTATACCTAGAAAGTAAGCATCATGGAATATAATAAATATCCAAACTATTAAGTATTATAATTGAACAAAAATTCTATTTTCAATACCCAACTTGAGCTACGACATTATCAGTACTGTGAAGGGTCTTTTCCTTGTTCTACATAAATGCATCCTTTTCTCTGCCTTCCCAGGTCTCTCTACTGGATTCTATCTTTATTGTTTACTTTTAATTTTTTCTTATTTTAATACCATATAATTATACCAAACGGCATGGTTTACTTTTGTCTGGTTTTGAACTTCATGTAAATGACGCTGTCAAGCTCTTCGGCAACTTTTTTTTTTCTCTCTTAACATTGTGCTTTGAAATTTATCCATGTTGATTTATAGAGATATTATCCCAGGACTCAGAGAAAATGGAGTATTTCAATGCCGCATTGGATAAAGAAACCAGAGATTACTTCTCCTTTGGTCTTATACTTGTCAGTAATTATGTAACAATTTCTTTTGGGGAGGGCAGGAGGAACTTGATTTCTTTTGCCTTCAACTTCTAATATTACATGATTAATTTGGGAAAGATGGCAGGAGAAAATAGCCATTGTGTCTGAATTAACTAAATAATTGATCAGGAATGCTCTCAAAGGCTGTTACAAACTATCAGCTGACTCTTTTATATTTAAAAATTACTTACAACTAAACCACATATAAAAACATGTGAGATGCAAATTATGAAATAATAGAAAATATGTATTGGCTTCTGCCACCAGTTCCTGGCACAGAACTACTGTGACTCTTGTAATTTCCTAAGTGACAAAAGTACTGTTAGCATCTTGTTCTAATAATAGCATTTTGTTCTAATATCTTGTCTTTGACACTGATTCCTGACACCCTTTAGAAATCCTTGGAATTTCTTGGGTGATAGGGTGTCCTTTTTTCTAATGAGGCAACTCTGGGTGGGCTGCTGCATGGCTCGTGGATGAGAGTTGGTCACCAGAAAGACCAGGCCATGATTAGAAGCTTGGAATTTTCAGGCTTCCTACTCGCTTTCTTTTGAGAGGGGAAAAGGGCTGAAAATAGAGTCAGCGATGCGTCAGGCCTTGGCCATGAAGCCTCCACAAAATTCCAAAAGTTTGCAGAACTTCCAGGTTGGCGAAGAAATGTAAATGCTGGGAGCGACATGCCCAGAGAGGGCTTGGAAGCCCCGCACATCTTCTCACATTCAGGTCCTACACATCTCTTCCATCTGGATGTTCATCTGTATCCTTTAGCACATCCTTTCACAGTAAACTGGTAAATGTAAGGAAATGTTTCCCTGAGTTCTATGAGCTCCTTTAACAAATTCAAGAACCAGAAAAGGGCATCATGGAGACCCCCAGTTTATAGCCACGTAGGACAGAAGCTCCAGGAGTTGGTGATGGATGGGGAAGCCTGGCGTGCTGCAGTCCATGGGGTCGCAAAGAGTCGAACATGACTGAGCGACCGAACTGAACTGAGCACAGAAGTTACGGATAACCTGGGGACCTACCACTTGTGACTGGCATCTAACTTGAGATGTCGTGTAGTGCTGAGCCATGTTGGGGCCTGAGACAGAAGGAAAAATCAGTAATGCTGATCAGTCTTCATTTAAAGTGTTGAAATTTTATTCAAGATGCATTTGAAGGGACATTAATTTTGTTTTATATTATTCATCAAAATATTTAATATAAAATATTACTAATAAATATTATTTATCATTATCCCTTATATTTTAAGCTTCAGGCCAGTGCCTCACTTGCCTCACCCTAGTCCTGACTCTTTGGGACTCAATGCCATGTTGACAGTATTTAAAATTAAATGACAGAGGGAAGGTGGGTAGAGAAGTCAGAAAGAGAATACTCAGCAAAGGAGCCGGTAGGGTCAGGGCCAGTGAGTTGGAAAGAAAACAGGGAGAAGATGTCACAGGAGGTTCAAGGTGTTCAATGTTTACCGAGGAGATAGTCGTCAACCAGGTCTAATGCCCAGGAGAGAGCCAGTGACTGGCCTCAGAGGAATGGCGGACCAGGGGCTTTGTTTGGGTGGGGTTCTGGGGTGACGTAGGAGAATTCATTCAGAGAGTTGGGGTGGGCTGAGGAGAAATTAGAAGGTGAAGAACACAAGCGTCATCAACAGTTTCAAGGAACATTTTTCTCAAAGGGAGCAGAGAAATAAGAGTGGTAGCTTGAAGGGGAAACATAATCCACAGAGGGCTTTTTCTTTAAAGATAGGTGATGAGAAGGCATATTTACATGCCAGTAGGAGAGATCTCATGGGGAGAGTTGACTCATTGGAAAAGACTCTGATGCTGGGAGAGACTGGGGGCAGGAGGAGAAGGGGACGGCAGAGGATAAGATGGCTGGATGGCATCACTGACTCGATGGACGTGAGTCTGAGGAACTCTGGGAGTTGGTGATGGATAGGGAGGCCTGGCGTGCTGCGATTCATGGGGTCGCAAAGAGTCGGACACGACTGAGCAGCTGAACTGAACTGAACTGAACTGAGGAGCGATCTGGTAACAAGAAGATACTGATGGTGCAGGAGAGAGGCAGAGGTTTGTCTGAGCAGCCTCCTGGGGCAGACAAAGGTGTGTGTGCTGAGCACACATCAGGGAGTTGACCTGGAAAGGACAAGATGTTTACTTCTCTGGGATGGGAGAAAAGTCAGAATATGTGGATGCAGATGAGGTGGCTTGCCAAGTTATTAAGAATGTGAGGCTCTTCAGGTGTGATTGTCTCTGTGCTCTCGAAGATGTCTGAGGTGAGTCATCAGTTGGAAATGGGGGAAGGGCCTGGGAGATTTAAAGAGAAAGGAAAACATGTGAACTGCTCATTCTTGATAGTGAGGAAGTGGGTTTCTCTGGGCAGGATAACAGGCTGTGTTTTATCCATCTACTTTATAGAGCTCATCAAATTCAGCTATACTTCTGGTTATTCCAGATAAATAATATGTCATCTCTTCAAATAATAACAATTTACCATTTTCTCTTTTCTGTTTCATGACTTGTGAGCTTGGAGAGAACGTCTAGAGGAAGGTGATGGTGGACATCTTTGCTTTCCTTCTCATTTAATAGATATTATCTTTTCATCTTATGTTGCTAATTATGATATCATCTCTTGTTTAGAAATATATTTTATTTATTAAGAAATAATAATATCATTCTATAGCCAATGTATTAAAATGTTTCAGTAGAAATGATTGATTGTTGAATGTCCATTAATTTCTGACCATTACATAAAAGATTTTTCTTTTCTTGTTTTAAAGATTTAATGTTAGTGTTTCAGACCCCAGTGGGTGACTTCTCTTTATCTCCCTCATGCTTTCCAGCTTAAATTTGACTTTGATTTAGACTTACCTAATATCTGTTTGAGCTTCCCTGGTAGCTCAGCACTAAAGAATATATCTGCAGTGCAAGAGATTTGGGTTTGATCCCTAGGTCAGGAAGATCCCCTGGAGAAGAAAATAGCATCTCACTCCAGTATTCTTGCCTGGGAAATCCCATGGACAGAGGATTCTGGCAGGCTACAGTGCAGAGGACTGCAAGAGTTGGACATGGTTTAGTGACTAAATAACAACATCTAGTTAGGAGCTTCTCTTAACTATTCCCCATTCCAGCCCTATCTTAGCACCTACCACATTGTCTTATTAATTTATCTTTCTTGATAGACAAACTACCTCAAGAATTTATTTATTAATACCATCATTTCATCAGCTCCTAACGTAATGTTTGTTGGATGAATTAATGCTGTAGTCATCTGTGTGCTAGTTCTCCTCGCCGTCAATCCTCCAGTTATACTTGCCCTAACTCTGGGGCAAGGAATGTTCTTTTATCAATATTAACAATAATTGTTGTTTAGTTGCTCAGTCGTGTCCAACTCTTTGAGACCCTACAGACTGTAGCCCACCAGGCTCCTCTGTCCATGAGATGTTCCAGGCAAGAATATTGGAGTGGGTTGCCATTTCCTTCTCCAGTTAACAATAATAACCACCAGTGTAACAAATGCATAGTATTTATCATCTAATCCATTCATTATAAAAATTTTATAGAGGTTAAGTACTATTATTATCCCCATTATATAGGTGTAGGAAATAGAGACCTAAAAAAGCTGAGTTGTCCAATTTCAATATGACCTAGAATCCACTATATATATGGTTTTGGCTACTATATTCTCTTGCTTTCTTTTATTTATATCCACCTGCGTGCTCAGTCACTTCAGTCATATCTGACTACGTTCGGCCATATGGACTGTAGCCTGATAGCCTCCTCTGTTCATGGGATTCTCCAAGGCAAGAATACTGGAGTGGGTTGCCATGCCCTCCTCCAGGGGATCTTCCCAACCCAGGGGTAGAATCTGTGGTATCTCCTTAGTCTTCTGTGTCGCAGGTAGATTCTTTACCATTGAGCTACCCGGGAAGTCCAGTCTGTTTATACCCCCCATCTCCCTCTTTATTGTGTTCTCTACAATTTTTGAGACAATAACTTAGGGAGAGTTGGAACATGATTGCTATTAAAACATGAATTAGATGGTAAGATGGGCACCTGACTTGTGGGAACTCTATGTCATTGAAATACGGTTAATAATATGGACATTTGCTGGATCAAAAACTCTGCAGTACATTGTGTTCTCATTTCTTAAAAAATCTTTCTCTTGCCTGTACTGAATGTTATTTACCTTTCTGTCTTGGCCTTGATGTCTTCTAGCACAAACAAACATTTTCCTTAAAGAATCGTAGATAAAGCATTTGTCTACGCTTCTCCTGTAAATGGACATGTTGATGTCACAATTTGCTGGGATGTGTTTGGAATTGCTCTGTGAGATTGTTACTAAACTGGATAATGATCTCATTAGACATCGCATTACAGGGATACAACTAAGCAACTGAACGACAACAACAAATACTTAGCATATATTGAACATTTACTCTGAGCCAGTAACTGTGCTAAGATCTGTTATGTATTAACTCATTTCTTTTTTAAAACAATCCTATGAACTAAGTACAATGACCATCAGCCTTCTTTACATGAGTAACCTGAGAGATGCAGTGAATAGATCTTTTAACCAATACTATAGAGCCAATAAGTCACAGCCTGAATTAAACTCACAAAGTCTGAGTTCTTCAGCAGATTCTACCACCTCCCTTGTTATAACCTGTCCCTATTGTCACTGGAAAAATTAGTGTACTAGACAGTTATGGAAAATTTGGGAGTAGACCCATCTGTAAATGACTTATTCATTTTTTGGTGTGTTTCTCATATTATTTAATCCCTCTAAAATTGTGTACACCCACTCATAATAGCCTGAAGTGACCAATACTGATAACTCCAGGGTTAATACTTTCCTGCAGTGACAACACCTGTTTATTTTTTTCAAATGCTGCTGGCATGCAGCTTTCCTCTTTTAGACACTATTAAGTCAGCATTCTGTACCACACCATTTCCTCAAATTGACCTGGTCCTTCTGATAACCTGGCAGTTTGAAGTATATACTTGGAGTCAGAAAAAATATTTCCCAACTTCAACTGGCAGAGAGTGAAAAGCTGCTTATCTTCTGTTTTCTCAATGGTGTTCACCATTAACAATAGGCCCAGTAACGGAAGAACCATAGGTATGGTAAGTGTTTCATGACTTCTGAATACCGAGGAAGGAAATTGCTTCGTAGAGAGGAAAGCATTTGTCTTTAATCTCAAATGGGACAAATTTTCTGTGCTCTCCTTAGATATTTTGACTCTCGTTCAGTATCTTTTAAGTTGTTTTTCAGTGGTGAGTGTCCTTTCCACCATCGGCAAATGATTTCATATTTTCCCATTTGTGGGAATTTGGCCAACTTTCTTAGCCTTTATAGGTATTGTACTGAATTTTTTTCTCTCCATCCCTGAAGAAATTTGTGTGCTCAAATAACCAAGGATCTTATTTCCTAGAATAAGTAAGCTGGTCAGTATATCATACTCTCTTGTTCCCCTCTTCTTGGAATGCTTTCTTGATCACCTGACCCCCAAGTGACCATATCCTTTTATGAGCACTTGGATATTTGTTTCCTCTCAACGGTTCCCAGATGTCCTTTCTAGGACACACTCTCTCAGAATCAATTTGGTCTCTTATGAAAACTATAGATTGTCAGGTCATATCCCAGATCTATGGAATCAGATTCTCTAAATTTGACTCAATAATTTATATTTTTAGTAGACTCTCCAGGTGAGCCATTTTGATATAAAGCATCCTGCCCTCTGACTGCTATCACTTAACCACTCTGCCCACATTCTCTAGAATCCCTGCCCCAGACATCTCTCAAACATGGGGACCTCCAGTCCATTGACATCACTGCTTTTTCCCCATCTCTCTCTCCTCACATCTTTACTCCACATCTTGCCCTGTGAGACACCACAGCTTAGCCACATCAATTCCTGACATCTGTTCTCTATTCCTTTGTCTCTTTCTCCCTCCCTTTCTCAAATAATGAGAATTTGGAAATTGCCAATTCTGATTTTGTATAACTATCCACCCACCCTGTGGGTGTACCTGTTGTTGTTGTTGTTTAGTCATTAAGTCATGTCCAACTCTTTGTAATATCATGCACTGTAGCCTGCCAGTTTCCTCTGGGAACCTGGAAATCCATGGGATTTCCATGGGATTTCCCTGTCAAGAACACTGGAGTGAGTTGCCATTTCCTCTTCCAGGGGATCTTCCCAGCCCAAGGATTGAATCCACATCTCCTGCATTGACTGGTGGATTCTTTACCACTGAGCCACCAGGGAAACTTGAACAGCTAAAGATTTCAGAAGAAAATTAAAAAGTTTTAATTTATTGTCATACATTTCATAAAGATATTCAATGCTGTCAAGAAAATCCTAGCATACCTTCCCTGTCCAACTTTTCGTAATTTTTTTTATCTGAGTCTCTAAGCCTCTCTCTCGTTCTCAAAATAGAAGTACTCAAATGTTAATCCTGCATCTTGCCACCAAATAGTCCAGCAGCTTACCAGCATCTGTGCCCTTTGCTTTGCTTTTAAACCCGTTGCACTGGAAAATGCATCCTATTTCTACCAAAAGCCAGCCTCTTCATTTGTACTTTGGATCCTACTTACCTTCCATTCTCAAGAATTTTATTCTCCAATTTACCCCACAGTTCCCCTTCTGCAATATTATGTTTTTCCTTTCTTCTTGATCATTTCTATTATTAGATAAACACACCTTCATATCTTCCTTTTTTTTAAAAAAAAAAAAGACTTTGAATCCATATGTTTCTCCACCTACCACCCATTTTTTTCTGCTCTTTTCACAGTAAAACTTTTTGTGAAATTTGACTGTCAGCTGTCTTATCTTTTTCATAGCCCTGTCTCATTTCATCCCAAAAGAGCTGTTGCTCCCAATCACCATTTCATTGAAATTTCATCTAACAAGGTGTCTAATAACTATGTTCCATCTAAACAGACTCCACTGTCAAATCTTTGTTCTTCCTTTATTCGGTATCTAATTTGGCTAATGCTGCTGCTGCTGCTGCTGCTAAGTCGTTTCAGTCGTGTCCGACTCTGTGTGACCCCATAGATGGCAGCCCACCAGGCTCCCCCGTCCCTGGGATTCTCCAGGCAAGAACACTGGAATGGGTTGCCATGTCCTTCTCCAATCTGACTAATAGCCTCTGCAAAATATCCAGAAAAGGAGAGGGGAGACCCATGGACTGTCTGAGGGGAAGAGGACTCAGGAATCCTGATGTGGGCATAGGTCTGTGGTGGGGTTAATAAATGTCCAGGAGGCCAGTGTTCTCTAGAAAGGAGAGTGGGCAAGGGGGCAGTTGTAGAACATAAGTCAGAGTTGTAACCCACAAGTGAGAAATAGAAAATGTAGGACATTGTCAGTTATGTTGAGAACACTGGCTTTTAATCTGAGTCAGATAGAAAAGTATTAGAAGATTTTGAGCAGAAATGACTAACATTTTAACAGGATCATGGTGGGGGCCTCTATATAAAGAATAAACTGCAAGGGGCGAGGACATATTCTAGGAGATCAATTAGAAGATTGTTACAATAATCCCCCTGAGAGATGCAGGTGGCTTGGATTAGAGTAGTAGTAGTGGAGGTGGTGAATGGTGGTCAGATGCTGGGTACATTTTGAAGGTGGAGTCATCGGGATTTGGTTACAGATCGAATGAAGGGTATAAAAGAAAGGGAGGAGTCAAAGATAGCTCCAACATGTTTGGTCTGAGTAATTATAATCAACTGTAATGGGGAAGATGCAGAAAGAGCAGCTGATTAGGGGAGAGCAGCAGTTAAATTTCAATTGTATTATTTCAGGAATACATAACTGTCCAACTCTTTGATTAAATTGTGATCTCAGTGACACCTTGGTTGCAGCCTTTGTGGGTCTCTGTAGCAGGAGACCTAGCTAATCTGTGCCCAGATTCATGGCTCACAGAAACTGTAAAATAATAAATGGTATTGTTTGAAATCACTAAATTTTGTAATATTGTTAACAGTCATAGATAATCAATCCCATGATAGTATGCTGTGATTGGTTTGGTTTCCAAAGTATTCATTGTTTTGACTAAGCCCTCCAGGTTCCTCTGTCCATGGAATTCGCCAGGCAAGAATCCTGGAGTGGGTTGCCATTTCTTTCTCCAGGGCATTGTTCCGACCCAGGAACTGAACCCTGGTCCCTACATTGAAGGCAGATTCTTTACCATCTGAGCCAACAGGGAAGCCCTATTCATTATTTTAAAGGGTGATATCTCTTGTATGTTCAAAATAAGATTTTATCAAAATTAAATTTAAAATTTATTCAATAACACACATATATATATATAGATAAATATAAGGTGAGGTTACTTAAGATATAAACGTTAGGATTTTCAGAGCTTTAAAAAATATTTTTCTTTGGAAATTTCTATTTTATTTACATTTCCCAAGAGCCTTTTGTGAATATAAGCACAGGTTCTTTAATCTGGCATATCTCATACTGGTTTCGTCAAAGGTGGCTAAAAACAAAGGATGGAAATGGTCTACAGTCCTGGAGAAGCCATTTCATCTGACCATTTGGGGAAATTAAGATTTGAATTCTTATGACATTGAAATATTTTGTAAAATAAATACAAAATGCAGGTAAATCCATCAGACTGCAACTTACATGTGCTGGACAGTTCAAGGGGAGCAAGTGAGTGGAAAATGCGGTTGTTTTGAAATTTCAGGAACCCTGGTGCTCTTAGCCCTCCTGGTAACGAAAGAGCTATGAGAACAAATGATGCTCATGCAGCATGCTGCGTATTGCCAGAGAGCAGGTGCTACAGTGCAAGCATTGCCAGAGATAATGGAGGCTGGCAAGGTAAGGCTTGCTTTTTGCTTATTTGTTTGTCTTAATGCACTTTTCACCATACCAAGAAATTATTTTTAAGCATACAATTAGACCAAAAGCCATCAGCTACCATAAATCAGTATGTTTTGCCTTGATTGCAATAAGCCATTTAGTTGACAAAATTCACAGATTTTGCCAATATTGTAAGATCTCCTTCTCCTCCCCCTGAATTTTATTTTTTCACAAATTGGTGGCATTATTTATCTTCTAAAAGAGAAATAACTGAAAATTATGTTTTCAGATGGGGGTATACAATTATGGCTAAAAGCAGGAAGTTAGACGCGTTAGTTTGACTAAAGGAGGAATGTGCAAGATCATACTTGGTCAGGTATCATCAGGGGAGCTCCCCATGGCTTATCTGACAGTGCAAATGAGAGCACCCCTGAACCACTCCAGAGAATCGATAGTCATGGTAGAAGCTTTTCACTTTTGTGGGGATGCCATGTAAGACTCTATTGCACTGACGACATCAAACCCATAGTACAAAATTTAATAATGTTAATTTAGAATAAAATACCTGCAAGTGAAAATGGTAGATGTAGGTTAGACAATCCAATGAGAAGTAGCATTAAATAAACATTTAAAAAGTGTTTTGAAGCTTCCAGTAAAGTCAGTTGCAGCGCTTATCTCTAGGTTCCACTCACCTAAAAGGAGACCATTGGATGAAACCTTGAATCTGTTTTGGGTCTGAAATGGCTACCTAGGTTAATGGAGGCAATTATTAAGTGGCACTTTCATATGATACACTTTAATGTGTTCAACAGACATATTGAAACAGGTATTTGGTGATTGCACTTGACCTTGGTCCTTCCATTACAGATACCTGAAGACCTTGGGCATGAATAATATGCTTGTTCTATAGGCTTCCTGGGGCTCCCCTGGTGGCTCAGAGGGTAAAGCGTCTGCGGGAGACCTGGTTCAATCCCTGGGTCGGGAAGATCCCCTGGAGAAGGCAATGGCAACCTACTCCAGTACTCTTGCCTGGAGAACCCCATGGACTGAGAAGCCTGACGGGCTACAGTCTATGGGTCTACACAGAGTTGGACACAACTCAGTGACTGAACACTATTTGCCACAGGTTACCATATTTACAGTTATGTTGTCCTTATGGTGTTCATTTAAAAAGGACTTTTGGCAAAATAACTGGTGAAGACATTCTCAACAAGATGTATGAGGTATTTAGCAGGCACTGTACCATTTATGAAAAAATAAAAATAAAAGCTTGGCCATGTGCACAGATGGAGTAAATCTGGAAAGGCAAAGCCGAGAAGAGGAATGCCTCACACTAAGACTGTTAGTACACCCGGGAAAAGATCAGCGTCCACTGGATCTTTTACCAAGACCTCAGAAACTGCCACTTTCTCAGAGTGTTCAGTGGGGGTGGAGGCTATAAAACTATGACTTTTCTAAAAAGTCATAAATTGATTAAAACTCTCATCTTTTAAAAATGAATTTTTCAGTACAGCTGGCTGTACTGCACAGACATAAGCTGGCTTAGCCAAGAGAAAGTATGTGTCAGAGTTTATTTTTCCTAAATGGACCTCACGGGTGCAATACTGGTGAATCATCAGCCTGTTTTATGTCATACTGTTATCTTTCATTTACCCATAAACCACTTTTATATGATTTATTATAAAATATTTTAAATAATGTGAACACCTATAAACTCATCACCATTTAAAGAACCAGACCCTTATTAATGTCCTTACTTATACCAATGAGCTTTTATCTGTTCCTTCTTGAATTTGGGGTTTATTCAGTCCTTGCTTTAAAAATACATACAAGTGCATTGTTTCAGGTAGCTGTAGTTCATTTTCACTGCAACATGATATTTCATTGAGTGAACATACCAGATAAGTTAAATCCAACATATTCAGGACGTACCATCCTCTTTGTACACTACTGGATTTAGTTTGTTAATACATAGTCTTGTGTTAAATGTACCAAGGAATTCTATAACTACAGAACATCTGGCTGGGATTTTGATGGGTATTTATTTATCTATTTATGTTATGTTTGGGAAGTATACTGTCTTTATTTATTTGAGTACTTTTGCAGTCCTGCCCCACTTCTCTCTTTCCTTAGACATTACTGACATAAATGTTAGATTTTGAAAATATTTCTGCATATCTATGAGCCCCAAATATGAGACATTTGAAGCAAACAAATAAAAAATAAACAAAATAACCCCAGGAAACTCACCACTGTGTTATTCCTTGGACACTGAGGTCCTAGCAAGTCTGTCTCAGAATCTTCTTATGTTTGCTTTAAGTATACTATCCAGGGCTTCTAGTTGCACTTAGCGCAAGGAATAAAAAAAAGTACATCAAATCCATCTTTTCTAAAACATTTATTTCTATTCTTCAAAAAAAATGGTGGGGAACACATTTTATTCTATAAGTATCATTTATTCTTTATTATACATTCATTACTTAGAATAACTATTATTCATTGTAGTATTCTCCTAATACTAAAACTGTGCAAAGACATCACAACCAAAGAAAATTAGAGATGAGTATCTCTTATGAATATAAATGCAGAAGTCCTCAATAAAGTACTATCAAATCAAGACCAGCAATATATAAAAATGATTATACACAATGACTGAGTGAATTTATCTTGGCAATACAAGGTTGTTTCAACATCTGAAAATCAACCACTATAATAGACCATATAAACAGAAAAAAAAGACAAACCTCTATAATAGTCTTAATAGACCCAAAGAAAGCATCTGACAAATGTTAACACCTTCTTGAGTTTGAGCACTCTTTGCTGGATTTGAAATAGCTCAACTGGAATTCCATCACTTTGTTTCTTTAGGCTCCAAAATTACTGCAGATGGTGATTGCAGACATGAAATTAAAAAACGCTTACTCCTTGGAAGGAAAGTTATGACCAACCTAGATAGCATATTCAAAAGCAGAGACATTACTTTGCCAACAAAGGTCCGTCTAGTCAAGGCTATGGTTTTTCCAGTGGTCATGTATGGATGTGAGAGTTGGACTGTGAAGAAAGCTGAACGCTGAAGAATTGATGCTTTTGAACTGTGGTGTTGGAGAAGACTCTTGAGAGTCCCTGGACTGCAAGGAGGTCCAACCAGTCCATCCTAAAGGAGATCAGTCCTGGGTGTTCATTGGAAGGACTGATGCTAAAGCTGAAGCTCCAGTACTTTGGCCACCTCATGCGAAGAGTTGACTCATTGGAAAAGACTCTGATGCTGGGAGGGATTGGGGGCAGGAGGAGAAGGGGACGACAGAGGATGAGATGGCTGGATGGCATCACCAACTCGATGGACATGAGTTTGAGTGAACTCCAGGAGTTGGTGATGGACAGGGAGGCCTGGTGTGCTGCGATTCATGGGGTCTCAAAGAGTTGGACACGACTGAGTGACTGAACTCAACTGAACTGAACACATTCTTATGAGAAAATTCTTCAAAATATAAGAAATAGAAGAGGACTTTTCTCACCTGATAAAGGATCTCAATGAAAAACTCAGAAGTAGCATCTTACTTAATGGTAAAAGATTAAAAGTTTTCCTTCTGACATCAGGAACAAGACAATTATTGACACTTACATCAATTATTACCATTTTTATTCAACATTTTACTGGAGGTTCTAACCAGCACATTTTTGACAATAAAATGAAATAAAGGAGTTCCAGATTGGAAAGGAGAAATTAAAACTTTTTATTTGCAGATAACATGATCATGAACGTAGAAAATCCTAATGAATCCACTAAAAGCTCTTATAGCAAATAAACAGGTTCAGCAAGATTGTGGGTATAAAAATCAATATACGTAAGCTGATTGTGTTTCTATACACTAGAAATGAACAATCCAAAAATTAAATAAGAAGAAAATCCCATACAAAAGTATCAAAATAAGAGCCACTATGGAGAACAGTGTGGAGAGTCCTTAGAAAACTGGAAATAGAACTGCCTTATGACCCAGCAATCCCACTGCTGGGCACACACACCGAGGAAACCAGAATTGAAAAAGATACATGTACCCCAATGTTCATCGCAGCACTGTTTATAATAGCCAGGACATGGAAGCAACCTAGATGTCCATCAGCAGATGAATGGATAAGAAAGTTGTGGTACATATACACAATGGAGTATTACTCAACCATTAAAAAGAATACATTTGAATCAGTTCTAATAAGGTGGATGAAACTGGAGCCTATTATACAGAGTAAAGTAAGCCAGAAAGAAAACCACCAATTCAGTATACTAACACACATATATGGAATTTAGAAAGATGGTAATGATAACCCTGTATGCGAGACAGCAAAAGAGACACAGATGTATAGAACAGTCTTTTGGACTCTGTGGGAGAGGGAGAGGGTGGGTTGATTTGGGAGAATGGCATTGAAACATGTATAATATCATATATGAAACGAATCACCAGTCCAAGTTCAATGCATGATACTGGTTGCTTGGGGCTGGTGCACTGGGATGACCCAGAGGGATGGCACAGGGAGGGAGGAGGGAGGGGGGTTCAGGATGGGGAACACGTGTATACGTGGCGGATTCATGTTGATGTATGGCAAAACCAATACAATACTGTTAAGTAATTAACCTTCAATTAAAATAAATAAATTTGTATTAAAAAATACATAGGAATAAATTTAAGAAAAGAGGTGAAAAACTTGAACATCACTGAAGGAAAATTCCTAATAAACAGGAAGATATTTATTTCTTGTTTTTCTGAATTGGAAGATTTAAGATTGTCAGGATGGCAATATTCCCCAAATTTTGACTATCAATATCCTGTTTTTCCTTTTTTTTTAAAGAACTTGACAAGCTGATCCTAAAAGTAAAATGAAATTCAAGGCATCAAAAATAGCCAAGTAATCTCAGAAAATAAGAACAGAGCTGAAGGACTCACACTTCTTAATACCATAATTCATTACAAAACTATAGTAGTAAAGGCTGTGTGCTACTGATACAAGGACAGACATGTTACTGAATGGAATAGAATTGAGAATTCAGAAATAAACCCATATATCCCTGATTCACATTACTGTATGGCAGAAACCAAGACAAAATTGTAAAAATTTAAAAAACAAAAATGTTTTTAAAACGAGAGGCAAAAACATCAAGAAGAGTTAAGTGAAAGTGTGAGCCACAAATAATTATGGAAATCAGGGTCAGCAAATATTTTCTTTAAAATACCAAATAGTAAACGTTATAGATTTTACAGTCTAGAGTTAGTTGCAACTACTCAAGCTTGTCTTTGCACCGTGAAAGCAGCAATAGACAATATGTAAACAAACTAGGACAATTGTTTACCAATAAAACTTTATTTATAAAAAGTAGAAAAAAGTAAAGAAATAAATCCATATATCCATGGTTAATTGGTATTCAGCAAGGGTACTGAGACAACCTGGGGAGACAATAGTTTTTTCAACAAATAGTACTGGAACAATTGTGTCTCCAAATATAAAAGAATGAATTTGGACTTTATACTATATACAGTGAGTTCCCTGGTGGCTCAGCCAGTAAAGCGTCTGCCTACAATGCAGGAGACCTGGGTTCAGTCCCTGGGTAGGGAAGATCTCCTGGAGAAGGAAATAGCAACCCACTCCAGTATTTTTGCCTTGAAAATCCCATGGGCGGAGGAGCCTGGTAGGCTACAGACCATGGGTCACAAAGAGTCGGACACGACTGAGTGACTTCACAGTCATGTTCACTCTGTACAAAAACTAACTCAAAATGGAATCAAAAACCTAAATGTAAAAACTAAGATTGTATAAATCTTAGAAAAGATATGTGTATATCTTTGATCCCTTGGATTGGGCAATTGTTTCTTAGTTATGACACCAAAGGCATAAGCTACCAAGGGAAAAAAGTGGGTAAACTGGACTTCATCAAAATTTAAAACTTTTGTACAAAGGACACCACTGGTAATGTGAAAAGACAGTGCACAGGATGGGAGAAAACATTTGAAAATCAAATCTGATAAGGACTGAGCATACAGAGTTGTAAAGAACATTTACAATTCAATGATAAAAAGACAAACAACCCAATTTAAACAAGGACAAAAGATCTGAATAGACCGTTTTCCAAGAAAGATATATAAATAACCAGTAAACACATAAAAAAACCCTCAACATTATTAAAACCACACCGAAATACACCTCACATCCACAAGAATGGGTAATCTAAGGGACAGTAAAAAGTGTTGACAAAGATATGAAGAGATCGGAGCCCTAATACATTGTTGGTAGGAATTTGAAATGGTTTATCCACTGCAGAAAAAGCCTGGCAGTTTCTCAAAGAATTGAAGATAAAGTTGTCATGGGACCCAGCAATTCTATTCCTTAAGTATATACCTAAGAAAACTGAAAACATATCCACATAAAAACTTACAAATATTAACAATATCATTTTTTACAATTGTAAGAAATGGAGACAACTCAAATGTTGAATGAGTAAATAAATGTGGTATATCCATACAATGGAATATCATTCATCCATATAAAAGGGATGAGTGCAGACACATGCTGTAACATGGATGAACTTTGAAAACGTAAGGTTAAGTGAAAGAAGCCAGGCAGAAGACGCTGCATATTACTTGATTCCATTTATATGAAATGTCCAGAATAAGAAATTCATAGAGATAGAATTGGGTGCCAGGGATTGTGGGAGGAGGAGACGAGGAGTGACTGCTAATGGATGAGCTTCTCTGTGGGGCGGGGTGGGGGGGATAATGAAAACATTCTGGAAAAAGATAGAGATAACTGCGGCACAACTATGTGAACATGCTAAAAGTCAGGGAATTGTACACTTTAAAAGGGTGATTTAAACGTCAGATTGTGTCTGACTCTTTACAACCCCGTGGGCTGCAGCACCCCAGGCCTCCCTGTCTATCACCAACTCCCAGAGTTTACTCAAACTCATGTCCATTGAGTTGGTGATGCCATCCAACTGTCTCATCCTCTGTCATCCCCTTCTCCTCCCACCTTCAATCTTTCCCAGCATTAGGGTTTTTTCAAATGAGTCAGTTCTTCGCATCAGGTG
Organism: Bos taurus; assembly: GCF_002263795.3. Classification (NCBI taxonomy): domain Eukaryota; kingdom Metazoa; phylum Chordata; class Mammalia; order Artiodactyla; family Bovidae; genus Bos; species Bos taurus. The sequence continues at coordinate 34,232,488 of NC_037343.1, forward strand.
GCCAAAATATTGGAGTTTCAGCTTCAACATCAGTCCTTCCAATGAACACTCAGGACTGATCTCCTTTAGGATGGACTGGTTGGATCTCCTTGCAGTCCAAGGGACTCTCAAGAGTCTTCTCCAACACCACAGTTCAAAAACATCAATCCTTTGGTGCTCAGCTTTCTTTATGGTCCAACTCTCACATTCATATATGACTACTGGAAAAACCATAGTTTTGACTAGATGGACTTTTGTTGGCAAAGCAATGTCTCTGTTTTTTAATATGCTGTCTAGGTTGGTCATAGCTTTTCTTCCAAGGAGCAAGTGTCTTAATTTCATGGCTGCAATTACCATCTGCAGTGATTTTGGAGCCCAGAAAAATAAAGTCTCATTGTTTCCATTGCTTCCCCATCCATTTGCCATGAAGTGATGGGACCAGATGCCATGATCTTAGTTTTCTGTACATTGAGTTTTAAGCCAACTTTTTCACTCTCCTGTTTCACTTTCCTCAAGAGTGTCTTTAGTTCGTCGCTTTCTGCCACAAGTATGGTGTCATCTGCATATCTGAGGTTATTGATATTTCTCCCAGCAATTTTGATTCCAGCTTGTGTTTCATCCAGCCCAGCATTTCTCATGATGTACTCGGCATATATGTGAGTTATAGTTCCAAAAAAATTGGGTGAGGAAAAAAAATTGGCATCTATATCTTCCAATTGTTAAATATTGGCATATTTTAATGTCCTTTGATTTTCATCCTTCTGCCTGGTTTTGATAGATTGTCTAGACATTTAATGTGGAATTTCCTATGGACATATCTTTTTATTTTCTAAAGTCTTAGCCCAATCCCCCATATGCATGTTTTCTTAGGGGTAATGCATACCGGGGAAGGACTCAAGACAAAGTGTAATTAGTGAGTGTGTCTCATCTCTGTTTAGTTCAAGGAGAAAACTCCTTAGGAGTGAGAACTATAGACACCAGAAGAACCCACAATTATCACCACTTTCACTCTCATCACACCATGCAACTCCTAAAGTCAGGGCTTTACCTTCAAAGTCCCAGGGAGATATGCACTGGAAGGAATGATCTCCTTAGTTTGAATTAATGAACTGTGGGACTTTCAGGTAGAATAAGTGAAAGAGTGACCGGAGGCCAATTGGATCTAAATGGTTGTCATTACCTCTTCACTCAGAGGGATTTTTAAAGGAGAAAGGTACTATTTGATCTTGGTATTTAGATGGTTGTAAATTCTCAAAATCTGTGACACCACATCAGAGTTATTTTAACCATAATGCAGATTTAGGGCTCTTGGATGCAATTCAATTTTTGAAGTTTGATAGATCCACTATTACCTATCTTTCATTATTTAACCAGTGAGCCTTAAAGAAATTTGTTTCTTTTCCCTGATGGTAATTGAAAATGCTATTTTTATGTTAAACCACTTGGATATACTATGAAATAAAATACAAAAATTACGAATTTTGACAATAAAGCACCTAACTTGCAGTCAACCATGTCAGTATAAACTGACATCAGATTAATTGAAGTCCTTTTCACTCTGTCTAAAAGAATATTTTTAGTAAAAATGTTTGAGAAGCATTATTCTAATTTAATAATCTACCATCCTTTACTTAAAGGTGTGTGGTATCATGTTTAAACAAGAGTCTAAGCTCCTGTGTCCTGACTTCTGAAAACCACACTGTAGTTTTGGAAACACGCTGTACTTTGCTTAACGTAACTTGATCTTTCACACTCTTACAGTTCATGTTTAAAAGTAATTGTTTCCTCATTTACAGTGGCTACTTGGTGTCTTTCCCAATGCAATCTTTGACACAAGGACCTCATTGAAGAATTCATTTTGGCTTCCAAATGTGGAAATTTTTTCATAATAGAGTTTACAGTGTGATTTTTGAAGAGCTCCAATCCCTTTAACAGTATTTAGAAATATTAGTGCTGGTGTTTGGCTTTATCACACTGAAAGTATTATTGTAGGAGGCAAATAGCATAGAAATTGAAATGGGGTTTTGACATATTTTTCAAGGAGGGAGCTAAAGGGTTTGGTAGCAGATTTGGTGGCTAGCATCTCCAGGGAATCCACTAACTAAAATGAAAAATGATTCTCCAGCTTTCCCATCTGCTACACATTGGAGTTCTCTTGCAAATACCAAGTTTAATGAACTATACATCCTGAATCTAAAATACATTAAAGGGGGAATAACAATCACCAACTCTTGCCTGCTTAAATGTTTACTCTAATAAATGAATTGCCTGCACAGCTGTTCAGTTTTAGTTTCTCTCGGTGACTAGTCCTCATTTCCATCTTTGAACTACTTTTTTAAAATCATGGAAAGAACATTTAGTTTTTAAACTGAGCAGATTAGTGATAATCTTATTAGCAATCTGGATGGTAATTTCCCTTTAGTAGGTGACTTCTCTGTGAGTCTTTGGCAATTTTATTATTCATTGCTCCTGAACTTTATGCTCAAAAATTTCTTACCTAAATAGGAAAGTCTGTGTCATGCATGTTATTGTAAATCTCAGCTCCTAGAGAAATTGGCAGCCTTGATAGATACCCTGAAAGTGATGAGGTGGAATGTATAGGTCAGTTTTGGACATGGTAATGCTTCATAACAAACCACAAAATAGAACAAAAAGTATCTATTTCTAGCTCATGAATATATGACTCAACTTGTCTGGGCTCAGCTGGGTTTGACTCAAGGCCATGGGTTCAATTTAGATCTGTTACAAATATCTCTTTTTTCTAGGACAGTTAGACTAACTCCATGTTCTTCTTGTGGTGATGTCAAGGGCCAGATCATGCTAGGCCAGATGAGCCTAATCATGCTAACATCAGATCATACCCCATTGCCCAAAGTGGACATGCTACCAAACCCAAGTCATGGGCAGGGAAGAACATTCTGCCTCTAGTGGGAGGAACTGTTAAAACACAGGGCAACAGATATGGATATAGAAAAGTCTGAAGTAGTGAAGCTGTTTGTACAATCTACCAGATGCAGGTTTTCTTACAGTGTGTCAAATTATAATAAAATAAAATTTAAAATTTCTTACCATGAAGTTATAGCATATGCACACACTTTTCTTTTCCTAAATACCTAGAGATAGGGACTTCCCTGGTGGTCCAGTCCAGTCTTTGAGAGTCCGCCTGTCAATGCAGGGGACACAGGTTTGATTCCTGGTCTGGGAAGATCCCACTTGCCCAGAGCAACTAAGTCCATGTGCCAGAACTACTGAAGCCCCCAAGCTCTAGATCTTGTGCTTTGTGACAAGAGAAGCTCGGGCATCAAAATGAAGAGTAGCCCTGACTTGCTGCAACTAGAGACAGCCCGCGTGCAGCAACAAAGACCCAGTGCAGCCAAAAATAAAAAAGTAAATTAAAAAAATACTCAGAGATAAACTCATTTGTCAGAGTGTAGTGGTGATTTTCATCTATTCCCTCACTTAAATATTTTTAAAGGCTCAAAACCCCCTTTAAAGCAATTTTATGTAGAATTTCAATTTATGAAATGGATAATGGGTGCTGCTCCAGTGGGAGGGCAGAGAAAAGGGGAAGTTAGGGTGCCAGGTCAAATACGGATGTCCAGCTAAATTTGAATTTCAGATAAACAAATAATTTTTTTTAATATAAGTGTGTCTAATGGTGTCCTTTTCTTTGTGTTTCTCTTTTATTATTTTCTTTTTCCTTCCTCTCCCACCATCTTTCTTCCCTCCTTCCTAACTTTTTGCTTTCTTTTTGCTAAATCTGACAAAGCTGGTTGAGAACAACACACAGATGTGCCCTCTCTACCTCCTCCTTTATTACCTGCTCTACTAAAATGTTCCTTGTTGCCCCAGGCCTGTTTGAACAAGGCCTTGCTTCTCTCCTGGCTTTCCCAGTGGCTCAGGGGTAAAGAATATGCCTGCAGCATAGTAGACAGGAGTTTGATCAAGCCAGGAAGAGCCCCTGGAGAAGGAAATGGTAACCCACTCCAATATTCTTGCCTGGGAAATCCCATGGGCAGAGGAGCCTGGCAAAGAGTTGGACATGACTCGACTTAGTGACTAAACAACAACCTCAGCAGGTTTCTAGGCTCAAATCTGTATTCACAGGGTTCCTCAATGGGAAAGAGTTCAAGAGTGCCTCTGTCCCACAGTGCCTCCTAGTCATTTCCTCTGTTCTTAAATAAAAAGTTATTGAGGAGTAAAACTACAGCTGGACTGAAGAATGAGCATAGAAAAGCAAAGCAGAGACATATTAGAAGTCTTTCAGTAGTCACCAATGCTAGATTATGGATTAAGTGCTGAAAAAATAAGCAACATACAGTGCTTGGAAAAAGTTCCAGTGCTTAAAAAAATTAAAGGAGGGAATGGTTAACAATCCTGTGCCATTAGAGTTTCTGACCAGTGTAGTGACTGATTCCTCACTGAGCACCTGAAAGATTCATTTTCACTCAAGGCAGAGATATGACTGTCTTCCCCCCACCCCCCAACCACGGCCCAGTCCTCCCCCATAAAGCAACTCCACACAACACATCTCATATACTGATCTCCCTCAATTTATGATGCAGTTACAACCTAATAATACCCTCTGAAGTTAAAAAAAAAAAAAAATGTTAAAATTGCATTTAATACACCTAACCTATTGAACATCATAGCTCAGCCGAACCATTCCTTAACTGTGTTCAGAGCACTTACATTAGCCTGCAGTTGGGCAAAATCATCTAAAACAGAGTCTATTTTGTAGTAAAGTGCTGACTATCTCATGTAATTTACAAAATACTGGACTGAAAGTGAAACACAGAATGGCTGTGTGGGTATGGAATGGTTGTAAGTGTATCAGCTGTTTACACTTGTAGTCATAAGGCTAACTGAGATCAAGGATCAAAGACAGCAGTCACCCAGGAAAAGATCAAAATTCAAAATCCGAAGTAGGATTTCAACTGAATGTGTATCTCTTTTGCACCCATGTAAATTCAAAAAATTATAAGTCAAACCCTCATAAGACCAGGACCATGTGTGTTAAGGTTCTGAGGACCACAGGTTCCTGGTGGACAAGGCAAGCATTGAGGTAACTCTTCTTGCTTTTCAGAAGTTTGGTTTCTTTGACCCTCTGACCACAATATTTTTGCAGAACAATGAGCACTTAAACAAAGAAAATTAGCACTGTTAAAACTGATATGATTGATTCTCTTTATTAGGGCAGGAATTTAAATTGCAGGCGGTTGGGGGTGGGGGGAAACTTTCAGGCCACCGTAAAATGGAAGTTGCCTTAGATCTGTGTCTCTGAAGATCATAAACAGATGGGCACAGAAGAGCCTGAAGACTGTTGTATTAAATATTCCTCCTTCAACAGCATGCCAGTCTTCCCGAAGATTGTAATGAGTAGGAAATGTTTTATCTACTTGCTGACATCAAGCATGAGCTCAAACATTCTGAAAAATGCTACCTAGGAGCAGTCCAACAACAGTTACTTTTTTTGGTTTAACTTTCCATATTCAAAGTGTCAGGGGAGTTTGTAATTTCCTTGGTTCTGTCTCACCACAGCAAAAATTTTAAGCAATGGACAGACCGGTGTTATAACTCAGTTTTATCGGCAAGCAAAGGAAAATACATCCTAGAGGTGTGAGGGCTGGCTGACCCAAAAGACAAAGAGAAGAGAGGCCCCAGTCCTCTAGGCTTCCTCCTTTTATACTTTTGTCTCCTCCTCCGCCAACCCCGAGCCTGCCCTATGTAAACTGGGCTATCCAGGAAGGCTGTTTGTTTTACCTGAGGTCCTCACTCCAGTCCTTGGACTTTCCTTTGTTCTACTTTCTCAGGCTTTCCCCTTCTTTGTCTTTTAGCCACTGCCATTTTGGACTCCGTTTTCCAATTCTAATTACCCAACATTCCTCTCTCAAGAGATGGGAGGCCCAATTCTTTGGGAATAGGGGCATCGAGATCTCTCTGGTTACTTCCTGCTGAACTGGGATGGCCTTCCCTTTTTGCTAGTCTCAAGCCTCAGAGTCCTTACAGTGGTGTCCATCTAAGGGTGAGTGATATTTTCCATGGTCAACTGTAGTTTTATATATCCTTGTTGAACTGGCACTGCATGTTGTAGCCTGTTGACCTGGACAAAGACAAAATGGGTTAGATAATTGATAATACACAGAGCAATCATAATCAGCATCAATATGGTGATAACAAGGACTAGTCGGGGCATTAACCAACTCCAAACTCCCCCTCGCCAGGAGAAGGATCCCCCAAAGAGAGATTGTAGCCACCCTGAGAACTCTCCAGCTCGTTCTTTGAGATCCTGTAGGATCTGAATGTTTCTAGACTTTCTTATTTAACTTAGCTGGAGGTATTTACCCAGAAACAACATGTCTCATTCAAGATGCCTCATATGGTGCCATTTCTCAAATTTAACCCAGCTGAAACAACCTCGGCTTGGGCCCTGCAAGGCAGAGGCCAAGTGAAGCAAAAGCCCAACTCACTGAAAGTTCCCATGGTGGAAGCACAATGCAAAGAAAACCCAGCGCAGTGGAAGTGACAAGAAGCCTACTGTGCTGGAAACTGGGACAGCAAAAAGAAACTCAGCAGAAAGCTCATGCGGCTCAGATTCTAGGAGACCTTCAGTTAGGGTAGGAAGTCCTCACTCCTATGGCTGGAAGGACATATGGCTAACAAAATCTTAATTTCTTTACAAACTCTTGTTTCTTGTTTCCTCAAACCCTCTGCGAACAGGCAAGCAGCAGTGGGTGCCCTAGTGTGTCCCAAAGGCTCCAGTGTCTGCGGTGCCCTAGTAGCTGTTGCCCAAGCGGGTGGGTTTCTTCTGTCCTTAATCTTCTTTGTGATAAGGATCAGGTCAATGAGAACTGTGAGCACAGGTCAGGTATTTAGCAAATTTTCTGGCAGGTTATGAAGGGGATTCCTCAGCATGCTTTTCCCACTGCTTTTTCCTCCCATTCAGCAGCTCCTCCCTCCTGCGACTTGGGCCTGGCCAGAACCCCTACTGCCTGGCTTCAGGACCTAATGAAGCTCAGGTTCTTTATGTCTTATTGAAAAACATTCAGTGAGAGACACAGCAACAGGTAAGAGGTGGATTTGTTTGGATTCAGAGAGAAGCACATTCCACAGGGTGTAAGCCATTGCAGAGGGTGAGTTCGGTGGCCATGGAATGTGATGTGGTTAGTTTTTGTGAGCTGGGTGACTTCATATGCTAATGAGTGGGAGGATCGTCCCAACAATTGGGGAACCACCCACTCCTTGGTGCCTTGGAACTGTCCTGGCACCTCTGGGTGTGTCGTTTAGCTTGCAGATTGAGAATCAAGGTTTAATTGAATTTGACTTGTCATCTTGGACCCATTTGATTTGAATAGGCTCATATTATGCCCTTGGGCTATGTCATTCTTTCAAAAGTTGTGCTCATGCTTTTCTCCTGAGCCCCGTCCAGGCCCACAACGTTGCCTCTACAATCTTCTGGAGGGACAACCAGAAAATAGCTGGCCTTTGGAAGAGAAATGCTGGATAATATCCAATCTCTCTAGATACTCAGCCCTTCATCTTCCATGTTTCCTACAACATGTGCAACAGCAGCATCTCTCAGTGAACCTGCTAGGATGGGTGACAGGCACACAGTGCCTGCTAGAAGTCCTTCCGTTGGCACCCCTTCAAGGGCATTGGGCTTGCAGGGATAGTTTGCCACCTTGGGAGTTAGCCCTGCAGGCTGTTTGGGCCCAAACCCCTACCACCCTTCTCCTAAAGTTATGAAGATACCCCTGGATCAAATCTCCACTCCACTTTTATGGAACATCTGGTTTGTTGCCTCTTATCAATTTGTTCTTAAGCCACTTACTAACTATAACCAGGACCCTGATCCCTTGTAGGCAACATCGCTCCACCCTGCTTATTATTAAAATACTGTTAATGCCTCTAATAGGACCATATAACCCACTTCTTTGTCATTACTTCCATTATTATCTAAAGCGGGTCTATGACAATGAAATGTTTACCATTGGAAACACTCTAAACTGCTCTTATGGAGGACTAGGGGAGGAAATCAGTGACTTACATTCCCTCAATAAGAGGATGAGGCTTATGACTATTTCACCAGATTCCCAGTCTCAGGGCACAGACTTGGATTGCTTTACACCATGGTATCTATTTCCATCCACGGTGGACAAACCAGCAATGAGTTAAGATTACAATACCTTAATCCTACCCAGCACTGGTCATGCTAAAGATCAGGGGGACACCTAACTCCAGCCTGGGGGTGCCAGGAGGTCAACCTGCCTTGACCTGCCTAGGGATCCAGTCCCTGGGAGGTTGTCACACCTCAGTCTGCACAGGGATCCGCCAGTCCAGGAGTCCCAGGAGGTTGACATGCCTTGACCTGCCCGGGGATTCCATCTCCAGAAGGCCGTCATGCCTCAGCCTGCCTGGGGATCTTCACCCTGACCTGGGGACCCCCAGCTCTCAGGTTGCAACAGTACTGGGTAGGATAAGCTTCAGAAAGACTCACCCCTAAGGAAGTCCACCCATGGAAATAGGGAAGCCTATTAGCTGTGTGACTATGCCGGGTCTCAGCAATAACTCAGGAGTTCTAATGAGAACCCCATTGCCTTTCTGGAAAGGCTGAGAGGCCCTCCAAAAGTTTACCAATCCAGACTTAGACTTTTACAAGGGACAGGTGATTTTAAAGGACAAATTCCTGTCTCAGTGTGCATCAGACATCAGGATAAAGTTACAACAGCTAAGCAGCAGGACCCTGCTGTCTCTTCAGATGAGATGGTCCAGACAGCCACCAATACGTTTTATAGCAGAGAACAGGAGAGGGAGGCCAAGGCCCAGATAAGGGAGAAAAGGAAAGAGACAAGTCATGCCCAGATGCTGGCCGCCCTCCAGGGAAGCCCTATGGCAAACCCCGAGTCTTTAAAGGACAAGGCACAAACCAAATGCCTAATCTGTAGACAGGTGGGACATTGGGCCAAAGAGTGTCCAAACTGTGACAAGTCTCCTAAAATGGCTTGCTACAAATGCCATCAATTGGGACACTGGGTGGCACCCTGCCCTCGGGACCCAAGAGCCTCAAGGTCAAGCACCAAGCCTTCCCTCATGATGGTTCAACAGGACTGAAGTGGCCCACTCATGCCAGCCCGCCTGTCACAGATGAACATCACGGGGCTGGAGCCAAGGGTGCAACTGGATGTGGCAGGTAGGTCCAAGAATTTCTTTGTTGACACAGGGGTTACATACTCTGTTGTGGCCTTCTACTCTGGTGCCTTCTCCTCCCAAACCTATACTATTTTGAGTGCTACAGGAAGAAATACAAAAATATTCACCTGAGCACTTCTTTGTTGCTGGGATGGACAAATATTTTCCCACCAGTTTCTGGTGGTCCCTGAGTGTCCTACTTCCTTATTGGGAAAAAATCTTTCCCTGCCTATGAAATCTTGCAGCTATTGCAGTCATAATAGAAGGTGCTTTAAAACTCTCTCTTGGGGGCAAACTATTTTACCAGCCACCAGGTGAAACAACTCCTAAATGGAAGAGGCCATTTATGGATGTCTGATCAAAGGATCCTTAGATATCAAGTAGTGCTGATGGAAAATCCAGGCCTAACTATATCCCTTTGTGAGGTTCTTAACCCAGCTATCCTCCTGCTTACCCCCGAGGGCTCTTTCCCCTTTCAGTCTTGCCTAGAAACCTTGGATTACTGAAAAAAACCCTGAGAGGGATTGCCAGAAGATCCTCTGACCAATCCTGAGTAAATCTGGTACACTGATGGAAGCAGCTTTGTCTTGGATGGAAAAAGAAGAGCTGGGTATACAGTAGTCTCCAATTTTGAGACAATAGAGGCTAAACCTTTGCCACCAGGTACTTCCGCCCAATTAGCTGAGCTCATAGCCCTGACTTGAGCTGGGAAAAGGAAAAAGAGTGGCCATTTACACTGACTCTAAGTATGCCTTTCTGGTGCTACATGCACATGTTGCTATTTGGAAAGAAAGGGGCTACTTGACCACCCGAGGGTCCCCAGTCAAATATGGTGATCAAATCCTTAGGCTCTTGGAAACAGTTTATCTGCCCACTGAGGTTTCAGTCTCTCATTGTAAAGGACACCAAAAAGGGAGTGTGGAAGTGGCAGTCGATCAGGCAGCTAAGAGAGCAGTATTACAGAACAATGACCTAATAGGAGTTGCCACCTTAGTTCCACAGACTAACTGCCAGAAACTCCTTTATATACTGAAGGTGAGACTTTTAAAGCTAAGAGTGAGGGCTTTCAAGATTTTATGGGGTGGTTCCAAAAGAGGGACTCCTTTTTCTGCCTGGGAACTCCAGTGGAAGTTGATTAACTCCTTACATGCTGCCACTCATTTAGGGAAGAAGGCCTTCCAAAGATTACTAAAACGGTCCTTCAGAGGAACAGGGCTCCAAACGACTATAAGGCAAGTGGTCTCCTCTTGTCCCACTTGTCAATTAAAAAACCCCCAAGGAGCTCGAAGACCCCAGCTGGCCCAACCAGTCCAATGACATGGGACCTACTCAGGAGAGGACTGGCAGATGAACTTCACCCAGATGCCAGTTTCTCAAGGGTATAAATATCTATTAGTCATGATAGATACATTCACAGGATAGATTGTAGTCTTTCCCACCCGGACTAAGAAGGCTGAGGAGGTGGTAAAAAAAAAAAAAAAAAACTGCTCCATGAAGTCATTCCAAGATTTGGTCTACCCAGGTCATTACAAAGTGACAGTGGTACATCATTTGCTTCTAAGGTCACCCGAGGGGTCTCTAAAGCACTGGGCATTACTTATTATCTCCATTGTGCCTGGAGGCCTCAGTCTTCAGGAAAAGTAGAAAGAGTCAACCAATTCTTAAAATCAGTGACAAAAAAGATAACCCAGGAGACCACCCTGGGACAGAAGGAGGCTTTACCAATAGCTCTCCTCTGCACCCATATTGGGAGAAGGCAATGGCACCCCACTCCAGTACTCTTGCCTGGAAAATCCCATGGATGGAGGAGCCTGGTGGGCTGCAGTCCATGGGGTCACTAAGAGTCGGATACGACTGAGTGACTTCACTTTCACTTTTCACTTTCATGCGCTGGAGAAGGAAATGGCAACGCACTCCAGTGTTCTTGCCTGGAGAATCCCAGGGACGGGGGAGCCTGGTGGGCTGCCGTCTGTGGGGTCGCACAGAGTCGGACACGACTGAAGCGACTTAGCAGCAGCAGCAGCAGCACCCGTATTGCCCCTAAGGAACAGGTTGGTCTTAGTCCTTATGAGATCTTATATGGAAGACCTTTTGTTTATGTCAATGACCTCTTCCTAGATCCAGAGGCTCAGACCCTCTGTTTTTATAACACGGTCATTGGGCAATTCCAACAGGATATATTCTTGTGGGGTGTCAACCATGAGCCAAAAAATTCTGAAGAGCCACCACCAAGACTCAAGTCCTAATTAAAGTCTGGAAAGATGGGTCCCCAAAGGCTCAACTCCAGCCCACATGGAAGGACCTCTACCCTGTAATACTGTCTACCCACAGCAGTCAAGGTTCCAGGACAGGAGTCCTGGATTCACTACTCACAATCAAGCTGTGGAAGAAAACAGAAGAGGACACTCAATCAACCTGTGAGCCCCTGGGAGATCTCAGATGCTTATTCAGAACTATAAATGAGTGCCATTCTAATGAACATCATTCTAATGAACATCCCCCAAATTAAGTTTCTAAGGATAAAATTTCTCAGGATAGCTCTAAAAAGCCAACACAGCTTGGAAGGGGTTGTACTCCAAAACAGACAAGAGATAGATTTCCTGATTCTGATCAAGGAGAGACTTGAGCCATCTTGAATGAGATGTGTTTGTTCTGGGTAAATACCTCCAGCTAAGTTAAAGAAAGTCTCACAGTCCTCAAGAATAGCATTCCAGATCCTGCTGCTGCTGCTGCTAAGTCGTTTCAGTCGTGTCCGACTCTGCGACCCCATAGATGGCAGCCCACCAGGCTCCCCCATGCCAGGGATTCTCCAGGCAAGAACACTGGAGTGGGTTGCCATTTCCTTCTCCAATGCATAAAAGTGAAAAGTGAAAGTGAAGTCACTCAGTCGTATCCGACTCTTAGTGACCCCATGGACTGCAGCCCACCAGGCTCCTCCATCCATGGGATTTTCCAGGAAAGAGTACTGGAGTGGGGTGCCATTGCCTTCTCCGTTCCAGATCTTACAGGATCTCAAAGAATGAGCTACAGAGTACTCAGGGTAGCTACAATCTCTCTTTGTGGGATCCTTCTCCTGGCAAGGGGAAGTTTGCAGTTGAGGAGATCAGCCCTGGGATTTCTTTGGAAGGAATGATGCTAAAGCTGAAACTCCAGTACTTTGGCCACCTCATGCGAAGACTTGACTCATTGGAAAAGACTCTGATGCTGGGAGGGATTGGGGGCAAGAGGAGAAGGGGAAAACAGAGGATGAGATGGCTGGATGGCATCACTGACTCGATGGACATGAGTCTCAGTGAACTCCGGGAGTTGGTGATGGACAGGGAGGCCTGGCGTGCTGTGATTCATGGGGTGGCAAAGAGTCGGACACGACTGAGCAACTGATCTGATCTGATCTGAATGCCCCTACTAATTCCTATATTCACCATATTGATGCTGCTTATGATTGCTCCATGTATTATCAATTATCTAACTTGTTTTGTCTCTGTCCAGGTCAACAGGCTACAACACGCAGTGCCAGTTCAATAAGGATATATAAAGCTACAGCTGACCATAGGAAATATCCCTTACCCTTAAATGGACACCACTGTAAGGACTCTGAGGCTTGAGATTAGCAAAAAGGGAAGGCCCAATGCCTCTCACCATCCCAGTTCAGCAGGAAGTAGCCAGAGAGACCTCAACGCCCCTATTCCCAAAGAATTGGGCCTCCCATCTCTTGAGGAGGAATGTTAGGTAGTTAGAATTGGAAAACAGAGTCCAAAACGGCAGTGGCTAAAAGATAAAGAAGGGAAAAGCCTGCAAAAATAGAACAAAGGAAGGTCCAAGGACTGGAGTGAGGGCCTCAGGTAAAACAAACAGCCTTCCTGGATAGCCCAGTTTACATAGGACAGGCTTGGGGTGGGGGTGGGAGTTGGGGAGGAGACAAAAGTATAAAAGGAGGAAGCCTAGAAAGATTGAGGCTTCTCTTCTCTTCCTGTCTTTTGGATCGGCCTGTGCTCATACCTTGAGGATGTATTTTCCTTTGCTTGCCAATAAAACTGAGCTGTAATACTGATTCATCAGTCACTTCAAATTTTTGCTGTGGTGAGACAGAACTGGGGAAATTACAGACTCCCCCAACAAAAGGAAGTCTCAAGGCTGGAAATCTCCAGAAAACCTGGAAGAAGTCCTCCTGCAGTTAGTTCTGGTGTGTGTCAGGGGATGGAGTGGCGGGGGTGGGGAACAAGAAGGGATGTGGTGGGCTTTGGGTTTCCTCCCTCATTTCCACTCTCTGCAGGGGTAAGCTGAAGCCATATGCACCAACATGCTCTCTGGCCCCTGTCTATTCATCCAGAAGATAAGTAATGCATTTGTTTTATTCATTTACTTCAAACGGTAAGTGCACAAGAAAAAAGCAAAAATTATTTTCATGTCTCTGAAGTGACAGGAAATGCTATATGCTTTGGACATTAAAAACTTGTCCAATAAATGGAAACATTTGAGCAGAGTAAGGAGATGGTAGTGAGAAAGCGGAAAATTAAACAAATAAGATATAATCCACAGTGATCGTAAAGTGGTCACTGTCACTTTAAATTGTGCATTGAAAAAAAAAACCCAAGATGTTTGCTTTCTTCAGAGTCATGCCCTTAAAGACCAGAAGATTTTATTTTGTTTTATTTCTTTATTTTAGAAGCAGCAGCAATCTGGTGCTGTTATTAAGGCTGGCAGAAGTGGGTTCTCCTTCTGTTTTGCAGAGGATTATAAAGTACTGAAAGCCGTCAGCATCCAGTTTTTGTAACCCTGTTAGACGGACCCTGATACCATTTTTTTAGGAGAAAAAAAGTTATGACCATGCCTGCAAAGGGCTTTGTGCATATGAAACTATAGAGGCAAAGCCCACTTATTGCATTTTCTCCAGCAGTTCTTCCTTTCCGTATAAACAGAAAGCACAAGGCTCTGTCATATACAGTCCAAAGAGTGTCCAGAAACAGAATACAATTTCATTTCATGACTTACCTGAAATGCATTCAGGAGCTCCTATTGCATATGTATTTCAGAATCATAGTCACAACATAAAGGTTGTAAACATCTCCTCTTGCAAAATGCATGATATATTTGATGCTTCTAATTATAAGAACAGCAAGATAGTAAGATAAATCAGTGCTATCATCAAGGTAAAAAAAAAAATCTCATAAATATATTAATATATAAAAGTCATGTGGAAGGAATGAGAAAGAGAGACCAGTGAACTTTTTATTTATTGTTTATAATAGCACTGCTCCTAGCATATTAAGGATGCTGCCCTGAATCTTCTTTTTATCTAACAAATTACATTTACTTTGTCTAGGTCTACTGAGGTATAAGTGACATTCATCACTGCATAAATTTAAAGCATACAGCATAATGGTTTGACTTACATGTCTTATAAATGATTACCACAATGAGTTTAGTTAACATCTACCATCTCACATAGGTAACATCAAGAAAACAATAAAAAAAATTGTCCTTGTGATAAGAACTTTAGGACATACTCCATTAGCTTTCATATATATCATATAATACTGTTGACTAAGGTCATCATATTGGACATTACATTCCTGGTATTAATTTATCTTCTAACTAGAAATTGGTACTGCTTGACAGTCTTTCTCCTATCTATCCCCTGCCTTTAGTAACTATAAATCTAATCTCTCTCTCTCTCTCTCTTTTTTTTTAATGTTTTTCGCTCTTTGGTCTTTTGTTTTTAAGATTTCATGGACAAGTGAGCGCATACAATATTTGTCTTTCTCTAATATATTTTACTTCGTACAGTGCCTTTAAGGTCCATTTGTGTTGTCACAAATAGCAGGATTTCCTAGTTTTCAATGGCTGAATAACATTCCATTGTGTGTGTATATACAGCTTTTTTATCCATTCATTCATTGATGGATACTTAAGCTCTTTCCATGTCCTTGTTACTGAAACTAATGCTTCCATGAACACAGGGCCACAGATATGTTTTGAATAAATGTTTTTATTTCCTTTGGATATATTCCCAGAGGTAGAATTATTGGATCATATGGTTGTTCTTTTGTCAACAAAGGTCTGTCTAGTTAAGGCTGTGGTTTTTCCAGTGGTCATGTATGGATGTGAGAGTTAGACTATAAAAAAAACTGAGTGTCAAAGAATTGATGCTTTTGAACTGTGGTGTTGGAGAAGACCCTTGAGAGTCCCTTGGACTGCAAGGAGATCCAACCAGTCCATCCTAAAGGAGATCAGTCCTGGGTGTTCATTGGAAGGACTGATGTTGAAGCTGAAACTCCATAGAATTCTCCAGGTAAGAATACTGGAGTGGATTGCCATTCCCTTCTCCAAGGGAGCTTCCAGACCCAGGGATTGAACCCAAGTCTCTGGCATTGCACACAGATTCTTTACTGTCTGAGCCACAAGGGAAGCCCCTAATTTTTAAAGGATCCTCCATATTGTTTTTCATAGTGTCTGTACCAGTTTATAATCCCATCAACAGTGCACAAGGGTTCCTTTTTCTCCACATCCTAATTAGCATTTTTGCTATCTCTTATCTTTTTAATGATCCTGATAGGTATGAAGTGATATCTCTTCGTGGTTTTGATTTTCATTTCCCTAACAACTAATGCTACAACAACTAAAGATCTTGAACTAAAGCATCTTTTCATGTACTTGTTGGTCTTTTGTGTATCTTCTTTGGAAAAATGTCTATTCAGTTCTTTTGCCTATTTTTAACTGGATTATTTGGGGTTTGCTATTGAGTTGTAGGAGTTTTTTATGTATTTTGATATTAATCTTTATCAGATATTTAGTTTACTCCCATTAAGTAGCTTGTCTTCATTCATTGATTATTTTGTTGTGCAGAAGCTTTTCAGTTTGATGTAGCCCCATTTGTTCAATTTTCTTGTGCTTTAGATATCAGATCCAAAAAAAAAAAAAAAAAATCATTGTCAAGACCCATGTCAAGGATTGTGAAGGTTTTAAATGCAGAATAGATATACTTGCATATTTGATCAATCATTGAAGATGCTAATGATGAGTAGATTGTTGAGGAAAATAATTAATCTATATGGCTCATTTTCTAGGCATACATTATTCAATATAAATTTGCCTGTAAGTTCTTTTATACCACTACATATTTTTCTAGAATATGTTCTTCTCAAAGGTCTCCAGCTATAAAATGGACAGACTTGAACTTCAACACAGGTTGTTTGAGTATAAAGTCCACTGCATGGTCATGAAGAATGGCCTTGATCTACACTTACCTGGCCAGTTTTTCAGACTCCATAAGACATGGTAAGAGGTCTTAGTGAAGTGAAGTCGCTCAGTCGTGTCTGACTCTTTGTGACCCCATGAACTGTAGCCTACCAGGTTCCTCCATCCATGGGATTTTCCAGGCAGGAACACTGGAGTGGGTTGCCATTTCCTTATCCAGGAGATCTTCCCAACCCAGGGATTGAACCTGAGTCTTCCACATTGAAGGCAGATGCTTTACCATCTGAGCCATGAGGGAAGTCAAGAAGCCTTACCTACATATAATTTCTTTTTAAAATCTGCCAGTGCATGGCAGAATTGTATATTCATTGTGACCTTGTGTGTATTTTTTTCACATGTATATTTTTCAAGTTATATTTTACTCATGCTCTGTTTCCAAAGAAAAGAAATAGTTTTTCCAAAATTAATAATTTTATAGAATTTTACAAAATATGAAATATTCTGAAATCCACTGGATAAAGCTCCATGATAGGTATTTGAAGACCCAAGTTCTGAGCACTGACCTGTCATTACTCAATATTGAGCTTTAAGAAACAGTTCCTCTTCTATAATTTCTTTTGTCTGTAAAATGAGGACAGTAAGTGGAATCCAGAGTAAGCCCAGGTCAGCCCAGGTGTAGATGAGGAGGCGAGGTGAGGTGCAGGGGCTGTGTACATGGTGAGTGGGAGTCCCATGAATTTTCTGGATATGGCCTATTTGGAGGAGACCCTTTGAAAGCTCACAGGCCTTCCCTGCTGACCTAAGTGAGACTATCCTCTGAGCAAGCTTTGAGGGACCACTGCCAATTACACTTATGGAAAACATAATTAGAAGCAGCATTCCCTACCTTCTGGTTCTTTGTGGGATGTTACCCCACTGTAATATATCTTTCTAATAATTATTCTTCCTAATATTTATTCTCTGAGAGTCCAGTTGATCAAAGTTTCCCTGATTTTTTCGAGGTAACTTGATTTTTTTATGTACTAATTGTTGGGGAAGGGAAGAGATGCCCAAATTTTACTAGATAAAACCTGGGCTATAACTAAATATGTTTTTCCCCCACAGGTAAAGGTTCTCAAGTTAAAAGAAAAGATTATTTTGTGTGTTTGTGTATACATCTGTGTGTGTGTGTGTGTTTGAGAGATTGCGAACAAGGGTGAGAGGAAAAGATTGAGAATGAATGAAATTTAAGGATCCATTCTCTGGCTTGGGTTCCAACAAAAGATCACTAGAAATAACTGGAAACAATTTGGAGTGAGGCAAAACATTCTAGTTCTCCAAGGATGGCTCTATATACTTCAGATTTGTCTCAGAATACACAAATAGTGAGACAAAGAATGATTTAACATATGACTGAATTAGACTCTGAAGCAGCATTGTCCAGTAGAACTCTCTGTGATGATGGGAATGTTCTCTGAAGTAACCCTCTGCCACGTATGGTTACTGAATTGAGGAACCTATGAGAAATCATTGAGGTCCTATGATGGAGGAACTTAACTTTTCAAATTTAACTCATATAACTTAAATTTAAGTCTAAAGGGCCACAAAGATCTTGTGACTACGATATTTAACAGCACAAATTCAAACAGATGGATGTAGTTACAAATGCCTTCCCATCTGATTCCCTCCCTATTGAGTCCCTGGTGGTGCAGAGGTAAAGAATCCACCTGCAATGCAGCAGACACAAGTTGCATCTCTGTGTTGGGAAAATCCCCTGGAGAAGGAAATGGCAACCTACTCCATATTCTTGCCTGAGAAATCCCATGGACAGAAGAGCCTGGGGGGCTACAGTCCACAGGTAACAAAGAGTCAGACACCCCCCAAATCTGCTACTTAGCCAGGTGACCTATGCAGTTTCTACCTTCCCTCAGCTTTCTCCAGTGGACACTGAGAGGACTTCTAGTCTAAAATTCATTCTATTTTAAGAACTTAAGTAAGAGTAGAAAGCTGCGAAGACAAACTTGACAAATGACTGTTGTATCTGAGACTTTTAATTCCTTTTTTTCTCCCCAACTATTAAAAACCACATTAAAAGCCTGCCATAGAGTAAATTGTGAGCATTTTGTTCTGAAAGTAATTGCTCCAAATAGTTTGTGGCCTTAGAACATATTTTCTTTCGTGTTTTGTTGTTTAGTCGCTTGGACGTATCTGACTCTTTGCAACCCCATGGACTGTAGCCCACCAGGCTCTTCTGTCCATGGGATTTCCCAGGCAAGAATACTAGAGTGGGTTGCAACTACCTTCTCCAGGGGGATCTTCTCAACCCAGGGATCAAACACACATCTCCTGCATTGGCAGGTGGGTTCTTTACCACTGAGCCACCAGTGAAGCATTCTTTTATACTGAGCACCTAAAGAGATTTTCCTAAAACATAACCCCTGATCTACTTAAAACCCTTTTTCAGATTTTCCCAGAGCTCTCAGGGAAAAGCTCCTCCCCTTCAGCATTCAGTGTTCTATTTACAATCAACTATCTGCCTTCTCTGGAAAAGGCAATGGCACCCCACCCCAGTACTCTTGCCTGGAAAATCCCATGGATGGAGGAGCCTGGTAGACAGCAGACCATGTGGTCACTAAGAGTCGAACACGACTGAGCGACTTGACTTTCACTTTTCACTTTTATGCATTGCAGAAGGAAATGGCAGCACACTCCAATGTTCTTGCCTGGAGAATCCCAAGGATGGGGAAGCCTAGTGGGCTGCCGTCTAGGGGTCACACAGAGTCGGACACGACTGAAGTGACATGGCAGCAGCGGTTGTCTTCTCACATGAGGCTAGACTTCAGGCCTTTGACTACTCCATATATTGCCACCTCAGCCAGCAAGTCTTCCCCCTGTCCTCCCATCCTTCTCCTCTTTGATGATCCAACTCCTTTCATCTATCAGTTCAGTTCAGTCGCTCAGTCGTGGCCGACTCTTTGCAACCCCATGAATCACAGCTCGCCAGGCCTCCCTGTCCATCACCAACTCCCCCAGTTCACTCAGACTCACGTCCATCGAGTCAATGATGCCATCCAGTCATCTCATCCTCTGTCATCCCCTTCTCCTCCTGCCCCCAATCCCTCCCAGCATCAGAGACTTTTCCAATGAGTCAACTCTTCGCATGAAGTGGCCAAAGTACTGGAGTTTCAGCTTTAGCATCATTCCTTCCAAAGAAATCCCAGGGCTGATTTCCTTTAGAATGGACTGGTTGGATCTCCTTGCAGTCCAAGGGACTCTCAAGAGTCTTCTCCAATACCACAGTTCAAAAGCATCAATTCTTCGGTGCTCAGCTTTCTTCACAGTCCAACTCTCACATCCATACATGACCACTGGAAAAACCATAGCCTTGACTAGACGAACTTTTGTTGGCAAAATAGTCTTTGCTTTTGAATATGCTATCTAGGTTGGTCATAACTTTTCTTCCAAGGTGTAAGCGTCTTTTAATTTCATGGCTGCAATCACCGTTTGCAGTGATTTTGGAGCCCCCCAAAATAAAGTCTGACTCTGTTTCCACTGTTTCTCCATCTATTTCCCATGAAGTGATGGGACCACATGCCATGATCTTCGTTTTCTGAATGTTGAGCTTTAAGCCAACTTTTTCACTCTCCTCTTTCATCTTCATCAAGAGGCTTTTTAGTTCCTCTTCGCTTTCTGCCATAAGGGTGGTGCCATCTGCATATCTGAGGTTATTGATATTTCTCCCGGCAATCTTGATTCCAGTTTGTGCTTCTTCCAGCCCAGCATTTCTCATGATGTACTCTTCATATAAGTTAAATAAGCAGGGTGACAATATACAGCCTTGACGTACTTCTTTTCCTATTTGGAACCAGTCTGTTGTTCCATGTCCAGGACTAACTGTTGCTTCCTGACCTGCATACAGATTTCTCAAGAGGCAGGTCAGGTGGTCTGGTATTCCCATCTCTTGAAGAATTTTCCACAGTATATTGTGATCCACACAGTCAAGGGCTTTGGCATAGTCAGTAAAGTAGAAATAGATGTTTTTCTGGAACTCTCTTGCTTTTTCCATGATCCAGCAGATGTTGGCAATTTGGTCTCTGGTTCCTCTGCCTTTTCTAAAACCAGCTTGAACATCAGGAAGTTCACGGTTCATATATTGCTGAAGCCTGGCTTGGAGAATTTTGAGCATTACTTTACTAGTGTGTGAGATGAGTGCAATTGTGTGGTAGTTTGAGCATTCTTTGACATTGCTTTCTTTGGGATTGGAATAAAAACGGACCTTTTCCAGTCCTGTGGCCACTGCTGAGGTTTCCAAATTTGCTGGCATATTGACTGCAGCACTTTCATGGTATCATCCTTCAGGATTTGAAATAGCTCAATTGGAATGCCACCACCTCCACTAGCTTTGTTTGTAGTGATGCTTTCTAAGGCCCACTTGACTTCACATTCCAGGATGTCTGGTTCTGGGTCAGTGATCACACCATCGTGATTATCTGGGTTGTGAAGATCTTTTTTGTACAATTCTGTGTATTCTTGCCACCTCTTCTTAATATCTTCTGCTTCTGTTAGGTCCATACCATTTCTGTCCTTTATCGAGCCCATCTTTGCATGAAATGTTCCCTGGTATCTCTAATTTTCTTGAAGAGATCCCTAGTCTTTCCCATTCTGTTGTTTTCCTTTATTTCTTTGCATTGATCGCTGAGGAAGGCTTTCTTATTTCTTCTTGCTATTCTTCGGAACTCTGCATTCAGATGCTTATATCTTTCCTTTTCTCCTTTGCTTTTCACTTCTCTTCTTTTCACAGCCATTTGTAAGGCCTCCCCAGACAGCCATTTTGCTTTTTTGCATTTCTTTTCGCTGGGGATGGTCTTGATCCCTGTGCCTGTACAATGTCATGAACCTCAGTCCATAGTTCATCAGGCACTCTATCCATCAGATCTAGCCCCTTAAATCTATTTCTCACTTCCACTGTATAATCATAAGGGATTTGATTTAGGTCATACCCTAATGGTCTAGTGGTTTTCCCTACTTTCTTCAATTTCAGTCTGAATTTGGCAATAAGGAGTTCATGGTCTGAGCCACAGTCAGCTCCTGGTCTTGTTTTGCTGACTGTATAGAGCTTCTCCATCTTTGGCTGCAAAGAATATAATCAATCTGATTTCGATGTTGACCATCTGGTGATGTCCATGTGTAGAGTCTTCTCTTGTGTTGTTGGAAGAGGGTGTTTGCTACGACCCTCTTGTTTTTCTTGGCAAAACTCTATTAGTCTTTGCCCTGCTTCATTCCGTATTCCAAGGCCAAATTTGCCTGTTACTCCAGGTGTTTCTTGACTTCCTACTTTTGCATTCCAGTCCCCTATAATGAAAAGGACATCTTTTTTGGGCATTGGTTCTAAAAGGTCTTGTAGGTCTTCATAGAACCATTCAACTTCAGCTTCTTCAGCATTACTGGTTGGGGCATAGACTTGGATTACTGTGATATTGAACGGTTTGCCTTGAAAATGAACAGAGATCATTCTGTCATTTTTGAGATTGCATCCAAGTACTGCATTTTGGAGAAGGCAATGGCACCCCACTCCAGTACTCTTGCCTGGAAAACCCCATGGATGGAGGAACCTGGTAGGCTGCAGTCCATGGGGTTGCTAGGAGTTGGACATGACTGAGCGACTTCACTTTCACTTTTCACTTTCATGCATTGGAGAAGGAAATGGCAACCCACTCCATTGTTCTTGCCTGGAGAATCCCAGGGACGGGGGAGCCTGTTGGGCTGCCGTCTATAGGGTTGCACAGAGTTGGACACGACTGAAGTGACTTAGCATAGCATAGCATAATGCATTTCGAACTCTTTTGTTGACCATGATGGCCACTCCATTTCTTCTGAGGGATTCCTGCCCACAGTAGTAGATATAATGGTCATCTGAGTTAAATTCACCCATTCCAGTCCATTTAGTTCACTGATTCCTAGAATGTCGACATTCACTCTTGCCATCTCTTGTTTGACCACTTCCAATTTGCCTTGATTCATGGACTTGACATTCCAGGTTCCTATGCAATATTGCTCTTTACAGCATCAGACCTTGCTTCTATCACCAGTCACATCCACAGCTGGGTATTCTTTTTGCTTTGGCTCCATCCCTTCATTCTCTCTCGAGTTATTTCTCCAGTGATCACCAGTAGCATTTTGGGCACCTACTGACCTGGGGAGTTCCTCTTTCAGTATCCTATTATTTTGCCTTTTCATACTGTTCATGGGGTTCTGAAGGCAAGAATACTGAAGTGGTTTGCCATTCCCTTCTCCAGGGCGCCACATTCTGTTAGACCTCTCCACCATGACCCGCCAGTCTTAGGTGGCCCCACGGGCATGGCTTAGTTTCATTGAGTTAGACAAGGCTGTGGTCCTAGTGTGATTAAAAAGCCATACTGGCTGTTCCCTTCCTGGAGGCCCTGGGAGGCAGTAGAGCACAATGGTTCAGAGCACAGATTATGCATTCCAGACTGCTGTAACCATGGTTCTAACATCTGCCTTCAGGCTAGTGCTTTTCCTTTGTGCTCCAGTGGTATACTCTGGCTGTGGCCTTATAATATCACCTCTAAAGCTGCATTATAATAATCTGCTTTCTTATCTGTATCCCCTACCAATATAGGGGGTATTAAACTGCTGGTCATAAAATCAACTTAGTGGGTTGTTGAGGACATGTGTGCTCAGTTATGTCCAACTCTGCCACCCCATGGACTATAGCCCTCCAGGCTCCTCTGCCCATGGGATTTCCCAGGCAAGAATACTGGAGTGGATTATCCTTTCCTCCTCCAGGGGATCTTCCTGACCCTCATGTCTCCTGCAGTTGCTGCACTGCAGGGGGATTCTTTACTGCTGAGCCACTGGGAAAGCCCAGTGGTTGTTATTGTTATTGAAAAATGAGTAGAATAGAAAATAGCAGCATTTGCTTTATGACTCATTAATGATATTGTCTTATGAAATTGTGATTATTTTATTTTTATACACATACCTAAATACATATGTATGTGTATTCAGTAATAATATAAAATTGTATCTTTTTGTTAATTGGGGTTAATAAAAGTTTTAAAAAATATTGGACTAGACTAAAACTTCTAGGACATATGGTCAGAGGCTGATTCATGGTTGCATCTTTAGTATCTAATACAAAGTTCAACTACTGATCCAATACATTCTTATTGAAGTAGTTGGGGGCACTGGGGGTGGTATGGATAGGATGGAGGCCAGAGCAAGAGACTGTCTGCCTGCAAGGGTCAGAACCAGGAGCTTTGCGTGCTAGTCCAGCCCAGGGAAGCGCTGCTTCAAGACCAGGTGTAGAGATCGTGTTGGTGGAGCTCATGATGGGAGTCAGTGGATGCAGAGGGACTGAACTGTGTTCAAAGTGAGCCCGAGGGTGAAGTCAGGGTTATTCTAGCCAGGTCAGGGGCTAGAGATTCAAGGCTAGAGAATCAAGAGATTCAAGAGACCTTGAAGAAAGTAAAAACCTATGATTTGAGTTTTGAGACTCAGGATCTGCCTTGTCACTCCTAACCGTACCTTGTACGAGAGATCACATGGCTGGCCCTCCCTCCTGCTTTCTCTCCCATCCCTCTGCTCTTTTCTTCATTCTCATTTGAAGGCTCCTTCTCAGTGTTAGTCTATGGCTAAGCCAGTCCTGAGTTAGGCCCAGGAGCTTGAAGTAGTTACTTCCCTGCATTCTTTGTCAATCAGACATAGCACCCATTTTCCAAAGCCCACTGTTGTTTTTCCCCAGATTTGTCTCTTCAAGCCCTGTCTTCATATGCTGGCCCCACACCAATCCCTCACTGCCTCCTTGTCTTTTATTGGAGAAATTTCACTGGAATCTCAAAATATGCCAGTGAGGAGTCAAGGAAGGAGAGGATTCAGTCTGGGCATCTGGCAATATGATTTCCTAAGGTGGCTGAGTGCAGCCACAGACTCACACTAATGGCCATGATGCTGATTCCAAGAGAGGGGCTTTCTGCAGCAAACATACAGTCTTGGTCTTCTCTTTGTGCTGGAAGCATTCATTTAGGAAAGAACTCTGGGAAGTTTCCTTAGGTCCAGCCCACTACTGATCGAGTACGCTGGTAGGTGGGCTCTTCCTGGAACATTGGCTAAGCTGGATTTGGCTGTGGGGCCTGCCAACAAATTCCAAGTACTCTGGTTGTTAACACAGAAAAA
Source organism: Bos taurus (assembly GCF_002263795.3). Taxonomy (NCBI): domain Eukaryota; kingdom Metazoa; phylum Chordata; class Mammalia; order Artiodactyla; family Bovidae; genus Bos; species Bos taurus. Next base: position 34,257,028 of record NC_037343.1, read on the forward strand.
AACAAAATAACAAAACGTGGAAATGAAGATCAGGGCTAAATCTTTTCAAGGCATCACACGTGCCCTTCTAGCTCCTCCTACGCATAGGATTTATGATTCAAAATGACGGGAAACCCTCACATCACGAGTGTTGCAACCTACAATGAGCTGGTCTGCTGCTCTTTTGGACGTGGGTTTGTGGCTGCCTTTTGCATACACAGGGAGAGCAATGCGAACTGCTGTTTCCTGAGCCTTTGCCACGTGCCAGGTATTATACTTGGCAAGCAATATAACTTGGTTTCCTTTTTTCTCTCCTTCTTTCTCCTTTCTATCCACCTTTCCAGTCCCTTTCTCCCTCCTAGATTGGAATGAGCAACAGCATCCACTAAATAGATGCAAAGCTATAATATAGAGCTGTGCTGTGTGCTTAGTCACTCAGTCGTGTTCGATTCTTTGCAACTCCATGGACTGTAGCCCACCAGGCTCCTCTGTCCATGGGATTCTCCAGGCAAGAATACTACAGCAGGTTGCCATGTTCTCCTCCAGGGGATCTTCCCAACCCAGGGATCAAACCCAGGTCTCCTGCATTGCAGGTGGATTCTTTACCATCTGGGCCACCAGGAAAGCACAAATGCTCAATTCCAGAAGGATGAAAGTGAAATATTTCTCTTCTTACTACTTATGGAATACTAATGGTGATAAATTTCAAACTACTTAAAAGTGTAGAATACTTTTTTACCCCAAATGAAATCTAACCTGTAATTGTAAAAAAAATTAAAAAGAAATAAAAATTTTAACAAAGCGTATGTATTGTTTTGGTTGAAGGGATTTGTGAGTGGAGTCTGAATCCCCACCCCTCAAGGCCTCGAGGCACATCTCCTTGTCTCTTTAGGGTTTTGGGGATATTCAGCAGAGCACCAAGCAAGCAATAGTGTCCAGCTCTACTTAGGGAATTCTCTCCATGGAGAATGCTGTTCACTTTTTACATGAATCATTCCTTTGCTGTTCATGACACCATGAAATTTAGTAGTAGTAAAGTTATGACCAACCTAGATAGCATATTCAACAGCAGAGACACTACTTTGCCAACAAAGGTCCGTCTAGTCAAGGCTATGGTTTTTCTTGTGGTCATGTATGGATGTGAGAGTTGGACTGTGAAGAAGGCTGAGTGCCAAAGAATTGATGCTTTTGAACGGTGGTGTTGGAGAAGACTCTTGAGAGTCCCTTGGACTGCAAGGAGATCCAACCAGTCCATTCTGAAGGAGATCAGCCCTGGGATTTCTTTGGAAGGAATGATGCTGAAGCTGAAACTCCAGTACTTTGGCCACCTCATGCAAAGAGTTGACTCATTGGAAAAGACTCTGATGCTGGGAGGGATTGGGGGCAGGAGGAGAAGGGGATGACAGAGGATGAGATGGCTGGATGGCCTCACTGACTCGATGGACATGAGTCTGAGTGAACTCTGGGAGTTGGTGATGGACAGGGAGGCCTGGTGTGCTGCGATTCATGAGGTCACAAAGAGTCGGACATGAATGAGTGACTGAACTGAACTAAACTGAACTGAGTAGTTGCAGTATTAATATTACTATTATCATCCCCTTTCTGCAGAAGTTTCCACTTCCGAGGCTTGAAATGTTTTTAAACATCTTCCTCAGATGATAGAGCCTGCATTTAGTTTGGATAGCCTGACTCTGAAGCCAACATTCTTAAACTTTATTCATTGACTCATTCATTCAACAAATATTGAGCATCTTCTCCAAGTCAAGCATGCTCTAAGTAAAGATAACAAACAAAATTCTCTGCCTTGTGGAGTTGACAGTTTAGCTGAGACAAGCAGGTAAGATGAACGTAGAAATTAAATAAAATAAGTGAGAAATAGTATGTTGGACAAAATATATGATAAGTGCTCTGAATGGGATAAATAAATGGGAAAGCATAGTAGAAAATACTGGGTGGAGGGGGTGCTTAAAACTTTAAATAGAGTCAGAATTCTTCACCAAGTAAGTGATAACTATGATATTTGAACTAAACTTGAAAAACCCAAGTCTGAGTAGACTAAAGATAAATAATGTCAAGTCAGAAGCTACTAAATGATATTAATTAAATAATGTTAATGGTAAAATGAACAAGAGTTTGAAAACAAGTCTTTCTAGTGGGTAAAATTTAAAAGCAGTAGGAGTTATCCATTCATATACCTTAAGATACATTTAAAAATGGACTCCCTGTGTTAACATCTTTGTCTAGAGAATGGAAATTTTTTACTACAGATGAAAGATTGCTCATGGACATATGTCCAGGGTGTTCTGTGGGAGCTTTGGGCATGCAGAATTCCATTTGTCATCAGCAACCAGTCAGGGTGTGCTTATTTTGACAATGACTGCTGGCTTTGATTAGAAAGGATTTCCTTGCTCGTTTTAGCTGAACATTGACGCATTCTGTTCCTTCACAGTTTGCTTGGCAGCTGTTCTATTGAAAATCCAGGCAAGATATGATAAATTTAGCACTGGTTAAAAACTAAATCCTTGAGCTTTAAGATGGGTTAAGGTACAACTACTTAGCACAACCGTTGCCTTCCCACTTAGGAAAGCCTGAAGCAAAATGTACAACTGGATCTCAAATTTCTTAATTATACTCATCAGATCAGATCAGTAGCTCAGTCGTGTCTGACTTTTTGCGACCCCATGAATTGCAGCACGCCAGGCCTCCCTGTCCATCACCAACTCCCCCAGTTCACTCAGACTCGTGTCCATTGAGTCAGTGAGGCCATCCAGCCATCTCATCCTCTGTCATCCCCTTCTCCGCCTGCCCCCAATCCCTCCCAGCATCAGAGTCTTTTCCAATGAGTCAACTCTTTGCATGAGGTGGCCAAAGTACTGGAGTTTCAGCTTCAGCATCATTCCTTCCAAAGAAATCCCAGGGCTGATCTCCTTCAGAATGGACTGGTTGGATCTCCTTGCAGTCCAAGGGACTCTCAAGAGTCTTCTCCAACACCACCGTTCAAAAGCATCAATTCTTCGGCACTCAGTCTTCTTCACAGTCCAACTCTCACATCCATACATGACCACAGGAAAAACCATAGCCTTGACTAGACGAAACTTTGTTGGCAAAGTAGTGTCTCTGCTTTTGAATATGCTATCTAGGTTGGTCATAACTTTCCTTCCAAGGAGTAAGCATCTTTTAATTTCATGGCTGCAGTCACCATCTGTAGTGATTTTGGAGCCCAGAAAAATAAAATTCTGACACTGTTTCCACTGTTTCCCCATCTATTTCCCATGAAGTGATGGGACCAGATGCCATGATCTTCATTTTCTGAATGTTGAGCTTTAAGCCAACGTTTTCACTCTCCACTTTCACTTTCATCAAGAGGCTTTTTAGTTCCTCTTCACTTTCTGCCTTAAGGGTGGTGTCATCTGCACATCTGAGGTTATTGATATTTCTCCCGGCAATCTTGATTCCAGCTTGTGTTTCTTCCAGTCCAGAGTTTCTCATGATGTACTCTGCATAGAAGTTAAATAAACAGGGTGACCATATACAGCCTTGACGAACTCCTTTTCCTATTGGAACCAGTCTGTTGTTCCATGTCCAGTTCTAACTGTTGCTTCCTGACCTGCATAAACTTAGGCAATTATTTTCTCTCTAAAGAAAGTCTGGCTTTTTTATGGAACCATGTTATATTGCCTGGCTTCTATATGGATCCTTCATGCCTTATATATGACATGTAGCAAGACTGCAATAACGCATCACAAAGTCTTCAGCAAAAAGAGAAGCAAGACCTCTTTGTGCCTGGCTGGTCACACTGACCATGAGGTTACAGTTTCGTAAGCTAAAGGGGTAGCAGTAATCAACTAAAAGCTTCACGGAAGTGACGGTTGAATTATTAGACATAGAACAGGCCTCTCATGAGGGCAAAACAGAGCCTTCCATGCATCCAAGTTCAGCAAGCAGTTATGGAACGACTCCCATGTGCCAGACCCTACACAGGGTGCTGAATTTACCAGTGATAAATAGGGATTGAAGGGTAATTACTGGGTGGCTTGAACATGTACTTAAAAATGTCACCTTCAGGGCATGGAAACAAATGCCACACTATCTGGCATTGGTACAATTCTTTGAACTAGAACATTTCCTCCTAAAAGTCCTTATCACATGTAAATGTATAACCTGGAAAAGAGTAAGATATTAACAGGTATGAACCTATATTGACAAAGCTTAGCCTTCCAACAGAGTGGGAGAGCATTTATTTATTCATGAGTGATTCCTTTGTTTGGATATCTATTGAATACCTACTATGTGTCAGACACTAATTGAACAAAACAGACAAAAATTTACCTTCTGGGGAGAAGAAAGAGAAACAGACCATCAAATATTTATAAGGGGTGTCAGATAGTGAAAAATAAGACAGAGTAGAGGGATGGAGAGGGACAGTCAAGCATGACCACAGGGCTATCGGGAAAGAGCTTTTTAATAAGCTGGCATTTGAACAAAGGCAGTGAGGGAGAGAAACTGGCAGCAATCTGGGCAGAAGGATGAGGAAGAGTCAAGGCCCTGAGATGGGAGGGGCTTTGAATGTGATCCAGGAGTACGGCAGAGGAGTTCAGTAGGGCTGGAGTGGAGAGGCCCAGGGAGAGGCATAGCAGAGGCCTGACAGGTGGGAGAGAGACCACCATGATGGAAATGTACCAGCAGATTCGGATGAGAGAGTAGACCCTGAGGCAAGTAGTCTGAGACCAGTAGACAGAAGAGGGGAGAGGCTGAATGGGAAGCTAAATTAAAAGGAAAAGCAGGAAATGGAAGACAGAAATCAAAGTGTCCAAAGAAAATTTCTCCTCTTACATTTTTCTATCCAGGTCTGGTCCCTGGCGACACATCACTGTCTCCCCAAACGTTGCACATTTAATCTTGTCATGAGCTGAGTCACAGCTGGCCCCAAATCAGTCTGCTTTTGATGCGGTCTTCCTCTGGCTCCCTTTACCTGGACTGGCTCCTTGAAAAACCAGCCAAACCAGTCCGAGACTCAAAAGATGTGGTTTCTAGTCCTGGCTCTGACATTAGCAATGGTGTAACTTCAGCGTTTCCTTATCTTATGGCTGAAGGATGTCAGGGCCAGAGAGATGAAGTTCAGGTACACCTTCCTAGAATGCAAAAGCACTTGGTCTGGGATACAGTTCTGCCTTTATTCATACATTTTGTTTAGCCCTAATTTCCATCATGCATTGATGCCTATGAACTCTCCTTTTAACACTCCACAGGTCCTAATGATTAGCGAACACCCAGTGGAGGTTTCAACAGAAACTTAAGGAATCCCAGTTTATAGGTGAGGTGCCTGGGTTCACTGAAGAACCATGTCTCCAGATTTAGTGATTTTTTCCTATTTTAGCTCCCTACAAACCACCTGGGAGCTTGTTTAAATGCAATTTTCCAGAGAAAATGTGCAGGATTTAGATCAGATAAGTTTGAGGTGAGGCACATGTGCTCTTGGGCTTCCCTGCTGGCTCAGTGCTAAAGAATCTGCCTGCCAATGCAGGAGACATGGGTTCGATCCCTGTGTCAGGAAGACCCCCTGGAAAAGGAAATGGCAACCCACTCCAGTGCTCTTGCCTGGGAAACCCCATGGATAGAGGAGCCTGGCAGGCTACAGTCCTTGGGGTCACAAAGAGTCATACATGACTTAGCGACTAAACAACAGTAAAAACGACATGCTTGAGTCTAATAAGAGGCCCAGGGGATCCTGAATCAGGCGGTGATGAGCCATTCTTAGAGAAACACTGGGATGTATATTAGCAGTAATTGTAATGTCAGGAGTGGTGCAGGTGTTGGTGATGATATTAGCATTTGGAAGTTAGTGGAAGTATAAGTGTTAATAAAATAGTAGTGGTGATGGTGATGCTAGTGGTGATGGTGAAAGTGATGGTGGTGGAGGTGATGGCATTGGTTCAAGATAGTATTGGGTTGGCTAATACATTCATTCAATTTTTTCATGTAAGATGGCTTTAGTAGGGCTTAGTCATCTTTAACTTGATTTGAAGCAATTTGGTTAGATTGTATCAGGACAACCATCATACTAGCATGCAATTTTAAAAAACTTATCAAAATTGGTCAATTTTAGGGTAGCCATTTTCATATGGAAGATGGAAGAAAAAGCTTTATTATTTCAAGAATAATAAATTCTTATTAAACAATGAACGAAACATTTTTCTTATAGCATTTGGTGATTAACTTATGGTCAAAATATTCACATATAATTATTCAAGACTTTGTTTCTATCACTTTAATAGTAAGATTCTTCGATGGAGCAGTTTAATAAGATTCAGTGAAAGAGCTTGCTCTGTAGGACATATCAGGATAGACGTGAGAAAGGAAGAAGTTGGCCTGTGAAGATGGTCTTTCATCAGAACTGGTGGAAAGAGAATGAGTTGTTACCTACCCTGGTATCTGGATGTAATGAAGAAGGTGGTACCTTCTCCCTGACATTCCCTTTATGAAGGGGTCAGTCATACGTTGTAATCAAATTAAAGATTTGCAACGTAACTGATCCCTGGAGAGGAGAGCTTTTGGCTTAAGTTTGCCCTGAGGAGAAACTGGCTAGAAACAGTCTCTTCTGACAGCAGGTTAAAGATTGAGGGGGGGTGGGGGATGAAGTAGGGGTGTGTGGAGAGAAAGGAACATTATAGGAATAAGGAGATGGCTATGGTAGTGTCCTGACACCCTTTGCCCTCTCACAGTTTTTAGTACCCTCCTAATATTAAGCTTCATTTTTGTTCCAAGAGAAGCTTATCTGCTCAGGAAGAAACAGCTTCCTGTCCTCTGATGGGATGAAAGGACCAGTGTTATTTGCAGTGATCTTCGCCTGGATGAACAAGCCAGGCCATAGACTAAGGGCTCCACCTCTTGCTGTGTGATGCTGTCCAAGTTAAGCCCTCTTGGGCTTACGGTCTTCATGTTGTTCGGAGTTCTCAGCTTTCCCTACTCGTTTCCTTATAGCTTCCCCTGGAGTCCCCAAACTGTGCCTTTTTAGCTAGAAATTTTAAAAACCAGCAGGAAAGCTTCCCTGCAGGAAAAGGGGCCTCAGAGAGAAGCAATTACAGTCTTTGATTATGAAAGAACACTCTTAAGGGAATGATGTTTAAATATTCCAGCCCTGTCTCCTTTTGCCTTTTCTACAAGAAGGGTTTTGATCAATAGCAGAAGTACAGAGGCCCAGCCAGCTAGGAGGCTTGGCTCCAGTTCAGCTCCATGTCCCAGAGAGATGGACGGCTGCTTTACTTTCAGCTCTGCCTTGGTGTTATAACATTTAAAGGAATATTTCCACTACCTTCAAAATGTTTAGGTCCACAAGCCAGTTACGAAAATGTAATCTGGACTTAATACAGAGTTGTCACCTTACCCTGGAGATGATATTGCTGAGGGACTTCACAGTGCCAACCACACAATGAATTTCCCAGGCACCTGGCTAGGGTATGCAGTGAACAGTCCTTGGCAGGGAACTTTGTACAAATTTGCAAACTCTTTGTACAGGGTTAAAAACAAGCCCTGACTGGAAAAGATATGACCTTCCTGAATAGCTAGGGATCTCCATTTCGTGTTCTCTGTAGGGAAAGTGATGATAATGATCTTGACTCTCTCTCATTGTGGGTGAGTGTTTTTACTGGCTTGAGTATCATTTTCTACCTACGTGTTCATTCATCAAAAATTTTCTGTGTTCCTTCTCTATTCCAGCTCTTTATTGGGTCGACAGTGTAAAAGTGACAATATGACAAAGTCTCTGCTTTTTTACGGGTATCACTTATTAGCAGAAAAATCTGTTGGACCATTTAAGTGCAATAATAGAGCTATGGTCTGGTGTTAGCTAGTCCTGACCGCTCGTGATCTCAGGGAATATTGGCTTTACCACTCCTCCTTTTGCTCTAGTTTTATGGATGTGTGTGCATGCTCAGTCACTTTAGTAGTTTCTGACTCTTTGCAACCCTATGGACTGTAGTTCACTAGGCTCCTCTGTCCATGGGATTCTCCAGGCAAGAATACGCGAGTGGGTAGCCATTCCCTTCTCCAGGGGATCTTCCGAACCCAGGGATTGAACCTGTGTCTTCTGCCTTGGCAGGTGAGTTCTTTACCATTAACGCCACCTGGGAAGCCCTAGTTTTATGCATGTGGACCCCAAAAGACTTCCTCCCTCTTTAGAATCTCAAACAAATTCTCCTCCTGGTTTTATGCTAAGGACTCCTACCACATTCTCTGTGGTCTGGAAGCCAGCTGACACTGGGCCTTCAAAATTTCTGGATTCAAAAGTACCTGTGAGTCAAAGGAAGAATGTGATTCACTCATCTTGCAGGTCATGAAAGAACAATGATTGATCTGGATATTGCAGAATCAGTAAGAGCTTTGCAGATGGCAAGGTCAAGTGCTGTGCCTGAGAAAAGCAGATCCCATTCTCTACAGAAGTGGCATCACCATCCGTTCCTCGGAACCTGGTGTTAGGATAGATTCTTAATGCTTCTGGTTTCTCAGCCACAAACAAAGCTTTCTCTTCTCTGAACACTTCATTACTGTTTAATTTCATAGCAGGCATCTCTTGAGTGTTATTACGGCAATGAAGAAATGTGATGAAAGAGAGATTGTATGTGTGTTAAAGAGACAGAGTTCTGTACTATATGGGAACAGGTATAACTGAATTAATGTGGGTGTTCTGTTCTCTCTAGTGGAGAATGTAGGCAAATAAAATTGATGATCTGTTACCTTTACAACAAATAAAACAAAAGAAAGGAGAGGAAAATTTCTAAGAAGAGCCTTGTGGGGCTCCTAAACAGCCCTTAAAATCTCATTAGGCTGGGTGGACTTAAAATAGGAACCCACAGTGGTTGAAGTGCCAATAATAAATCAGATGTTTCTGGTTGAAATATTAAAACATGATTTCAGCCAGTTACTTCCTAATATGCATTCAAATTCATACAGTTAGTAAACAAGAAAGGATTGGGACTTTTTTTTTTTTCTTCTCTCTCTTTTTTTTCCTTTTTCCCAATGGACTTGATGGTGAACATAAGGAGAACTGAAATAGAGAAGGCTTTTGTGGAGTGCTGTATTATTTGTCCATCTGCCTCCGAGCAGATTCCTTGGCCTCTATTTTGTTCATGCCCCAAATGCCACAGGACTACTACCTTTATTAATATCTCTCATAGTGATCAAAGGAGATCAAGAAGGAGGAAGGAGCCAGCAGAGGGACATCACAAAAATCCTTCTGTTGTTGATTGGTGTGCTATCTGTTCCTTGCCTCCAGAGAAAGGTAATCAGTGAGATTATTGTCATTCAAGGTAACTGTATCCACTGAGCTTCTAATAAAGCAGCTGAGAACACGGACTCAGAAATCTTACAGACCTGGGTTTGAGTCCCAGTACTGAAGCTTACCTGATATGCGCCCTGGACAAGATTCCTAAGCCTCTGTGTTTCATCTGAGAAACTGCAAGGCTACCTCAAAGCAGTGTTCTAAAACAATAAGAAAATTGATGTATGGTAAGCCCAAAAGCTAGTAAACACACAATAACCAATAGTATTAGGTGTGACACTTTTAGTAATATAGAATGATCTATGAATGCTTTTTTCCAATTAAGAACAGACCACGTTCAAAACAGCAAATGAATTATTTTCTCTTAGAAAACAAAACATTTAGCTTTCCTGTTTTTAATTTTAGTGATTCCAGTTGGAAAAATAACATCATAAAACATTTAAAAAGTAAATTAAATGGAAAAAATTCAGATACATGTTGTATGATTTAGCATGGAGAGGAAATATAAGAGAATAAAGAGGAAAAATGATGATGGTACCAGTAGAGGGAGAGAATTTAGGGAGATAGTGAGAGGTAGAGAGGAAGGAGAGAGAGAAAATGGGAAAAGAGAGATGAAATAGGAGTTAAAGGGAAAGTTTCCTAGAGGATACATCCTATAATTCCTGAGGCCTGAGCTTTGTAATATTATCACTTGTTCTTTCTGCTTTTTCAAACATTAAGTCATTATCGTTCACCCATTGTAATTGTAATTACATTTGAGATAATGAACACAGACAATGCTTAGCTGTTGGAAATGCAGAACAAGATAGGAGGTGAAACTGGAAAGAGAATAGGAAATAAAAAGCATAGACAGGAAAATGAAAAGGCAAGAGAGGAATTCCTCTAAAGGAGAGGAGGGGAAAAAAAGAGCCAAGAATTGAGCTTTAGGACAGGTGAACAACTGAGCACAAGGTAGAGGGGAAGGCTGAGTTAGGCAGGATGGCGCCAAGAAAGCCAAAGCAAACTAGAATCTCCCAAAAGAAGAGGTGGCTGACTTTGTCAAGTGTTATAAAGGTCAAGCAGGATAAGGGCTATGAACACTTAATCTGTCTTGATAAGATTAACCTTCGATATTTTAATAGTGAAACGATCTTTCTAGAAGGCAATTTGGCAACAGGTGTTTGGTACTATTTAAATGTTTGGATTCTTTAACTCAGCACGTCTACTTTCAGGAATATATGTTCAGAAAATAGTCAAAGGCTTGAATTAGAACAGTAAAACAAAACAATTGTAAAATAAAAAGTTTATTTTTCAGAGCAGCAAAAATAACAAACATCTAAATTGAGTAATGAGAGTGGGTTAAACAAGCAATGGATATTCATATGGTCAAACACTATATAGTCTGGGAAAGCTATTTTTAAGTAAAATTATAAAAATAGAGACAAAACATTCATGCAGAAAGGTGCACACACCATAAGTGTACTGATTCGTGAATTTTTACAAAACGAGCACAATCATGAAATCACCCTACAGTTCAAGAAATAGAACATTATCAGCACCTCAGAAGTCTCTCCAAGATCCTGCTTAATCATTGCACCTCCAAAGGCAGTCACCATCCTGACTCCTACACATCATAGATTAGTTTTGCATATTTTTAAACTTTATATATGTAGAATTATTCAGGATATACTGTGTATTCTTTTGCTCAAATAAACTGTTTATGAGCTTTTCCTCAAGTTGTGTTGTGTCATAACAGTTAATTGCTGCATTTTGTTCTACTATGTAAATATATCACAGTGTATTTATATATTTTATTGCTGATGGACATTTGGGTTGTTTCCAGTTTTAAAATTATTACAAATAAAGCTACTATGAACATTCATTCTCAAATATGTTTGTGGTGCCCATATATATTTACTTCTGTTGCTGTGTGGCTGTAGCTAAAATTGCTGGGGTGTGGCATGTACTTGCTAAGCTTTAGTTGATGTACTAAATATTCTAAATCTCTTCAGTAGTGTCCTACTCTTTTGTGACCCCATGGACTGTAGACCACCAAGCTCCTCTGTCCATGGGATTCTCCAGGCAAGAATACTGGAGTGGATTGCCATTCCCTTCTCTATATTATCCTGTTAGACTTTCTCAAGTAGTGTCTGAGAATTTCAATTGTATTATATCCTTGTCAGCATGTATTGTTACAGATAAGAACTGACTCCAAGTCAGATCTGTCTCTTCCACTTTGCTTCCCATTGCTTTTGTTCACTAAAAGGATACTGCCTGCCTTGGCATCTCCAATTGTTCATTGCTAGTAAATAGAAGTATAATTGATTGAAGTGTAGCAGTCTTGTATCATGCAACTTTGCTAAGCTTGCCTACTGGTTATAATAGATTTTTTGTAGAGTCTTGTGGAATTATCTACAAATCATATCATCTAAAACAGTTTGCTTCTTTTCAAACCATATTCCTTTTATGCCTTACATTGCTGCATATGTTAGGGCCTCCAGTGAAATATTGAAGTTCTTGAGATCAGACAAATTTGTCTTATTTTTGATATTATGGGAAAGGTATGTATTCAGTTTTCATCATTAAGTATGAAGTTAGCTTTAGGGTTTCGTACATGTCATCTTGACAACATCCCCTTCTAATTTCAACTTTCTCTTAGTTTTCCTAATGAATAGATGTTGAATCATGGCAAATGCGTTTTCTACACCGAGTGATTATGTGGTCTTATTTTATTTATATATTTTATTTTTTAGGTAAAATGAATTATACTGGTTTTTGAATGTTGAACCAGTCCTGGATTCCTGGAATAAACCAGAGGAGGTTTTTCTCTCTTTTTATTTTGCTAGCTTTGACTTGGTAATATTTTGTTAATGACTTTTACATACATAGTGATAAAGAATATTGATGTGTATTATCCTTTTCTTGCAATATCTTTGTATGGTTTTAGTGTTAGGACAATGCTGGTTGCATAAAAAGGAGGGAACTTCTTCCCTCCTCTACTACTTTCTGAGCTCTTCGAAAGATGAAGTAAGTTATGTATCCTGTCTCTTTCTGAAAGTGCTCACCATTCTCTGGAAGCCAGCATACTCTGCTGCCTTAAGATCTTAACTCTCTGAAAGATTTTATTAAAAGTTTTAATTTTGTAGATTATCTGGAATTTCCTTATTCTTAGTATGGGAGATATGTCTCATTGTCACTTTCTAGATATCAAACAGATGCAGAATTCTCCCATCCTAGCATTGGTGTGTTGTACTTTATCATTTAGTTCAAATATTCTCTAGTTTTAATTAGGAATTCTGCATTCATCTGATAATTGCTCACATTATTAATCTAATAGGCTATTAATAGGCTATTAATCTGCCAAGCATTTGAAGATTTTCTAGTTATCTGATTATTCAGTTGGTTGCTTAGTCGTGTCTGACTCTTTGTGACCCCATGGACTGCAGCACACCAGGCTTCCCTGTCCATCACCAACTCCTGGAGCTTGCTCTAACTCATGTCCATTGAGTCAGTGATGCCATCTAACCATCTCATCCTCGGTTGTCCCCTTCTCCTCCTGCCTTCAATCTTTCAAGGCATTAGGGTCTTTTCCAATGAGTCAGTTTTTGGTTTTTTTTTTTTTGCATCAGGTGGGTGAAGTATTGGAGTTTCAGCTTCAGCATCAGTCCTTCCAATGAATATTCAGAATTGATTTCCTTTAGGATGGACTGGTTGGATCTCCTTGCAGTCCAAGGGACTCTCAAGAGTCTTCTCCAACACCACAGTTCAAAAGCATCAATTCTTCAGAGCTCAGCTTTCTTTACAGTCTAACTCTCACATCCTACATAACTACTGGAAAAACCATAGCTTTGACTAGATGGACCTTTGGTGGCAAAGTAATGTCTCTGCTTTTTAATATGCTGTCTAGGTTGGTCATAGCTTTTCTTTCAAGGAGCAAGCATCTTTTAAATTCATGGCTGCAGTCACCATTTGCAGTGATTTTTTGGAGCCCAAGAAAATAAAGTCTGTCTCTGTTTCCATTGTTTCCCCATCCATTTGCCATGAAGTGATGGGACTGGATGCTATGATTTTAGTTTTTTGAATGTTTAGTTCTAACCCAGCTTTTTAATTCTCCTCTTTCACTTTCATCAAGAGGCACTTTAGTTCCTCTTCACTTTCTGCCATACGTGTGGTATCATCTGCACATCTGAGATTATTGATATCTCTCCCAGCAATCTTGATTCCAACTTGTGCTTCATCCAGCCTGGCATTTTGTATGATGTACTCTGCATATAAGTTAAATAAGCAGGGTGACAATATACAGCCTTAATGTACTCCTTTCCTTATTTGGAACCAGTCTGTTGTTCCATGCCCAGTTCTAACTGCTGCTTCTTGACTTGCATACAGATTTCTCATAAGGCAGGTCAGGTGGTCTGGTATTCCCATCTCTTGAAGAATTTTCCACACTTTATTGTGATCCACACAGTCAAAGGCTTTGGTGTAATCAATAAAGCATAAGTTGATGTTTTTCTGGAATTCTCTTGCTTACTGATTTCTGATTTAAGTATACTATGGTCATATGAAGTTTGTTTTTAGAACAGCAGGATCTATTTTGGTAAATGCTTCCTGTACACTTGCAAAAACATTTTCTTTAGTTGTTGAGTATAGGCCTTTTTGTGTGTGTGCATGTAAGTAAATTATGCCAACAAAAAAGATCATTTTGTTCAGATCCTCTGTATAGTTATTGATGTTTTGTCTGTTTGCCTTATCAGTAACTGAGAGTCAGTTCATTAAAATCTCTATCGTGAATTTGTTTGTTTCTCCTTTTACATAAGTGGGGTTATGTATTTTGAAGCAATATAATTAGGTGGTACATATAGAATCATTATCTATTACTATTATATTAACTTTTTATCATTATGAGATGCCCCTGCTATTCTAGTAATACTCTTGTATACTCTTGACTTAAGAGACTAAACAATGACATACTTGTAGCTACCCAGGTTTTCTTGTGGTTAGTGCTTGTATGGTAACTCTTTCTACAGGCTTTGACTTTTAAGTTCTCTCTCTCTTGTATTTAAGTTGCCTTTCTTATAAGTAGCATAGACTTTTCTTTTATTATTCAGTCTGATAGTCTTCCACTTAACATAGATAGTTCATTTACATTTTATGTAATTACTTACAGAATCATATTTATATCTACCAAATCACTATTTGTTTTCTATTTTTTTTTCTTTTCAAGTTACTTTGTGTTAATAATATTCTGAATTATTCCATTTTCTTTTAGCGGTGCCTTAAAGATTTAAACATGCATCCTTTGTTAATTTAATCTACTATAAATTTGCACATTTTCCACTTCTCAAACAATGCAAAAACTTAGAATATTTTAATTTTATCTTCCTCTTTCTTTCTTTTTTTTTTTTTTTACTATTTTGTCATCATTTTAATTCTACATGTATTTAGAATTCTACAAAATATTAGTAATATTCTGTTTTACAGTCAGTATTAAATTATACTTATTTACATTTTTACCACATCTGTGATCTTTCTTTCTTTCTGAATTTCTGTATCTCAATATAAGATCAGGTTTTATGTCTGCCTGAAAGCTCTCCTTTAGTATTTATTTAAATGTAAGTTCATTCACAATACAGTTTCTTAGTTTTTGTTTGTCTAAAAATATCTTTATTTCACCTTAAGTTTTCCAGAATATTTCTCTGGATATTAAATTTTAGAAAGACAGTGTGTTTCCTTCAGTAGCTTAAAGATACTCTTCCATTCTCTTCTTGATTTCATAATTTTTTTCTGAGATTTCAGTTTCAATATTATTACTGTCCTGTATAAAACTTAGGCTTTTTTCATGACTGATTTAAAATTTTCTTATTTGCTTTAGTTTAGTATCATTATAAAATGCTTTAGTTTTGTCTACTCTTATTTATGGTACTTGGTGTTTGTAATGCTACCTAAATCTGTAGTTTGGTGTATTTTATCCTTTTTTAAGACTTCTTGGCTATTATCACTTTTTGGACTATTGCTTCACCCATTCTCTTTCTACTCAATTCTAATCACATTCAGTTTCTTCTCACATTGTGTCTTATTTCTCATATATTATTTTCTGTATTTCCATCTGTCTTTTCTCTGTGTGCTTCAGATTTCATACTTTCTACTGTTATCTTTCAGATGACTAATCCCCCCTCCTATTATGTCTAATCACTGATAAACGGAAGCTATTGAATTCTTAATTTCAGTTGTTATTTTTTATATTATACAATTTTCACTGAACTTTTTATAGTTTCCAGTTATTTTCTGAAGCTCCATATCTTGTCATCTAATTTGCTGAACATATTAATCAAAATCCTTTTAAAATCTATCTTAATGACTTCATGTGTTTTCTTCATAGTTTCTGTTTATTTGGTCCAATCTTCTATACCTGGTAATTTTTAAATGTTGTAACACTGCATATGAACAATTATAGAGATTCTGGCTACTTTTTTTTAAAAATAGAAATTAATTTTCTTCTAACAGGCAGTTAGAGTCAGGCCACATTGTCTTGACTATGTGGGTAGTTTGAGACTGGCTCATAATGTTTGTGATGGTTGGTCTCTTCCTAGTTTGCTTTTTCTCCCAAGATCTGGCTCTTCTTGGGTCTCAAATCAAGGCCTAAGTTGTTTATAAGGACCTCCTCCTGGGAATTCCAAACTCCAATTTTTGTTTCACCAACACCATGAGAACACTGAAAACTCAAAAATGTACTTAGCCCTTCATGTTTTTATTAGCCACTTCCTAATTGTTTTCTTGGAAAAGCCTTACTCTCAATTTATTGTTCAGTCAGTCAGTCGTGTCTGACTCTTTGAGACCCCATGGACTGCAGCACGCCAGGCTTCCCCTTCCCTCACTATCTCCTGAAGTTTCCTCAGGCTTACAATTTAATACTTACTCTCAATACTTTGGAGAAGGAAATGGTAACCCACTCCAGTATTCTTGCCTGGAAAAAATCCCATGGACTGAGAAGCCTGGTGGGCTACAGGCCATGGGGTTCCAAAGAGTCGGACATGACTGAGTGACTTCACTTTCACTTTCACTCAATACTGATGACTTAATAAATGACATATGCTTTGAGAGGGAAAGCAGTGCAGAGTGTTTTTCATCTTTCTTTTTTCCTGATCCTTGAAACTCTGGAGCCTAGTAAATTTTTGCTTCCCAGTTTTCTATTTGGCCTATGCCCTGAAGTGCTTACAAATAGCAGTTCCACAAGGAACAATACAGGGGAAATGCTGATCTTTCAACATTTCACTTCCCCTCTCCTAGGAATACTGGCCCCTCAAGGCCTGATTGTCTTGGTAGTTCTCCAATACTTTCACACTGATGTATTTCTTATATTTTATCCAGCTTTCATATTTGCTGTCTTCAAAAAATTGATTGGAATAACCTACTCCATTATAGCCTGAAGAAATTCCTAAAAATCTGAGCTTTAAAATAATATTTCATCCTATAGGAATGTGTTCGCAGTATAGTATTAAATTTAAAAGACATTATATTAAATGTGTCACAATTTTGTTTTTTAAGAAGTGAATGATATATACGTGATACATACACATTAGATATAAAATTAGATTACACATATATACATGCATATGAAAGAAATATATTATAGTGTTGATTCCAGGTTCATTATACATGCTTTCAAATGTTTTCTAAATTGTCTGCAATGCTTTACTTTATCAGTAGGAAAAAGACTTTTTATTTTAAAAATAAATACTTTAGCAAAGTATATTTAAGAGCATAACAGAAAGTTAAGCTACTAGATGATTTTATTCTCAGAAGACGGTCTGGGGCCAGGGAAGGTTTTACTTGGACAAGGTTAAAGACAATTGGCTGACTCAGCTTTCAGTATCTTATGGCACAGGCATGGAAGCAGACTGTATGTGTAAGCAGTGTAGAAGGAAGACAAAGATCATATCGGTCTTTTCAGCAGCTTTGGTACGAGTTTCGGGAGTCAGATGAAATGGAACTTCCTTTAATTGTTCTTTATTGAACTATGCCATTACCTTGACCTCTCAAGTCTGGGAGCAGACCCTGGCATTGTTTTACATCCTGTAAATGTATTACCCCTCAGGGATGGGTCAGTGTACTGAGGGAACAACTATAGTTTAATCTGGATATGTTTTCCCTTTTATAGGAGAAAGGAGGAACGTTACTGTACCACAATATCTGAAACAGGGGAACATTTTGAAATTGTCTAACCGCTCAAAAGTATTTAACTCATGAAAATCATTCTCATTCCAAACTAGTTCTCCAGTTGAATAGTTTCCCATGCCTTACTTAGTGTGGCGCTCTCTGCTTCTATTATCCTGACTCAGGTTGGTGCTAATCCCGCAGATTTACTCCCTCTCTTCTCCACAGCTAACTTTTTACCTTTTTTCAGTGACAAATGTAGCACAGCATAGCATAGTGGTTAAGCTCCGAGGTGTGGGCCAGATATCTTGGGTTCAAACCACAGCTCATGAATTATTCACCAATTTTTTTCTTTAGCTTTCTAATTTGAGTTGAGTCTGTTTGGGGAATTGAAGCAATATCATGCCGTCACAGTGTTATATTGGAAATTCCCTTAACCCTTATGTGGCTCAGTTAGAAGAGTAAGAATAATTTACATTTGACACATAGTGTGTCATTTGCAATTTCACATACATTATCTCTTTTGACTCTGTTGTTAAGACAGATCTTATTTTCTCAATTCTTGTTGGAGAACAAAAAGCAGATATAGATCAATTACAGAAGTTTTAATGATATCTAGTTCTCCCTACAGATTTAACAGAATATAAAACTGAATCTACTTTCTCTCATAACATTGACAGTAATGATGGGAGTAGATCCAGATCTTAACTGCTTAAGATATTCTCTAATGCTCTTTCTCTCCTTTTCAGCATTATAAATAGAGAGATGCTAAAGCAAAAATAATCCCATTCCTTTTGATTTTGAATAATCAAGTCAAAAATTTGAATAATCAAATTCCTTTTAACCTGATTTGGATTTAGGGTAAAACTCTGTGTGTGTGTGTGTTGTGTGTGTGTGTGTGTGTGTGTGTGTGTTTGTCGCTCAGTCATATCTGACTCTCCTTGACCCCACAGACTATAACCCACCAGGCAAGAATACTAGAGTGGGTTGTCATTCCCTTCTCCAGGCGATCTTCCCAACCCAGGGATCAGACCCAGGACTCCTGCACTTTCTGCTCTATCAGAACATAAGCTTCATGAAAGAATTTTTGATTTGTTCCATTCACTTCTGATACATGGTGCTGTGCTTAGTCACTCAGTTGTGTCTGACTCTTTGTAACTCCATGGACTGTATGTAGCCTACCAGGCTCATCTATCCATGGGGATTCTCCAGGCGAGAATACTGGAATGAGTTGCCATGCTCTCCTTCAGGAGATCTTCCCAACCCAGGGATCAAACCCAGGTTTCCCCATCGCAGGCAGATTCTTTACCGTCTGAGTCACTACATAGTAGGCAAGCAATAAATACTCGTTGAGTGACAATCTCAAGTCCCGTCACCTCTTTTTGAGTATGCTATAGGGTGAAGGACTATAATAATTGACCGTGTTTATACCCTCAAGGCAAAGGGCTAGATAACGAATAATATTTCTGACAAATTTCAAAATTATTGATCTCTTCACAAAATTTTTTCATCTGTTTCTCCTATTATGAAAGACATGGAGTAAAGTGCTAACAAGGTTGGTAACTAAGAGAAAACTTCCATAACACAATAGCTTAGTTTTAGTCCAGACTTTTAGTTTTAAGTTTTGAGGCATGAGTCCTCATTCCAATGCCTCTACTCTAGATAACTTATTTGAGGCTCACAGTGGTTAAGCAATTTGCTTAGATCATAGATTGCTTCGTTGTGCTACCCAGGCTACACTGAGGTTTTCTGGCTTTTTTAGACCACAGCGCTGACATGTAGACTCATTCAGGTGGACTAAACTGCAAAATCAAGTGCATGTCTTTTTTCAGATATGTATAATCAGGTGGATTTGTACACTATGTGTTACTCTGCTGATTGTTCTTTCTAAATGACTAATGATTCTAAAAATACATTCCTAGAGGAAGTCAGTCTATTCATGAGTTTGCACATATGTACTAATGAACTTGGCCTCGTGGTAGGCAAAGTTTCATTAGAGAAAGTTTCCAGGTTAGCTACATGCTTCAGGGACTTGCCAGGGATTGATAAGCAAGTGATTGAGGCATGGGAGTGTGTGGAGATATAGACATTTGCTGTTAGATATTTCCCTCCTGGGTTTGTACAGCTCATGTATGTTTTTCTAAGGGGACTGACATTGTAAAAGACCCTGATGCTGGGAGAGATTGAAGGCAACAGGAGAAGGGGGCGGCAGAGGATGAGATGGTTAGATAGCATCACTGACTCAATGGACACGAACTTGAGCAAACTCCGGGAGACAGTGGAGGACAGGGAAGCTTGGTGTGAAGCAGTCCATGGGGTCCTAAAGAGTTGGACATGATGACGCAATTGAACAACAAGGGGAATGAAGCATCAGTATGATCTTGACTAATCCATTTGAATTCACTGTGTACTTATAGCCAAATTTTATTCAAAAATTGAATTTTGGAAAATACAAATACATTTGAAAAATGAGAGATTCTTTGTTGGGGTTCAAGACCAGATTTATGAATCTGGAAACAAAATCTAAAGATCCTGGTGATTTCTCTTGTCTTTTCAATCTGAGCTCCTGGAATAAGAGGACTTGTTGAAAACTTTTTGTTGGAAACAACCCAAGAGCCTATTGATTTGGTTTCACTCTTCATGTATATCAGATTTTTACTTTAAAACCATAGGAAGCAAATAAACGGAGGTATAGCCAGAGCTTTCATCTTAATAAACATAGACAGAGGCAAAAATACATAATTTTAAAACATGCTGAGTGAGGAGAAAGACTAACCTATTTAATATAAAAAACTGACACCAGATAGTTAAAGATGCTAGTTTAGTAGGGTTTCCTAGCAGTGATCTGTCATTTATATAGAAAATTTTTGACTCCATACAGATGGCTGGTCTCAGGAAGGGAAGAGATAAATATAAAAAAAGGTGCTTGTTTCATGGGAATCAGAAAGTCTGCAGTGAGTCCAGACCACATATCAAGTCATTGTGGAGAAACTCTCTTCCTCTGGGTAATGCACATTTCAGCATCATTTTCACCTTTCCTGGAAAAAAAAGTTTCTGATCCTTTCAGAATAGATCCTTTTAGAAACTTGTGTTTCCCATCCCACACAAATTTGTCTTTATGTCTTCAGATTATTTACCACACTCTATCGATATCACGTATTTCCTTTCTGACTCTCCTCTAGATGTCAGATATTGATTCTAATTTTCTACTGTGTCTTTAGCATTGCACATAACGTATATTCAAAACTATTTTTGGATGCAATAAATGCATGAATAAAAAATATATTATTATACACACACATATCAAGAACACATAACACTGAGAAGGTAGTCAAATGTGAAGTTGAAAACAATGGATACCATGGAGGTCAAGTTGGTAATGTTGAAGGTTGGACGTTTTGAGAAGCCTGGTGAAAAGAATCAGTCATTGCTGGGTCTTGAAAGGTTAGCAATAAAAGGCTTGATAATGATTAAATAAGAGGAGAAAAGCCTCAGGTCAGAGAACTAGGGATAAATCAATCTAGAACCACTGTCCTTGGCTGTACCTATTGGTTCCATTTCTAGGAGTGTTAACTTTTACTCTAAGCTTCTTTCTCATTTCTCCTGTTATGTGTCACCCGCACAGACAGCAAAGGCTCTTCTGAATCTTCTCAGAAGCATTTACTAGGAGATCACAGCCACATTCTTCTGCTGTGTGTGTTTTTCTAACTGCAGCTTTTGTCCCAAAGAGGCTTTCATTCATCTCACCACTTCAGTGACTTTATATCTTTTGAGACAATGTTTCAAATGTTTTTAAATTAAATGTTTCCATGTTTAAAATGTTTTCTCCATCTACACTACTTAGATTTTCTTTGTTCAATTATCCTCATTTAGTAGTTGTATTGTTCATGGATAGGATAATCTGATAGCATAGAAAGATGCTATAAATAAAACTTAATTATCATTGCATTCTTTCTGCCTCTCCATGTTACTGAGTAGAGAGAGAAGACATCTCAAAGTAAATGATGAAGATGATACTTGTTAATAAATAGCTGTTCCAGTAGCTTAAATGTCTCTCTGGAGGCTGTGAAAGAAGCAAACTGCCTCTGCCCATTCTCTCTGCACTCACCAGATGTGTACCTGGCTCATCAGCAGGAGGTAGAAAATAAACACGAGAGATTTTGTTTTGAACAAAAGGCATTATTGTACACAGCCCTGAGATAAGGCAGGAGATGTGGGTACAGGGAGATTGCAGAGTGGTAATACAGACTGCCTCCCACATTAAGAGAAACTTTTACCTATTTGAGTGAGTGAATGAGTATAATAAAAAAATTGGGGCAGAATCCTAGGCAATTAGTTGTTAGGGCTATACCCCCAGAGTTTATTTATTAGTACATGCTTCTATTTCTTTCCCCTTTCTATTGACTCAGCTTAATATAGTAACACATATCATTTTGTAAAAAAAATTAATGACCATATTCTGGCTTATTTTTAAGTATCAGCAAGTGGAGGGGGAAATGCAAAGATGAAGATCTGAACACGTTCCTTTCATGCTCCTGGGTCACAATCAGGGGCACAGAAGGAGCTAAGAATGGGGAGCATTTGGTAATGGACTGAAATCAGCTCTCCCTGAACACCATGAAAGACAAGGATTGGGAGAACTCATGCTCAGGTCCTGTTGTTACTTGAAACTGTGATCCTGAGTAGTAAGCTGGATTTAACTTCTCTACAGCTTTTTGTCTATAATTATCTCCTGGCTTCAAAGAGGTGCAGTAAACATAATATTTAGCAAAACTTTGGAAACTAAGCTATATGAGAATCATGTGGAGTTATTACAAATACTGCACCCACTCAGGAGCTAACCACTTAAGTTCTGAAAAAAGGTCAGTTGAGGCAAAATCCAGCTTTTGTATGAAAGCCAACACATCATGGCAATTAGATTCAGAAGAAGCAAATACTTTTTTTTTCCAAAAGTGATAGCTCATTTATTAATGCATTGATTTAAGTCAAAATGCAAACAATTCTAAGTGTGTGTCTCTTGAGGCAAAGGAAACTTTTCTATTTTAAAATTTTTATCAGTTCAATAATGTCTTCCTTGTATCTCTCATTTGGGGTTTATCCTTTGTCTGCAAGTATGTTTTATTTATTTATTTTTTCAAGTAAGCAGAGCAGAGAGTACCTCCCACCAGGGAGAAGAGAAGGCCCCCAGCATTCAGTTGGCATGTTTGGGAGATGATGTCTATGGTACTTGCTTTGACTCTACTTGATCTTGAGCTACAACTCCAACCTAGGACATCATCTGCTTTCACTTGGCCTCTTGCAGGTAAACACCAGATTTATGCCAATGAAAGTGAAAGTGAAAGTCACTCAGTTGTGTCCGACTTTTTGCAATTCCATGGACTATAGTCCATGGAATCCTCTAGGCCAGAATACTGGAGTGGGTAGCCTTGATCTTCCCAACCCAGGGATCAAACCCAGGTCTCCTGCATTGCAGGCAGATTCTTTACCAGCTGAGCCAAAAAGGAAGCTTGATTTATGCCAGACATTGTCATTATATGCCTGGGTAAGGCTTTATAACAGAGGCACCATTTCTCATCAGGTACTATTCCTGTGGTCCAATGAGTATAAATCTCATTTTAAAATTTGGCTTCCCAGGTGGTGCTAGCGGTAAAGAATCTGCCTGCCAATGCAGGAGACTACAGAGACTCAGGTTCTATCCTTTGTTCAGGAAGATCCCCCGGAGAAGGAAATGGCAACCCACTTCAGTATTCTTGCCTGGAAAATTCCATGGACAGAAGAGCCTGGCAGCCTACAGTCCATGGGGTTGCAAAGGGTCGGACACAAGTGAACGACCGAATACACACAAAATGAATATAAAATAATGGCTCAGTGATGCTCAAAGGTGCACCTGGAGCCCCTTCTTCCTGAGGAACTTCTGAGCCCAGCAATTTTCTCTGAGATGGAGCATATCCAGATGGCAGCTTCTAAAGAACCAAGTTCAGCTCTCAATTCAGCCCTGTTTTATGCTCCAAATGCTTGATGCCAGGACCTGTCTGTCAGACACTGTGCTGAGAGTACTCAGCAGCTGTTGGCCTGGACCTCTCAAGAACTGACCTGCTGGGCTTTGTCTGGGACATAGAGGAGGACAAGGAGAGAATCTGGCTTTGTGTACCTCAAGGGAAACAAATTCTGCTTGCCTCAGACTTGGAAGAAGTTTGAAGGCTATTTTAAAGAGTTTAACTGAGCCTACAGAGTGCAAATCATACAACTGAGCCCTTAGCTATTATTCCCAAACAAGCTTTCTCCCATTAATTACCTCCCCTCATACTGGTCTCTGAGGACCTCCTAGATTTGACTTGAAAAGATTGAAATGCTTTAGGTACCACAGGAGTGATACAAGCACTTTCCAAGTGACTCAGTAGGCAAATAATCCACCTGCAATGCAGGAGACGCAGGAGATGCGGGTTCTATACCTGGATTGGGAAGATCCCTTTGAGGAGGGCATGGCAATCCACTCCAGTTTTCTTGCCTGGAGAATCCCATGAACAGAGGAGCCTGGCAGGCTACAGTCTGTAGGTTCGCAAAGATTCCGATACAACTGAAGTGACTGAGCATGTATGCATTGGCAATACAAATAAATAAATCTAATCGTTCATTCAACAAGGACACTGAGCCCTGCCCCATGCCTGACTCTGTGCTCTGGGAATCTCTCATGCTGTGCTGAGAACAAAGATGTGGTAGATTATGAAGCGAGGTGACCAATGCTGTGACTGGTCAGCAAAGGGTCTGCCTCAAGGAGTTTAGAAAGAGATTGTAGTCCAAGCTGGCTTTGAAAAAAAAAAGCTTCCCAAAAAATGTGAGCTGTGAGCTGGGGCTGGAAAAAGAGAGCCACCTGAAAGAAAAGCAGGTAGGCAAAGGAATGAGGCTGTGCACACACAGGACTGAGAAGGCTTAGACTTGCACAACAAACCAAGCTCACCAGATGCAAAGAGTCTACTAAGATGCCTTCCAGATCCCATTGCCTCTGGAGGCTGATGGCTTGGGAGGTTGACAGCAAGGAGGGTGCATACTGGGCTGGCTTTAGAACACACTTTTCTAGTAAAGTGAGGTCTCTTTAATCTTGTGATACTACTGTCTTTTACCACCTTGAGTATTTCTGCATCCTGGACATAAATGCCACAGCCATTTGTACTCCATGCAAGGTAAACTGGGGGTCCAAGGTAATTTAGAAGAAAGATTTGGGCTATTTGATATGTTTGGTTTGACTAGAAGTATAGATAAAAGAGTATTTCAGGATATGTCAAGAGATTAGAGTTTAAATCCTGGCTCTGACAATTGCCAGTATTTAATTTTTTTCAGTGTACTTATTATCATCTGTAAAATGGACTTAATAATATCCAGTATCTCTTTCTCATAAATAAAAATGAAATGATCTGTCTCAAAGTGTTTGAGATGAGACAAAGAAAATAAAATATTTTAAAATTTAATTTGTTTATTGACTAATTTTATTTATTATTAAGTACACTCTTAAGGAGAACAATGTGGATTTACTACAAAATCTTATTTTAAAACTTGTTATATGGTAATCTGAAGATGGTACCATTAATGCACTTTATTCCATTGGTCAGTATTAAATGCTGGAAAAGATATCCCACAGATTTCTAGATTCAAATGAAAGTTGGGCATTGTTGGATTAAATTTAATATTTATTTTATTTTTATTATTATGATATTTATTTTCAACACAATCCTCTAATTATGTCCATGTTTTCCTTGAAATTCCCTTAATAAATTTCCATTTTCTTGGGAGTCAATCACCATTTAAGCAAACTAACTGGAAGGTATTGCATTATGATATTTCCAACAAATATTTTTAAAATTACTTGGAAGACCATCCTTAACAAGTTGAAAAATATGGATTCTAAGTTTAAGTGAGCAGTAATGAGAGGCCTAGTAAATGACGTGCATTGTTTTAGGTAACAACGTTTTGAAACAAGTCAAATATTTCTAAACGTCAGTTTTTCAGATGTTCATACCATTGTACAAGTTTTTTCTCTTGAAACTTAGCTTTCCTCTTTCATTTCTCTAAACTCAGCTTTATAATGAAGGGACAAATAAACTGCATCTATTTCGTTGAAAGTTTTTGTTAGCACGCTGTTAACGTTTGATCACGAAACAGTTAAACATTTTAAATACTTGTGTTTGGTAGAAAAAAGAATGTGCAACTCATTGTCAGGGTCAATTCATATATAAAATGAATTATATGAAATTAAGCTAAGCAGGCTTAACTTCATATAATTTGGGGATATTGCATACATATAACATATATATTATATAGAGAGTAAGTTTCTGGCTCAGACGGTAAAGCGTCTGTCTACAATGCGGGACACCTGGGTTCGATCCCTGGGTTGGGAAGATCCGCTGGAGAAGGAAATGGCAATCCACTCCAGTACTATTGCCTGGAAAATCCCATGGACAGAGGAGCCTGGTAGGCTACAGTCCATGGGGTCGCAAAGAGTCGGACACGACTGAGCAACTTCATCTATTTTTAATGAATCATAAGAGTTGTGCACATTCTGCTTTAGAACCACTGCTCTAACAGTTGACAAAATGCAACTTTCCCTACCTCTTAAGGAAATTGCTACTCATAAGATGATATGCAGTGGAAAGTTTGGGGCTTGTCCTCTTCCTTTGTTGAGTAAAATTTGTCATAGGAGATGATGGGTACTCCGCCTCCTCTCTCCAACCTGTGTTTATCTCACCAGTTACTGAGTCACCCAAAGTCTAGTCTCCAATGAGGTCACTTCCTTCTTACCTTGTCTACCATTCTTACTTTTATGCTCCCCCTGTGTATTCCCTAATGCTCCACGAAGTTTCTCGAGATCTCAATGCTTTTCAAAAAGCTATCAGTTTCATGAGACTACTCTTAAAATTCAATGCTAATTAGGAGTAGAAGGCATACAATGTGTGAGTCTGAGTTTCTACATTTGTAAAGAGGATTCAACTCTATTCCAAAAGGCTCTTTTATCTTCAAGTTGTTGTAGTTCAGTTGCTGAGTCATGTTCGATTCTGCGACCCCATGGATTGCAGCATGCCAGGCTCCTCTGTCCTTCACTATCACCCAGACTTTGCTCAAATTCATGTCCATTCTTATCTTTAAGAATCTTTATTTTCTGACTCTCCCTGAACAAAGATGTATGACTCATAGTTAACTTGAATGCTTGTACTAGCTCTCCTATACTCTCAACATAAATATTTTTTTACTGCATTGTAAGTTAATTTGCTGGAAATATTTGGAAGACTATAGGAAATGTATGATCTTCTTTCACTGAATATTCTCAACTACTTTCTCAGATTTGAAACCAGATTAATCAGCTTCTTGTGTTGCAAGGCATTTAAGTAAAATCAAACCCATTATTATTGATCTTGCTCACCATTTATATGACACTTAGTATTTACAAACTAGCCTTGCAATTATATAAGTGTATAGAATTATAACAGCTGTTAACATGAACTCTTCCTTAGATTTTGGCAGGAAAGTTTAATAACAATAACAAAGTGTGATAATAACAATGGCAACAATAGCAAATTGTTTTGGTTTAGAATCATATTCTTGGGGATGGAGGTGGGTGCCTTCATTAGATACCATTGGTTGTATTGACGGAAAAAGTATGCTTCTAGGAAGCATAAAAAATAAACAAATATTTATTTGGTTTCTGCTGCAAGGCATCATACCAGGTACATGTAAATGTTTTCTTAAACAGTAAGTTAAGGAATTGGAGCGTTAAGGCTAGTAGGAGATATCATTTATCCATGGTATAAGTTTCAGTACTGACCTGAGGACTTGGGCCTCTGTAGATGGACTTGAACCTCTCTAGGTGAAGTTTTGAATTTAAGCTTCTAAATGGTCTTCCAAGACCATAATAATTCAGGATTAGATGAGAGAATCTCTGCTGCTTTCATTGAAATTACAGAAATCAGAAGATGACTTAGGTCCTTGAAAGTACATGAATGGATATGATCAGACTTTACTTTCTTTTAGTACTGATGTCCCTGAGTCTAGGGAAACTATCTCCAGAACTAGTAGAGGTTTCTTTTCTTTTTAAAATATTTCTTTCTTTCTCTCTTTGGCTGCTCCAGGTCTTAGAGTCAGCTTGCAGAATCTTTGATCTCTGCTACTGCATGCAGGATCTCTAGCTGCAGCATGTGAACTCCTAATGAATTTTTGAGAAAGACAGTGAATTTTGTTAAACAGCTAGCAGCTTTTGATAAATTGGCTTAGATTTCACCAGGTCCACAATAATAATTATAAATGTCTTGCAATACTTTCATTTCCCCTCGTGTGTACCATCCTGTTCACCTGGGAAAACCCCAATCTTGGTTGAGTCCCCATATCACACACTTGTACCTGAGTACCCGAAGATTGCTGGAGACAATCACATAAATGTCCTCACTCTTCTTACTGTAAATCTCAAATGGATACTTATATTTCCACTTAATCTTTATAATTTTTTCCTTTCTCACTCTTTTAGAAGCCTGAGCATATCTTCCTCCTTATCATCCCTCCACCCCAGTCAATGCTAACTTCTTTCTCATTGGACTGTAAATTGTTGATTGACTAATAATTCATTGAAGAAAAACAGATGCAAATACGTATCAATAATTTCATCTTCTGCCTGTCCAATCTAATAGTCTGCCTGGCTCTGTATGGAACTCTGCCTCCTTTCTTGTAATAATGTGAAATGCATCTTTGTTCTTAGGTTCAATCATTACACTTTTTCTCTAGTTCAATGCTTTCTTTCCAAGTCAAGAAGTTTCCTCTCACAATTTATTTCTCTGTTATTTCATCATTTTCTCCTTTTCAGCAGTCAAAGACTGATAAACAACTAACACTACAAACTTTTATTTTCCCATCTCTCATCTCAACCTTTTGGTATCATTCCCCCCAGGTCTCTTGAAACAGCTCTTACTAAGATTATTAGTGATTTGCTTGCTGCCAAATCCAATAGTCAATTTCACCCCTGATTTTATTTAACCTCTTAATAAGAGTTGACACAGTTGTATCTCCTCTCTTCTTGAAATATTTTCTGTTAGATTTTATAAACAGCACAATCTTTTGTATTTCTTCCTATGTGGTGCTGCCCCTTTGCAGTTTTCTTTGCTGGCTTTCCTTTAGGGGTGATTTCTAAACATTGCAATGCTCCAGAGTTCAGTGTTGGACCCTCTTCTTTACGTATACTCTCTTCTATCCGATTGAACCTTGACCTATGGCTTTGAATACCTCCCATAGGCAAATGTTCCCACATATGTTTCTGTCAGCCTTGATCTGCACCTAATTCAAAGAAGAATTCCAATTGAATGTCTAATAAGAACCTCAAAACTAACAGATAAAAAAATATGTTTTTGATGTTTCCCTGCAAAGTAAATCCTTTCAGTAAACAGCAATGGCATCTGTTTGTGTTGTTCCTTGGAACATCTGGTCATAGTAAACACCCTCTTCCAACAACCTTCCAACCTCCTCAGACAACCATTTTGCCTTTTTCATTTCTTTTTTTGGGGATGGTCTTGATCCCTGCCTCCTGTACAATGTCACAAACCTCTGTCCATAGTTCTTCAGGCACTCTGTCTATCAGATCTAACCCCTTGAATCTATTTGTCACTTCTACTGTATAATTGTCAGGGATTTGATGTAGGACATACCTGAGTGGTCTAGTGGTTTTCCCTACTTTCTTCAACTTAAGTCTGAATTTGGAAATAAGGAGTTCATGATCTGAGCCGCAGTCAGCTCCTGGTCTTGTTTTTGCTGACTGTCTAGAGCTTCTTCATCTTTGGCTGCAAAGAATATAATCAATCTAATTTCAGTATTGACAATCTGGTGATGTCCATGTGTAGAGTATTCTCTTGTGTTGGAAGAGGGTGTTTACTATGACCAGTGTGTTCTCTTGGAAAAAATATGTTAATCTTTGCCCTGCTTCATTTTGTACTCCAAGGCTAAATTTGCCTGTCACTCTAGGTATCTCTTGACTTCCTACTGTTGCATTCCTGTCCCCTATAATGAAAGGGACATTTTTTTTTTTTTTTTGGTCGTTAGTTCTAGAAGGTCTTGTAGGTCTTCATAGAACCATTAACTTCAGGTTTTTCAGCATTACTGCTTGGGGCATAGACTTCGATTACTGTGGTACTGAATGGTTTGCCTTGGAAATGAGCAGAAATCATTGTGTCGTTTTTAAGATTGCACCCAAGTACTGCATTATGGACTCTTTTGTTGACTAATACAAAGGAGAAGCCCGAGCAAGATGGTAGGAGGGGCGAAATTGCCTTTAGAATCAAACCCCAGACCCACCAGAGATGCCAGGAGGGCTCAAACAAAACCTTGTGCACACACCAGGAGACCCCACAGAGACTGAGCCAGACGTGCCTTTGAGTGTTTTTATGTCTCCGGTGGAGGTACGGGTCACAGTGGCCTGCCGCAGGGGCAGGGGCTCTGGGTGCAGCAGACCTGGGTGTGGCATAAGCACTCTTGGAGGAGGTTGCCATTAACCCCACCATAGAGCTGCCAGATCTTACACAGGACTGGAGAAACAGACTCTTGGAGGGCACAGACAAAACCTTGTGTGCACCAGGACACAGGAGAAAGGATCAGTGACCCCTCAAGAGACTGACCTAGACTTGGCTGTGAGTGTCCAGGAGTCTCTGGCAGAGATGTGGGTCTGAGGGTGCCTGCTGCAGGGTCAGGGGCACTGAGTGCAGCAGTGTGTACAGGGGACCTTTTGAAGGAGGTTGCCATTATCTTCATTAACTCCACCATAGTTTGGTCTCAGGTCAAACAACAGGGAGGGAACACAGCCCTACCCATCAACAAAAAACTGGATTAAAGATTTACTGAGAATGGCCCTGCCCATCAGAACAAGACCCAGTTTCTCCCACAGTCAGTCTCTCCCATTAGGAAGCTTCCATAGCTTCTTATCCTTATCCATCAGAGGGCAGACAGAATGAAAACCAGAATCACAGAAAACTAATCAAACTGATCACATGAACCACAGCCTTGTCTAACTCAATGAAACTATGAATGAAACATTATCTAGTTTAATGCCCTCAAAGTCCATCCATGTGATTACAGTGGAAGAATTTCCTTCTTTCTCATGGCTGAATAATATTCCTTTGGATATATAGTCCACATCTTCTTTATTCATTCATCTGTTGAAGGACAGTTAGGTAGTATTTTTAACTTATAATGGATTTATTGGACATAACCCCATTATAAGTCAAGAAAGATCATACCTTCATATCAATACCTCTAATTTCAATCTAACACCTAAGAGTTTATTCTTGTTTTCTCCCTGTCCATATTTAAAACTCCCTTCTCTAATGAAGAGAAATCTGGTCTCCTTTACCCTTAATGTCTTTACTTATTTGATCAGTCTCTCATGTGTCATCAAACTCTCATCACCACCACCCCTTTGCTCATGCTGATGCTTTCCTCACTCTGATTAAGTTCTAACAATTTGTTCCAGGTTTTTTTCTGCCCTCTTTCACCCCCTTTGTCTTTTTAACACCCCAACCTAGTATGCTTTTTTCTTATGGGTGACCTCCTTATACTTGTTGTGAAAATTTTGAACATGGTTCCCCAAAAGAATCCTGTTCCCCAGGCTTTCTGGTATCTTAAAAGCTCATTGGCTTGACATGGAAAAAAAATGGGCAAGTAGTAGCAATTAATTCAGGAACAGTTGTGTCACATTTAAAATATGCTTCTTTATAATGGGGTAGGGAAACTATGCCATAGCAAATCATTCTCTCTCTCTCTCTCTCTTTTTTTTTAAAGTAGAAAGCTGCTAAAAAAACCCCCAAGGACTTTGAATTCATCCTCAGGAACAAATGTCGCTAGTAGTTCCTTTTGTGACTTCTTACACAGCTGTCCGGATGCACTGTAAGATCTGAGAGGAAAGAGCCAGACAAGATGATTGGGTGGCAAAGACTGACCCACTGCATAGGCCACAGCATACCAAGGACAGGTGAGGGGTTGTTGGTGGGGAACGTTAGGCTTCTGGAACGTTAGCAGGAGTTCGTGGTTCTTTATTCACAACTCAATTCTACATATTAAAAATATTCTGAACACAATTTCACCTCCAGTTTTTTCTGTTTGTTTGCAGTCTCTCCCACTTCTAAGGACATAGAATGGGTGTTATCTTTTGGAGTTTTGGAGTAAAGTTTCCATAGATTATGGAAGGAGATAAAGGATAGTTTCTTGATAAAAGCTATGATATTAGTGAGAGCAGTGTCTTTGTGCTTGTTCAGTGAAACAACTTCATTGCATTTAGCTTTAGGTTTAGCTTTAGGTACTGCCATGATGATGGTTACATTATAATTTTCAAATATCAGTGTGTCACCATGATATTTAGAGGGAACCTCTGGAAAAATCTCTTGTACTTCCTGGGTGAGGTACAGGTGATCTGGAAGATATTGTTTAGCGCAAGGAGAGCACATGCTTCTCATGGTCGACTTCAGGAGACACTGCTTGGAGAAATTCTAGGAATTCTTCTTTAGCCTTATATCCTCTTGTGGCATATAATTCATAGGTGTGTGTGTGCATGTGTTTATGTATTTAGCTTGCCAGAGAGTTTTGCAAACTCCTTAAGTCTTTCCAGAATTGGTAAATTCTGCCTTTTTCTTGAGGGTCTGCCATTAGGGAAGGAGGATGAAATCAAACAAACTCTTCTTATTGGAAAAGAAACAAAAAAATTTTTTTAGTTATTTTTCCTCAATAGCAAAATGCTGGAATCAAAGCTTTCCAGAGAAGCTTGATTTTCTTTTCTTTTTTTAATTTAAATTTATTTATTTTAATTGGAGGCTAATTACTTTACAATATTGTATTGGTTTTGCCATACATCAACATGAATCCACCACGGGTGTACACGTGTTCCCCATCCTGAACCCCTCTCCCATCTCCCTCATGAGCTTGATTTTCATGTTATAATTTCTATCCTTGTGCAAGGATCAACTGGGCCACAAGGTAAGAACACCAAATGGAGTTGTTCAGATTGTTCGTGTTGCTCCTTTTAATCTTTTTTTTTTTCAGCTCCATTATGCCACTGTCCCAGATAAAAAGGCTGATACAATAGACAAAATGTAAAACCAAAGTGGTCCAGTGATGTGACATTGCCTGTAAGAGCAGAGTGTCCTTGCATAAGTCTCTAAGGCAACTCTTCCTGCCCTTGTGTGCTGTGTGGGACACAGCAAGCCACGGTTAGGGAAAGTGAAATTCCTTCACAAAGGAAATTCTCTCTGGGTCTCAGCCACTGTCCTCACCTTGAACCTGGGGAGGGTGGTGAGCAAGAAGCTGGGGGAGGATAGAGCACATTGTTGCTGGTTGTCAGACTTCCCCGTTATTAAAGAGAGAAAAGGCAACATAATTTAAAACTCCCCTTTGATTTGGTGTTATTTTATGGGTATCAGCATTTGTTGTATTGTTAAAAGATGTCCTTGAGGCTGTTGCAAATGTAGTTCCCCTTGACCTACATTAATGGACCAGACTACTAAGCTTTCTCTGTTCTTACATTTTTCTCTTAATTTCCTGGCTCATTATTCACTGTCAGGAAGTTAGATAACACATCTTGCTATTAGTCTACTCCTCTTTATAGTCACATTCGCTTCTAATTTGTTTTGGGCAAATAAGCCAAATAAAACCAGTTTTTAGACATGAATATAAAAGAAACTTGGGAAGTGTACATTTTTAGCTAATAGACTTTAGCATGTAAAATTGGACTGTCATTGTATATGCTCATAAGCTTTTAACATTTATCTTCATGTTAAGCTACATTTAAGGAAAGGTTATTTGAGGCCTGATCTCCAGATATTATATTGGGTTTGTATTATTAGAATTTTATAAACTTGACTTTACAGCAGAGTTACTCTCAAACACAAACTATTATGCTCTTTTGTTCATAGTTCAGTTGCAAAGAACAGAATGCCCTCTAGCTGGTCTAAACAGAAAATAATACACCAATGGCACCCCACTCCAGTACTCTTGCCTGGAAAATCCCATGGACGCAGGAGCCTGGTAGGCTGCAGTCCATGGGGTCGCTAAGGGTTGGACACGACTAAAGCAACTTCACTTTCACTTTTCACTTTCATGCATTGGAGAAGGAAATGGCAGCCCACTCCAGTGTTCCTGCCTGGAGAATCCCAGGGACGGGGGAGCCTGATGGGCTGCCGTCTATGGGGTCACACAGAGTCGGACACGACTGAAGTGACTTAGCAGCAGCAGCAGCAGCAGTTCAGTTCAGTCACTCAGTCGTGTCTGACTTTTTGCTGCCCCATGAATTGCAGAACACCAGGCCTCCCTGTCCATCACCAACTCCTGGGGTTTACCCAAACTCACGTTCATTGAGTCAGTGATGCCATCCAGCTATCTCATTCTCTGTCGTCCCCTTCTCCTCCTGCCCCCAGTCCCTCCCAGCATCAAAGTCTTTTCCAATGAGTCAACTCTTCGCATGAGGTGGCCAAAAGTACTGGAATTTCAGCTTCATCATCAGTCCTTCCAAAGAACACTCAGGACTGGTCTCCTTTAGAATGGACTGGTTGGATCTCCTTGCAGTCCAAGGGACTCTCAAGAGTCTTCTCCACACCACAGTTCAAAAGCATCAATTCTTCAGCCCTCAGCTTTCTTCACAGTCCATACATGACTACGGGAAAAACCATAGCCTTGACTAGATGGACATTTGTTGGCAAAGTAATGTCTCTGCTTTTTCATATGCCACCTAGGTTGGTCATAACTTTCCTTCCAAGGAGTAAGTGTCTTTTAATTTCATGGCTGCAATCACCATGGAGCCCAGAAAAATAAAGTCTGACACTGTTACCACAGTTTCCCCACCTATTTCCCATGAAGTGATGGGACCAGATGCCATGATCTTCATTTTCTGAATGTTGAGCTTTAAGCCAACCTTTTCACTCTCCTCTTTCACTTTCCTCAAGAGGCTTTTTAGTTCCTCTTCACTCTCTGCCATAAGGGTGGTGTCATCTGCATATCTGAGGTTATTGAGATTTCTCCTGGCAATCTTGATTCCAGCTTGTGCTTCCTCCAGCTCAGCGTTTCTCATGATGTACTCTTCATATAAGTTAAATAAGCAGGGTGACAATATACAGCCTTGATGTACTCCTTTTCTTATTTGGAACAAGTCCGTTGGTCCATGTCCAGTTCTAACTGTTGCTTCCTGACCTGCATGCAGGTTTTTTAAGAGGCAGGTCAGGTGGTCTGGTATTCCCATCTCTTTCAGAATATTCCGCACTTTATTGTGATCCACACAGTCAAAGGCTTTGGCATAGTCAATAAAGCAGAAATAGATGTTTTTCTGGCACTGTCTTGCTTTTTTGATGATCCAGTGGATGTTGGCAATTTGATCTCTGGTTCCTCTGCCTTTTCTAAAACCGGCTTGAACATCAGGAAGTTCACAGATCACGTATTGCTGAAGCCTGGCTTAGAGAATTTTGAACATTACTTTACTAGCATGTGAGATGAGTGCAATTGTGCGGTAGTTTGAGCATTCTTTGGCATTGCCTTTCTTTGGGATTGGAATGAAAATGGACCTTTTCCAGTCCTGTGGCCACTGAGGAGTTTTCCAAATTTGCTGGCATATTGAGTGCAGCACTTTCACAGCATCATCTTTCAGGATTTGAAATAGCTCAGCTGGAATTCCATCACCTCCACTAGCTTTGTTCATAGTGATGCTTTCTAAGGCCCACTTGACTTCACATTCCAGGATGTCTGCTCTAGGTCAGTGGCCACACCATCGTGATTACCTGGGTCTTGAAGAAATCTTTTTTATACAGTTCTTCTATGTATTCTTGCCACCTCTTCTTAATATCTTCTGCTTCTGTTAGGTCCATACCATTTCTGTCCTTTATCGAGCCCATCATTGCATGAAATATTCCCTTGGTATCTCTAATTTTCTTGAAGAGATCTCTAGTCTTTCCCATTCTGTTGTTTTCTTCTATTTCTTTGCATTGATTGCTGAGGAAGGCTTTCTTATTTCTTCTTGCTATTCTTTGGAACTCTGCATTCAGATGTTTATATCTTTCCTTTTCTCCTTTGCTTTTCACTTCCCTTCTTTTCACAGCTATTTGTAAGGCCTCCTCAGACAGCCATTTTGCTGTTTTGCATTTCTTTTCCCTGGGGATGGTCTTGATCCCTGTCTCCTGTACAATGTCACAAACCTCTGTCCATAGTTCATCAGGCACTCTATCTATCAGATCTAGTCCCTTAAATCTATTTCTCACTTCCACTGTATAATCAATCATAAGGGATTTGATTTAGGTCATACCTGAATGGTCTAGTGGTTTTCCCTACTTTTTTCAATTTCAGTCTGAATTTGGCAATAAGGAGTTCATGATCTGAGCCACAGTCAGCTCTCGGTCCTGTTTTTGCTGACTGTATACAGCTTCTCCATCTTTGGCTGCAAAGAATATAATCAATCTGATTTCGGTGTTGACCATCTGGTGATGTCCATGTGTAGAGTCTTCTCTTGTGTTATTGGAAGAGGGTGTTTGCTATGACCAGTGCATTCTCTTGGTGGAACTCTATTAGCTTTTGCCCTGCTTCATTCCGTACTCCAAGGCCAAATTTGCCTGTTATTCCAGGTGTTTCTTGACTTCCTACTTTTGCATTCCAGTCCCCTATAATGAAAAGGACATCTTTTTTGGGTGTTAGTTCTAAAAGGTCTTGTAGGTCTTCATAGAACCATTCAACTTCAGCTTCCTCAGTGTTACTGGTTGGGACATAGGCTTGGATCACCATGATATTGAATGGTTTGCCTTGGAAACGAACAGAGATCATTTTGTCGTTTTTGAAATTGCATCCAAGTACTATATTTCAGACTCTTTCATTGACCATGATGGCTACTCCATTTCTTCTGAGGGATTCTTGCCCACAGTAGTAGATATAATGGTCATCTAAGTTAAATTCACACAACGCAGTCCAGTTTAGTTTGCTGATTCCTAGAATGTTGACATTCACCCTTGCCATCTCCTGTTTGACCATTTCCAATTTGCTTTGATTCATGAACTTAACATTCCAGGTTCCTATGCAATATTGCTCTTCACAGCATTGGACCTTGTTCTATCACCAGTCACACCCACAACTGGGTATTGTTTTTGCTTTGGCTCCGTGTCTTCATTCTGTCTGGAGTTATTTCTCCACTGATCTCCTGTAGTATATTGGGCCCCTACCGACCTGGGGAGTTCCTCTTTCAATATCCTATCATTTTGCCTTTTCATACTGTTCGTGGGGTTCTCAAGGCCAGAATACTGAAGTGGTTTGCCATTCCTTTCTCCAGTGGACCACATTCTACCTGACCTCTCCACCATGACCCATCCGTCTTGGGTGGCCCCACATGGCATGACTTAGTTTCATTGAGTTAGACAAGGCTGTGGTTCATGTGATCAGATTGGCTAGTTTTCTGTGTTTATGGTTTCAG
This sequence comes from Bos taurus, assembly GCF_002263795.3. NCBI lineage: Eukaryota > Metazoa > Chordata > Mammalia > Artiodactyla > Bovidae > Bos > Bos taurus. Next base: position 34,293,861 of record NC_037343.1, read on the forward strand.
TGTGTCTGCCCTCTGATGCCCTCTTGCAACACCTACTGCCTTATTTGGGTTTCTCTTACCTTGGACGTGGGGTATCTCTTCATGGCTTCTCCAGCAAAGCACAGCCACTGCTTCTTACCTTGGCTGAGGTCGCCCCTCCTGACCTTGAACGTGGAGTAGCTCTTCTCAACCCTCCTGTGCTTGTGCAGCCGCTGCTCCTTGGACGTGGGGTTGCTCCTCTTGACCACCTCTCCTGACCTCAGGAGTTGGGTAGCTCCTCTTGGCCACTGCCACTGACCTCAGGTGTGGGATACCTCCTCTCAGCTGCTCCTGCACCACCGCAGCCTGGTATGGCCCCTGACCTTGGGCGTGGGGTAGCTCCTCTGCACCACCCTGCTGTGCTTCTGCATGGTCTGTCGCAGCCACCCCTCTTTTGTGCTGTCCATCACAGAATAATGATATTAAAGACAATAAAAAACCTTGAAAACAAAATGGAGAAAATGCAAGAATCAATTAACAAGGACTAGAAGAATTAAAGGATAAACATGCAGAGACAAACAACAGAATTACTGAAATTAAAAATACTCTAGAAGGAATTAATAACAGAATATCTGAAGCAGAACGAATCAGTAAGCTGGAAGATAAAATGGTGGTAATAACATCTAAAGAGCAGAGTAAAGTAAAAAGAATGAAAAGAACTGAGGATAGTTCTGAGACCTCTGGGACAAGATCAAACACACCAACATTCAAATTATAGGGGTCCCAGAAGATGAAGAGGGAAAAAAATGGTATGAGAAAATTTTTGAAGAGATTATAGTTGAAAATCTCCCCAACACGGAAAAGGATATAGTCAATCAAGTCAGAGGCACAAAGAGTCCCATACAGGATAAACCCAAGGAGAAACATGCCAAGCCACATACTAATCAAACTAACAAAAACTAAACACAAAGAAAGAATACTAAAAGCACAAGGGAGAAGCAACAAGTTACATACAAGGGAAACCCCATATGCTTAAGAGCTGATCTTTCAACAGAAATTGCATTCCAGAAGGGAATGGCAGGATATATTTAGAGTATTGAAAGGGAAAAATCTACAACCAAGATTACTGTACCCAGCAAGAATCTCATTCAAAATTGATGGAGAAATAAAAAGCTTTTCAGACAAGCAAAAATTAAGAGAATTCAGTACCACAAAACCAGCTTTACAACAAATGTTAAAGGGACTTATATAGTCAAGAAATACAAAAGAAGAAAATAGATCTACAAACTTAACCCCAAACAATTAAGGAAAATGGCAATAGGAACATATATATCAATAATTACTTTAAATGTAAATGGATTAAATGCTCCAACCAAAAGGCACAGACTGGCTTAATGGATAGAAAAAGAGGACCCATATATATGCTGTCTACATGAAACCCACTTCAGCCTCAAGACACATATAGACTGAAAGTGAGAGGATGGAAAAATATATTCCATGCAAATGGGAAGGAAAACAAAGCTGGAGTAGCAGTCCTCATATCAGACAAAATAGTCCTTAAAATAAAGATTACAAGAGATAAGGAAGGACACTACATAATGATCAAGGGATCAATCCAAGAGGAAGACATAACCATTGTAAATATCTATGCACCCAACATAGGAGCACCTCAATACATAAGACAACACTGCTGCTGCTGCTAAATTGCTTCAGTCATGTCTGACTCTGTGTGACCCCATAGGTGGCAGCCCACCAGGCAACACTAACAGACATAAAAGGAGAAACTGACAGTAACACAAGAATAGTAGGAGACTTTAAAACCCCACTCACACCAATGGACAGATCATCAAAACAGAAAATTAATAAGGAAACACAAGTCTTAAATGATACATTAGATGAGATGGAACTCATTGATATCTTCGGGACATTCCATCCAAATGCAGACGAATACATCTTCCTCTTAAGTGCATATGGAACATTCTCCAGGATAGACTTCATCTTGGGTAACAATCAAACCTCAGTAAATTTAAGAAAATTGAAATCGTATCAAGCATCTTCACTGACCACAACGCTATGAGAGGGGATATCAATTACAAGAAAAAACTGTAAGAAACAAACACATGGAGACTAAACAACACGTTTCTAAATAACCAACAGGTTACTGAAGAAATCAAAAGGGAAATAAAAAAATTTCTAGAAACAAATGACAATGAAAACACGACAACTCAAAACCTATGGGATGAAGCAGAAGCAGTTCTAAGAGGGAAGTTTATAGCAATACAATCCTACCTCAAGAAACAAGAAAAACATCAAATAAACAGCCTAACTTTACACCTGAAACAACTGGAAAAAGAAGAACAAAACACCACCACCACCCCCAAATTAGTAGAAGGAAAGAAATCACAAAGATCCAGGCAGAAATAAATGAAAAAGAAATGAAAGAAACAACAGCAATAAATAAATAAAACTAAAAGCTTGTTCTTTGAGAAGATAAACAAAATTGACAAACCTTTAGCCAGACTCATTAAGAAGAAAAGAGAGAAGAATCAAATCAACAAAACTAGAAATGAAAAAGGAGAGGTTACAACAGACAAAGCAGAAATACAAAGGATTATAAGAGACTATTCAGTTCAGTTCAGTCACTCAGTCGTGTCCGACTCTTTGCAACCCCATGAATCACAGCATGCCAGGACTCCCTGTCCATCACCAACTCCTGGAGTTCACTCAGACTCATATCCATCGAGTCAGTGATGCCATCCAGCCATCTCATCCTCTGTCGTCCCCTTCTCCTCCTGCCCCCAGTCCCTCCCAGCATCAGAGTCTTTTCCAATGAGTCAACTCTTTGCATGAGGTGGCCAAAGTACTGGAGTTTCAGCTTTAGCATTATTCCTTCCAAAGAAATCCCAGGGCTGACTGCCTTCAGAATGGACTGGTTGGATCTCCTTGCAGTCCAAGGGACTCTCAAGAGTCTTCTCCAACACCACAGTTCAAAAGCATCAATTCTTCTTCGCTCAGCCTTCTTCACAGTCCAACTCTCACATCCATGCATGACCACAGGAAAATCCATATCCTTGACTATTAGGAACAACTATACGGCAATAAAATGGATAACCTGGAAGACATGGAAAGATTCTTAGAGAAGTTCAATCTTCCAAGACTGAACCAGGAAGAAACAGAAAGTATGAATAACACAATTGCAAGCACTGAAATTGAAGCTGTGATCAAAAAACAAAAGCCCAGGACCAGATGGCTTCACAGGAGAATTCTATCAAACATTTAGAGAAGAGCTAATGCCTATTCTTCTAAAGCTCTTTCAAAAATTAGAGGAAGGAACACTTCCAAACTCATTCCACAAGGCCACCATCACCCTGATACCAAAACCAGACAAAGACAACACAAAAAAAGAAAACTATAGGCCAATATCACTGATAAACATAGATGCAAAAATCCTCAACAAAATTTTAGCAAACAGAATTCAGAAGCACATCAAAAAGCTCACACACCATGATCAAATTGGGTTTGTTCCAGGAATTCAAGGATTCTTCAATATATGCAAATCAATCAATGTGATACACCATATTAACAAATTGAAAGATAAAAACCATATGATCATCTCAATCGATGCAGAAAAAGCCTTTGACAAAATTCAGCGTCCATTTATGATTTAAACTCTTCAAAAAATGGGCATAGAAGGAACCTACCTCAACACAGTAAAGGCCATATATGGTAAGCCTACAGCAAAGATTATTCTCAATGGTGAAAAACTGAAAGCATTCCCCCTAAGATCAGGAACAAGACAAGGGTGTCCACTTTCACCACTATTATTCAACATAGTTTTGGAAATCCTACCTACAGCAATCAGAGAAGAAAAAGAAATCCAGATCAGAAAAGAAGTAAAGCTCTCACTGTTTGCAGTGAGGTCTCACTGTTGACCTACTGTACATAGAAAACCCTAAGATAGTATCAGAAAATTATTAGAGCTAATCAGTGAATTTAACAAAGTTGCAGGATGCAAAATCAATACACTTGCATTTCTATATACTAACAATGAAAACTCAGAAATAGAAATTAAAGAATCAATCACATTCACCATTGCAGCAAAAAGAATTAAATATCTAGTGATAAACTTACCTAAGGAGACAAAAGAACTACACAGAAAATTATATGACACTGATGACAGAAATAAAAGATGGCATAAACAGATGGAGAGATATTCCATGTTCCTGGGTAGGACGAATCAACTTTGTGAAAATGACTATACTACCAAACACAATCTCCAGATTCAATGCAATCCCTATCAAATTACCAATGACATTTTTAACAGAACTAGAACAAAAAATTTCACAATTCATATGGAAACACAAAAGACTCTGAACAGCCAAAGCAGTCTTGAGAAAGAAGAATGGAGCTGGAGGAATCAACCTTCCTGACTTCAGATTATACTACCAAGCTACAGTCATCAAGACTGCATGGTGTATCACCATACAGTATGGTGCTGGCACAAAAACAGAAATATAGACAAATGGAACAAGGTAGAAAGCTCAGAAATAAACCCATGCACCTATGGGTACCTTATTTTTGACAAAGGAGGCAAGAATGTACAATGGGGCAAAGACAGCCTCTTCAATAAATAGTGCTTGGAAAATTGGACAGCTACATGTAAAAGAATGAAATTAGAACACTTCCTAATACCATGCTGCTGCTGCCATACACAAAGATAAATTCAAAATGAATTAAAGACCTAACTGTAAGATCAGAAACTATAAAACTCTTAGAGGAAAACATAGACAGAACACCTGATGACATAAATCAAAGCAAGATCCTCTGTGACCCACCTCCTAGAGTAATGGGAATAAAAACAAAAGTAAACAAGTGGGATCTGATTAAACTTAGAAGCTTTTGCACAGCAAAGGAAACTATAAGCAAGGTGAAAAGAAAACCCTCAGAGTGGGGGAAAATAATAGCAAATGAAACAACTGACAAAGGATTAATTTCCAAAATATATAAGCAGCTTATATAATTCAATGCCAGAAAAACAAACAACCCAATCAAAAAGTGGGAGAAAGACCTAAACAGACATTTCTCCAAAGAAGACCTACAGATGGCTAACAAACACATGAAAAGATGCTCAACATTGCACATTATTAGAGAAATGCAAATCAAAACCACAATGAGATATCATTGGTCAGAATGGTCATCATCAAAAAGTCTACAAGCAATAAATGCTGGAGAAGGTGTGGAGAAAGGAGAACACTTTTGCACTGTTGGTGGGAATGCAAATTGATACAGTCACTATGGAAGATGGTATGCGGATTTCTTAAAAAACTAGGAATAAAACCACCATATGACCCAGCAATCCCACTTCTAGACATATACCCTGAGGAAACCAAAATTGAAAAAGACGTGTATCCCGTTGTTCTTTGCAGTAGTATTTACAATAGCTAGAACATGGAAACAACCTAGATGTCCATTAACAGATGAATGGATCAAGAAGTTGTGGTACATATACACAATGGAATACTACTCAGCCATAAAAAGGAGTGCATTTGACTCAGTTCTGATAAGGTGGATGAACCTAGAACCTATTATACAGAGTGAAGTGAGTCAGAAAGAGAAAGATAAATATCATATTCTAATGCACATATATGGAATCTAGAAAAATGGTACTGAAGAATTTATTTACAGGGCAGCAGTGGAGAAACAGACATGGAGAATAAACTTATGGACATGGGGAGAGGGGAGGAAAGCGTGAGATGTATGGAAAGAGTAACATGGAAAGTTTCATTACCATATGTAAAATACATACCCAATGGGAATTTGCTGTATGGCTCAGGAAACTCAAACAGGGGCTCTGGATCAACTTAGGGGGTGGGATGTGGAGGGAGATGGGAGGGAGGTTCAAAAGGGAAGGGATATATGTATACCTATGGCTGATTCATGTTGAGGTTTAACAGAAAACAACAAAATTCTGTAAAGCAATTATCCTTCAATAAAAAAATTAATTAAAAAATATTTATTCTCTAATATCTTTATGTGTGTGTATGTGTTTATATATATGTGTGTGTGTGTGTTCTTGCCTGGAGAATCCCAGGGACGGGAGAGCCGGGTGGGCTGCCATCTCTGGGGTTGCACAGAGTCGGACACGACTGAAGCGACTTAGCAGCAGCAGCATATACATATATCACATACACAATGTGAGAGGTAAACTGTAAAATCAAAGTAGTCTAGTGACATATGCATACAGAGAGAATCACATGGTACCAAATATGACTGGCTAGAGCAGCAGCAGAGATGAACAGGTATTTATCAGGGTATGTACAAGGTACTGACTGTACAAAGACAAGAAATTTCATCTGCATCCTTGAAGGAATTGATATAAGAGGAAGATATTCATGAACAAACAACTATAACAAGATAAATATTATGCTGGAAAAATACAACCTCAATTTTTTCATGAAAATATCATCAAAAATATCTCTTGAACTGCAGAGAAGGAAAGAATAGGGATGTTGCTTACCATGGCCCTCTGTAAAGAATGAAATTATTTGCTATATCTCACATTTTATCTTTAAAATTCTATGAATTTTATGTTTTTCATATTTGTAATTCTATATACATATATATATATATACACACATGCTGCTAAGTCACTTCAGTCGTGTCCGACTCTGTGCGACCCCATAGACGGCAGCCCACCAGGCTCCCCCGTCCCTGGGATTCTCCAGGCAAGAACACTGGAGTGGGTTGCCATTTCCTTCTCCAATGCATGAAAGTGAAAAGTGAGAGTGAAGTCGCTCAGTCGTGTCCGACCCTTAGCATGGACTGCAGCCTACCAGGCTCCTCCATCCATGGGATTTTCCAGGCAAGAGTACTGGAGTGGGGTGCCACTGCTTTCTCCAATATATATACACATATGTATATGCAATTATATGTTAATATGTATTTTAAATAACTTGCCATCTTGAAATTAATGTTATTTATATTTTGACTCTCAAAATATTGTTACCATGAATCTGTTATTATCAGAAATAGGAGTCAATTTAAGGGGACGGACGCTGGGTCAGGAAATCCTTTTTCTGCTTCATGTCAGAATATTTCTAAAATCTAGGCCTACCAAGATAAATGCCTGTTGATGGCAACCTTTAAAGGATTTTTTTGAGCATTATCACTGAGCTAATCTTTATTGTTATGATTAATAATTGACTGTTTATCTTTTCCAAATTCTTCTCCTTTGTTTTCATTTTTTCTCAGGAAGAAACATAACGGTGAAAGCTTGAGTACATAAATTCTGAGCAGCATTTTCTTCCAGCTAAGGCAGCATTCATCCATAAAACAGTGGTGCTCTGTAGCAGGACGGGCACGGAAGGAATACAGGGTGGCTGTCCACACCTGTGGGAGGCATATATATATATTAGCACTGAAATTACCTAGAATTGCTGGAACATGTGGTGATAATAAAAAGCAGACCTAATTTTCTACAGACAATGCATTTTTTTATTGCCTGTCCCCAGGAAAGAGGGCTCCTGCTGCCTAATTCAAGTAGTCACTACTATAGAATGTGGAATAATCTTCAAGTCACTTCCCATTATACTGCCGTTTGGTTACAAAATGATTATTCAGTGTACTTTTTTCCTGTTATGAAATCGATCATTTTGACCACTTCATTGAACATACAGAAACACTTCAGAAACATCATCTTTATAAACATAGGGAACAAAGAAACTAGTAAATGAGCCAGCTCATTACATTTATGTCCTAAGTGAAAAGTTATATAAGCAACTGGGTTACATTTGCTTTTCAACCAACTGTTTACAAATGTCAGTGGAGAACAACAAAATAGATCATTTTAGTCCAGGAGAATCTTTTCACCTTGTTACTACATTCTGAGTCTAAAGCAGCTTAAGTTAGCTTCACATCTTCATCATCTTTTCCATTTTTTCATGACTTGATCTGTAATGGGTATCTGAAACTAACTTCAAAGAAAGTCTCAGGTAATTTCTAATGTGCTTATATTCAGTTGTGTTTTTCTTATTGTTCTTGGCCAAGACTTGCTTCTTTATCATTGCAAACATTCATGTGACTAATTTTAAATCTTCCCAGGGTTGATCTGAAAATATCTCCCCAGTAGTGGTAGTCTCATGAAGTAATTTCTCAGGTTGTTTGAGAATGTGGGGGAGAACAGGCAGGGCAAGCAACAAAAAGACTGAATTTTTTGTTAACCCCGAGGAATGAAACTTTCCAGTTATTTCTTTCAAATAAAAATGGCTTATTTCTTGGGCTTTTACTTCTCATTCTTATTCATGGTATTAGTTAATTTTTGCTGCATGACAAATTACCCCCAAATGTAGAGATTTAAAACCACAGTCATTGATTAAGCTCACAATTCTGTGGATCATCAATTGGGGGCTGAGTCCAGTGGGGCCAGGGGTATCACTGACTCAATGGACATGAGTCTGGGTAAACTCCGAGAGTTGGTGATGGACAGGAAGGCCTGGCGTGCTGCAATTCATGGGGTTGCAAAGAGTCGGACACGACTGAGTGACTGAACTGAACTGAACTGATGCTGAAGCTGAAACTCCAATACTTTGGCCACCTGATGTGAAGAACTGACTCATTTGAAGAGACCCGGATGCTGGGAAAGATTGAAGGCAAGAGGAGAAGGGGATAACAGAGGATGAGATGGTTGGATGGCATCACGGACTCAATGGACATGAGTTAGAGCAAGCTTCAGGAGTTGGTGATGGACAAGGGAGCGTGGCGTGCTGCAGTCTGTGCAGCCGCAAAGAGTCAGACACGACTGAGCTACTGAACTGAACTGGCTGATGTGAAGAGCAAAGGGGTTATTGCATGTAAAAGCAGTTATTGCAGTGTCTGGCATATCCCTAATGCTCAGAAATTAGCAACTGTACTATCAGTTCTCTGCCTGATGCTCCAAGTAGCCGGGATGAGATGGCCTCCACTGCTACACGTCCACCAGTAGCTCTGCCACCTTCAGGGGCAGTGCTGTCCCTCACATAGTGAACTCCAGGAAATCCCAAACCTGAGTGTTTGGTGAAGTTGGTGGAAGTGACTTTTTTCCTCCTATTCTTCTAATATATCAGAATTATACCAAAGCAGTGCCACCTTGCACCCCAGGGTCTTACAAAGGTTTAAGTGAATCTTGAGGGAAAACTGCTTTTTAAACTTTTACCCACAGCTTTTATACTGTCCTTAGGTTGTCCTCAAGGTGAGGATGAGCATCATAGTACAGAAAATCTAAATGACAGATTTGTGCTGTGTTAATTCACTCAACAAATCTATGCTGAGTGCCTGACACATGCCAGGCAATGCACTAGGAGGTGGGCTATACCCATGACCAGGGAGGAAGTTATAACATCTGGTTTGGGATCTACTACATTCTCTATTATGGGAATATCCCCAAAGAAAAAAAGAAGGCAGGTTTTCTTTCTAATCTGTTTGTCAGCTGAACATCTGAATTAATAGACAAATGACATTTACAAGGAAAAAGAGACCCTTAACTATTGGATGACTTTATTAGGATATTCTCAGCTAAAGGATTAGTTAACAGTATATAGACCCAGAATTTACAAAGGGGTCCCCAGAGAATGCCCCACATGCTGTATACCTCTCTGGGTTATAACTTTACAACGCTGACTACTGTTTGTGGGTTTCCCTGGTGGCTCAGTGGTAAAGAATCTGCCTGCCAATGTAGGAGACAAGGATTTGATCCCTAGGTTGGAAAGATCCCCTGGAGAAGGAAATGGCAACCCACTCCAGTATTCTTGCCTGGAGAATCTCATGGACAGAGGAGCCTGGTGGGCTACAGTTCATAAACTCAGAAAGAGTTGGACATGACTGAGTGACTGAGCATACACTGTCTGTAGGAACCTGCAAAACCCCAGGTCGAGACTGAGTCTGTTATTCTGGGCCAGAGAGCAAAAGTCCAGTGTGTAAAACAAGGACCTAGGAAGTCATGGGAGTGATCCTGATCTCCTTTGCTTTGTCTGTGCTCCTTGACTGACTCTGTCTTTGAAATAATTTGCAACTCTTGATACTGGGTAAATTCTTGGGACTCGTGAGCCTGAATTGACAATCTAATCCTAAATGTTAATCCTTTATGTGACCCCACAGATAAAATTATTGCCCTTTACAGAGTTTCTTTTCATCTTGGGAAATCCTTCTTCTGATGACTCAGGCTTTATTACTGAGTCTAACTCAGCACATTACAGCGTGGTGGTTGAAGAGCAAGACTGATGCCAGACTCATCCTGCTCCTTATTGGCTGGGTGACTTAAAGCAGCTCAACCTTTCTGAAACTCAGTTCCTTGTCTGTGAAATGAGGTTGATAATGGTACTCATTCATGGAGTCATTGTGAGCTGAGTTAATATATAGAATGTGCTTAGAATAGAGCTGGCACGTGATGCAGTTAACATACCTCTTGAATGTGTTCCTTGAAGTTTTCTTTTCTGGATATTTTAGAAGTCCCTAGTACAAAGCAACTGGTTAGCTGCCTACCAGTTAATGGTTATGTCATGGACACAACTTAGACCTAAATCAGTCCTTACATTTATACAGATCACTTGTCATCTTCGTGTATGTAGCTAAATTTATTTGGAACTGAAATCACTTATTGAAGATTAATTTTAAGACAACATTCATTTGAAGTTTGATAGGATATTTATATTCTGTGATCCTTCCCAAATCCAAATATTCCAAATTTATTTCTAGGATATCTCATGAAGCAAAAGTCTGCTTAGATTTGGAATGACTGTACAACCCATTTACATATAATTTTAAATAATATTACTTAATTTGCTGTAAGCTGAATCTTCCCTGTGGATAAAATGTTAAAACATTGTAAATTGCCTACCAAAGTTCATATTCCTTACAGTAACCTCTGGCAGAATAATTTGAATGTGGCCCCAGGTGCTGGTTTTGAAATGCAAACCCAGCTCAATTAGGCACAGCAGCTGTGGCCATGGTATTGCCCACCTATGCTTTGGTTTAATAAGAATTGATTGTCAGTGTGTGTATTTTGGCTAAGTTAATGATTCCTTAGTATTCTGGTATCCGTATTCTCTCTTTCCAACTTTCTGAATGAAAAGATTCTCACACAGTGCCCCTTTATTTTGCTTTGTAAATTCTAAAATTCTCGTCTTCTACATCTTCAGTCTCTCTTAGTATATAACATGTGATCTGGCACATGGTGGACACTCATTAAATATTTGTTAATATATACATAAATGACAAATACCAATTTATGAAAGGTTGAAGAATTGACTGATTATGCTATAAGATCTTTCTTAAAATTACTTTTTATTGTTTTGCAGAAAAAGTATTTTCTATATTCTTGCTAAGGACTATTACATTCTGTTTAAAGATATTTTATATAAAGTAATTGTGTGTCACTGGCCCAACAGCCCTGATTACCCCATTATTCTCATTTTTCGGTGAGCATCCTAACGCTTAGGGTATGCTGATGACTTGTCCCACGTTACTAAACCAGTGTTTGAGAAGCCCCAGGGTCTGTTTTTCTTTTAGATTTAGGACACTTATGACAACTTATAGGAAATACTACTTAATCAGTAAGCATCTAAGGTCTAGAAATAAATGGAGATGAGAACCTGCCTGAAGCAATTTAAACACTCTCAGGGAAATCACTGACTGGAAAATGTAGTAACAGAACTGTTCTGATGAGCAAACCCATCCCTTTATTTTCCCATATCCTCTTTGCAGAAAAATGTCTAAACATTCTAAACATGGAGGAATTGTGGAGGCATATTCAGTGTTTGACATGTAGGTGTGTGAATCCATTCACCTGTGCCACTCAAGCACAACCTCTTCCAAACTTTTGGGCATTTAAGGTCATTTCTATTCAGGGAGTTATAAAATCTCTGTCTTTCAGCTATTTAAAGCAAGCCTTCTACTGATGACCATTGGCTAGTGAAGCTCCTACTAGAAACAGCTCAATCAGTTTGGCCATGTACCCACACCAAGCAGATTGGACACCATGAAAGCTCTGCAGCAGCTGGACTATCCAGTGACCCTCCAGCCATTCCATTAAGAGAGCCCCTACCTATCTCCACCGCATACACTGTATCATTATTCTAATCTGTACCTCTGTGTCCAACAAAAGATTGTTGTTTGACAACCAATGTCAGTTTTGTTCACATGGCTTAAGCAAGAGGCTAGATACAGAATGTGAAGGCTGAAACTTAGTATCTTGGCCATCACATCCACGAAGGTCTTCTGAGGCCCCGTGCAGAAAGCAATGGCTGAGAAGGAAATCTTGTGCCCCTCCTTTGCCATAGAGCACATGGAACACCATTAGACATCAGGCTGAGACTGAAAGCATTGTCAATTTCAACCACAACACTCTCTGCATCTCTATCTGTGGAGCAAGGCCTGTCTCCATGACTCCAGCCAGCAGGCTCCAAATTGTCTAAAGATCCAAAGCACATGAGGAGCACAACTTCTGTCCACGCTCTTGCTAGAGGTATAGAATGTATACAGTGGTCAGAGAGACTATTTAAAGAAATGATTCAAAGTGCTTTAAAGGCAATGTTTTCTTGGAATCAGGAGATAGTCAGTTGTCACCTCTTCTAGAAGGAGAGCAAATGATACAAGATACTTAGAGCTTTTAGGCAGAAAACATGAGTTATGGACAGGCTTAACAAAGATTCCACCTGTAAGATAGAGAATTATGGAATGGTTTGATCCCCATGTTTGGAACGTATTTATCTTCCCAGACCAGGGATGGAACCCATGTCCTCTGCACCAGCAGGCAGACTATTTACCCCTGGACCACCAAGGAAGTCCCTTTATTAACTATTTAAATGAATGTTTTAATTTATAGAAAAAAAAACATATTTAAATGCAACTGGGTAATATATCGGAGAAGGCAATGGCAACCCACTCCAGTACTCTTGCCTGGAAAATCCCATGGATGGAGGGGCCTGGTAGGCTGCAGTCCATGGGGTCGCTAAGAGTCGGACACGACTGGGCGACTTCACTTTCACTTTTCACTTTCATGCATTGGAGGAGGAAATGGCAACCCACTCCAGTACTCTTGCCTGGAGAATCCCAGGGACGGTGGGGCCTGGTGGGCTGCCGTCTATGGGGTCGCACAGAGTCGGACACGACAAGCGATTTAGCAGCAGCGGCAGCAGCAGCAGGGTAATATATTGGGCTTTCCAGGTGGTGCTGGTGGTAAAGAATCTGCCTGCTAATGCTGGGACTTAAGAGACGCAGATTCTATCCCTGAGTTGAGAAGATCCCCTGGAGAAGGGCATGGCAATCCACTCCAGTATTCTCGCCTGGAGAATCCCACAGACAGAGGAGCCTGGTGGGCTACAGTCCATAGGGTCGCAAAGAGTTGGACACGACTGAAGCAATTTAGCATGTATGCACAGGTAATATATTCCTTAAAATTTTCATGCTTATGGAATATGGACTTTACAAAGCACAACTATAATACACAAGTACATTTTATTCAAGATTTATGTGTGGAAAGCAAGGGGAAATAAGATTGCTTTTTATATTCTGACTTTGTTAGCAGAGCTTATAAAGTGAAATGAAATTTCCATAACCGGAATTCCAGACTGAATAAATACAATCTCACTTTACTTAATAGACAAGTAAATTGGAAAGCATTAAAAATGATAGTATTTCCTTCTGAAAATTTGGACAGTTGCTGTTAGTAAATATTTCTTAGTTATAATACTAGTTATATGAAGCATTTTGGTGTAAATATCCTCTGATTTGGTAATGCATAGAGTAAAACATAGCTTCAAATCTGCCCTGTAAAATGCCACTAAGTAACTGAAATGTAATTAAAGTTTAAGATATTATAGAAACCCTGACAAGATTCATTAACCCACCAAATCACCTCCAGTGTTTTTTTTTTTTTGTAAGAAACCAATTATAGATTAAACTCAGGAGATACCCTTGAAGGTGACCTCAAAGTTCTAGTTTAGAACCTCAAGGTGTAAAACCCAAGGGTTTATTTTTTATTTATTTTGATTCATAACTTTGCTTATAATACAGACAGAACAGAGCCTATGTTTATCTGCTTGTACACATGCCAGAATTTCACTTCCAGGCCCATAACTGTATGCTAGAATGGTGGATTCTTATTGTATCAGTTAGTATAAACTAGCTTGTGTGCTGTGGTAACAAACAACCTCCATACTTTGATGGATTATTTTTCTCTCATGTTTCAAGTGCACTGCAGATTTGCAGGGAGCTCTGCTCCTTGTCTCCTTAATCTAGGCCTGATGTTTTCAGAGCAGCCATCATCTCAAATATTACTGTTGCTATGACAAAGGGAGAGAGTTTCAGAGGACCTCGCACTGGTAGTTAAACGCTCTGTTGTAAAAGCAAGAATCATCACTTCCACCCCTAGCTTATTTGCCAGATCAGTCACATGAACCCACCCAACCCTAAGGTGATCAAGAAGTACATCCACACATATATTCTGAGAGCAGAAAGCCAAACGTTTTCAGAGCCAGAATTAAATTCTAATCTCCTGACATCTGAAACACTCTTTTCTCTGTACTGCAACCCAAACCAAACATATCAAATAGCCCAAAGCATTCTTCTAAATTACCTTGGACCCCCAGTTTACCTGGCATGGTATTTCCATAAATGATTGTGGAATTTATGTCTGTGATGCAGAAATACTCCTGTTGCCCATAGCAGTTCACTTATTCATTATGCTTTCATGGCTAATGATAAATGTTTTTCTTCAACTATATGAATGCTTTCTTTTTTGTTTTAAAGAGGATTCCTAAAATAAATATTAAAAGGAAAAACTACCATTTTTTTCCCCTCTATATACTGGATATGTCTGATACGAATTGTATGATTTTCCCTCACATACTAACCAATTCTCTGACAGCTGCTGGGTTTCCTACAATTAAATTCAGTTCTGACACTATCTATCTAGAGTTAGAATCAGATCTCACAAGTTAAAGGGCTCAGTCCCACAAGGCTGTACCCTCACCTTACTTCAGACACAGATTGCAAGTTCCAAGTTGTCATCTATAGTTCAACCAACTGTTTATAAATTGGAGGTGCCCATGACACTCTTCTTAGATTCAGAAATTGCTAGAATGGCTTACAAACTCAGGAAAGCACTTTCCTTATTATTACCAACTTACTACAAAGATATTATGAGGAACACAAATATGAATACATAGAATCATAGTTGAAGAAAGGCCCATGGAGTAGAAACTACGGTCCCCATGGAGTATGGGGTGCACAGCCTTCCTGCCATATAGATGTGTTCACCAACCCAGAATTCTCCAGACCCTATACTTTAGGGATTTTTATAGAGGCTTCATTATGTTGGCATGATTGACAATTAATCTTCAATTCTATCCTCTCCCTAGAGGATGGGGGAATGGGTTGAGGCTAAAAGTTCCAAGCTTCTAATCATGGCTTGATCTTTCCAGTGACCAAACCTCATCCTGAAGCTATACAGGAGCTTTTCAAGTATTGCCTCATTAGGATAAAAGGCATTTCCATCACCTAGGAAAATCCAGGGGTTTTAGTTGCTCTGTGTCAGGAACCAGAATCAAAGATCTGAGATGGCTCCTAGGTCCTTGAGGAAGACATTCCTGGGGCATAAAACTGACAGACTGGGGCATATTTCAAAAGAGTTTATATAACTTTCAAAGAGAGGAGAAAATATTTATACAGTGACAAATTTTTGAAGAAAAAGGTGAGGGGGGATCCCTTTCCTTATTTTCAACAGGGAGAATTAAGCCTCCTATTTTTAATGTATGTGTATCCTTACAAAATTAAGATATCTCTACCATTTAGACTGTATTTTATCCTAGAAGGTCAGCATATCTGTTGCCTCAATTACTAGTGTCAGTATCTCTAAATGTTACTTAGTGTAGGATTTTTACCATAAAATAAGATTGGGAAAAGCCTAAATACACTATCATTTATTTTAAAAAAATATTTTAATCATTTATTTTTGCTACAATGGATCTTCATTGCTGCATGAGGGCTTTCTCTAGTTGTGGTGAACAGGAGGTTACTCTCTAGTTGCTGTAGGTGGGCTTCTCATTGTGGTGGCTTCTCGTGTTGCAGAGCAGTTGCCCCAAGGCATGTGGGATCATTCCAGACCAGGGAGCAAACCCACATCCCCTGCATTGGCAGGCAGATTCCTAACCACTAGACCACCAGGGAAGTCCTTATCGTTTATTCTTATTAAAAATAAAATTTGCCTTGATGAGCATCTGCCTCTGTGTGTGTAATTATGTAAACATTTATTAATGGATCGTTAATGCTCTCCCAGGATAAAGCCAGGATGTTCAAAGCAACTAAAATAGTGTTGGAAAGAAACAGATTAAATTACAGGAGGTATGTGAAAGTCAGTCTCTTTTTATCTTTTAACATTAGATTAATCACAGAACAAAAATGCTATTTTAATTGAGCTAAAAAAGACTTTGATTAGAATTATCTTAATGATGATTCCAGTTCACTTTTCATGTGTAATCAAACTACAGGGTGCACAGAAAATATTAATTGGTTATGAGATTAATCATTCCTGTGGGTTCAATTTACTTGCTACTTCATGGGAAATAGATGGGGAAACAGTGGAAACAGTGTCAGACTTTATTTTTGGGGGCTCCAAAATCACAGCAGATGGTGATTGCAGCCATGAAATTAAAAGACACTTACTCCTTGGAAGGAAAGTTATTACCAACCTAGATGGCATATTCAAAAGCAGAGACATTACTTTGCCAACAAAGGTCCATCGAGTCAAGGCTATGCGTTTTCCTGTGGTCATGTATGGATGTGAGAGGTGGACGGTGAAGAAAGCTGAGTGCTGAAGAATTGATGCTTTTAAACTGTGGTGTTGGAGAAGACTCTTGAGAGTCCCTTGGACTTCAAGGAGATCCAACCGGTCCATTCTGAAGGAGATCAGCCCTGGGTGTTCTTTGGAAGGAATGATGCTAAAGCTGAAACTCCAGTACTTTGGCCACCTCATGCGAAGAGTTGACTCATTGGAAAAGACTCTGATGCTGGGAGGGATTGGGGGCAGGAGGAGAAGGGGACGACAGAGGATGAGATGGCTGGATGGCGTCACTGACTCGATGGACGTGAGTCTGAGTGAACTCCGGGGGTTGGTGATGGACAGGGAGGCCAATTCATGGGGTCACAAAGAGTCGGACACAACTGAGCGACTGAACTGAAGAGAAAGAGATTCTATTTCTTCCCTTATCACCAAGTATCTGAGATGGAGCCCTGAGAGATCCATCCTAAGCACCACAAATTGAAAACAATGATGAAATAAAGATCTTACTGCCCTATAGTAAAGAATTTTTCTCTTTACCATTGTCTGTTTCTCAGGTGTAAAAATGGATTAGCTTGCACTAAGTTTGAGTGTTTCTTGGATATAAATGGCAGATTCTCAAGCATCAGAAGAACTCCAAGAATTTCTGAGTTCTCAGGATTTTATCAACCTAGATCCATCAACTGATCTCATCTATAACTTGGTCAAAAGAGTCTAACTTCCCATTGGGATCCTATCACTGAATGCCATATGTGCTAGGCATTGTGCCTGGAGTATATAGAAATTATCATATGTTATCCTCACATACATCTTTAAATTTTTTTATTTTTTACATGTTTATTTTTGGCCATGCTGGGCCTTTGTTGCTGTGTGTGGGCTTTCTCTAGTTACAGAGAATGGAGCTACTCTCTAGTCGTGGTATGAGGGTTTCTCACTGCAGTGGCTTCTCTTGTTGGGGAGCGCAGGCTCTAGGCACTCAGGCTTCAATAGCTGTGGCTCCTGGGCTCTAGAACACAGGCTCAATAGTTGTAGCACACAGGCTTAGCACACAGGCTTAGATGCTCTGTGGCATGTGGGATCTTCCCAAACCAGGGATTGAACCTGTGTCTCCTGCATTGGCAGGCATTTTCTTTACCACTGAGCCACCACGGAAGCCCTTGTGCATGCATGCTCAGTCACCCATTGTGTCCAATTCTTTGTGACCCCAGGGACTGTAGCGCATCTGGCTCCTCTCTCCATGGGATTTTTCAAGCAAGAATACTGGAGTGGGTGGCCCTTTCCTCCTCCAAGGGCTCTTCCTGACCCAGGGTTTGAACTCATGTCTCCTGTGTCTTCTGCATTAGGCAGGCAGATTTTTTACTGCCTGAGCCACCATGGAAGCCCTCACAAAAATCTTATAAGTAGATTTTCACAGTTTAGAAAAGTGAGGATCAGGTGTTGAGTAATTTGCCCTAAGTCAAGCTTATAAACAGAGAATGGAAGTTAAACCCAGATGCATCCAACTTCAAAGCACATGCTTGATAAGGTACTTCTCTTTCATAAAAAGCAATGATCAATTAATATAAGCTTAACTAAATACGAGTTTAGGTTCTTAAGCTAGGACCACCTTAAGGAAATCATTAAATATTAATAAAAAAAAGCAAAAGATTATCTCCATTAGGACCAAATGAGAGCTGCAGATAATTAAAGATGATTAGTTCTCTGCCAGGACTCCAGGTTATCATTTGTGAGTTTACAGGTTTCCTCCTTAAGGCAGTATTGGTGAGCAGTTTATCAGGTGGGAAGCCTCTTCTAATCACAACTACTCTGACTCACAGATCACAACGTACTTTGTAAATATTAAAGTATGGAGAGGGAGGGCATTTTACTTTTATGAAAAAATGTCTTTTGAGTAATAGCATGTGGTAGTTTTTTTTTTTTTTTTTTTTAAGTGAGAATAATGACTTGTTATTGTCCAATTTTCAGTAAAAATAAGACCGGGAGCTGACTGTGGCTCAGATCATGAACTCCTTATTGACAAATTCAGACTGAAACTGAAGAAAGTGGAGAAAACCACTAGACCATTCAGGTATGACCTAAGTCAAATCCATTATGATTACACAGTGGAAGCGACAAATAGATTTAAGGGACTAGATCTGATAGACAGAGTGCCTGATGAACTATGGACGGAGGTCCATGACATTGTACAAGAGACAGGGATCAAGACCATCCTCATGGAAAAGAAATGCCAAAAAGCAACATGGCTATCTGGGGAGGCTTTACAAATAGCTGTGAAAAGAAGAGAAGTGAAAAGCAAAGGGGAAAAGGAAAGATATAAACATCTGAATGCAGAGTTCCGAAGAATAGCAAGGAGAGATAAGAAAGGCTTCCTCGGCGATCAATGCAAAGAAATAGAGGAAAACAACAGAATGGGAAAGACTAGAGATCTCTTCAAGAAAATTAGAGATACCAAGGGAACATTTCATGCAAAGATGGGCTCGATAAAGGACAGAAATGGTATGGACCTAACAGAAGCAGAAGATATTAAGAAGAGGTGGCAACAATACACAGAAAAACTGTACAAAAAAAAATCTTCATGACCCAGATAATCACGATGGTGTGATCACTCATCTAGAACCACACTCATCTAGACCCACAGACATGTGAAGTCAAGTGGGCCTTAGAAAGCATCACTATGAACAAAGCTAGTGGAGGTGATGGAATTCCAGCTGAGCTATTTCAAATCCTGAAAGATGATGCTGTGAAAGTGCTGCACTCAATATGCCAGCAAATTTGGAAAACTCAGCAGTGGCCACAAGACTGGAAAAGGTTAGTTTTAATACCAATTGAAAAGAAAGGTAATGCCAACGAATGCTCAAACTACTGCACAATTGCACTCATCTCACATGCCAGTAAAGTAATGCTCAAAATTCTCCAAGCCAGGCTTCAGCGATACGTGAACCGTGAACTTCCAGTTGTTCAAGCTGGTTTTAGAAAAGGCAGAGGAACCAGAGATCAAATTGCCAACATCTGCTGGATCATGGAAAAAGCAAGAGAGTTCCAGAAAAACATCTAGTTCTGCTTTATTGACTATGCCAAAATCTCTGACTGTGTAGATCACAATAAACTGTGGAAAATTCTGAAAGAGAAGGGAATACCAGACCACCTGACCTGCCTCTTGAGAAATTTGTATGCAGGTCAGGAAGCAACAGTTAGAACTGGACATGGAACAACAGACTGGTTCCAAATAGGAAAAGGAGTTCGTCAAGGCTGTATATTGTCACCCTACTTATTTAACTTATATGCAGAGTACATCATGAGAAACACTGGGCTGGAGGAAGCACAAGCTGGAATCAAGATTGCCGGGAGAAATATCAATAACCTCAGATATGCAGGTAGTGAAGAGGAACTCAAAAGCCTCTTGATGAAAGTGAAAGAGGAGAGTGAAAAAGTTGGCTTAAAGCTCAACATCAGAAAACGAAGATCATGGCATCTGGTCCCATCACTTCATGGGAAATAGATGGGGAAACACTCGAAACAGTGGCTGACTTTATTTTTTTGGGCTCCAAGATTGCTGCAGATGGTGATTGCAGCCATGAAATTAAGACACTTATTCCTTAGAAGGAAAGTTATGACCAGCCTAGACAGCATATTAAAAAGCAGAGACATTACTTTGTCAACAAAGGTCCGTGTATTCAAGGCTATGGTTTTTCCTGTGGTCATGTATGGATGTGAGAGTTGGACTGTGAAGAAAGCTGAGTGCTGAAGAATTGATGCTTTTAAACTGTGGTGTTGGAGAAGACTCTTGAGAGTCCCTTGGACTGCAAGGAGATCCAACCAGTCCATCCTAAAGGAGATCAGTCCTGGGTGTTCACTGGAAGGACTGATGTTGAAGCTGAAACTCCAATACTTTGGCCACCTAATGCAAAGAGCTGACTCATTTGAAAAGACCCTAATGCTGGGAAAGATTGAGGGCAGGAAGAGAAGGGGACCACAGAGGATGAGATGGTTGGATGGCATCACCAACTCAATGGACATGGGTTTGGGTAGACTGTGGGAGTTGGTGATGGACAGGGAGGCCTGGAGGGAGGCCTGGAGTGCTCTGATTCATGGGGTCACAAAGAGTTGGACACGACTGAGCGAATGAACTGAACTGAACTGAATTTTCCATTACGTGAGCTTAAAAAGGAAATGAAAAAGGAAGGTGCTTTCTTTCTCAGTGTAAATGTTTGTTAGAATAAGGTCTATGTCCAGTTAAATAATCTGAAATCAGACCCAGCCAATTCCATCAAGCTCCTCTCATGGAGTCGTAGATGGGCTCACTGCTAGAGCAGTTATGTGGACAAGAGGACCCCCAGTGCCAACCTTCTGTTCCTTAGCAAAAGTTTAGTAGAAAACATTCATGACCCTATGGTAAGTTCACAACCAAATACAAACAATGCAACAGAGCAGAAGGGCTCTGCATAAAAGCTGAATGGACATTCAAAAGGGCCAAAATGCAGAAACTAATATTTCATATGTTAAAGTTCTTTTTTCAGTGGAAAACCTACATATCATGACAGAGATTTCAAAAATCAGAAATACTACTCATAAAAATGTGTGCTTTATAGTGTTTATTGATAAAACTGAAACTGAGACAAATAAATATAGAGCTAACAAGTTGATCAAAATAAAATGTCTTTTAATAATACGTATTGTTTAACTAAATCTACTATCTTGAAAGTGAAAGTGTTAGTCACTCAGTCATGTCTGACTCTTTGCGAGCCCATGGACTGTAGCCGGACAGGCCCCTCTACCATGGAATTCTCCAGGCAAGAATGCTGGAGTAGGTTGCCATTCCCTTCTCTAGGGGATCTTCCTAACCTAGGGATTGAACCCACCTCTCTTGTATTGCAGGCAGATTCTTTACTATCTGAGCCACCAGGAAAGCCCAAAATGTTTTCCTGAGTTCTGTCAGCCACTCTGCATGCATGTTAAGTTGCTTCAGTCATATCTGACTCTGCAACCCTATGGACTGTAGCCTGCCAGGCTCTTTTGTCCATGGGATTCTCCAGGCAAGAAAACTGGAGTGGATTGCCATGCCCTTCTCCAGGGGATCTTCCAGACCTAGAGATTGCGCCTGTGTCTCCTTTGTCTCCTGCACTGGCAAGCAGGTTCTTTACCACTAGGGCCACCTGGGAAGCGAGATGTTATCTTAATTGTGAATAAGATTCTTGCACCCTCAGGGGATATACTGAGACCAATGTTTTCCATCACAATTTATTGACATTATATCATGTAAATACGCCCTTCAAGTGTCACATCAGAGTTGTCTGGTTTTGTCAGCCAAGTTTCATCTGGAAAGTCAAAATGCGTAGATACAGTACAAAAAACTAAAATAGGAGATGGCTTTTATCAGCTTCAAAAAAAAAATTCATTATTCCAATAAGTTTAAAAACCACATTATACAGATTTTTTTGTATATAAATATGGAAAGTCAATGAAAACAAAGGGCCAGAGAAGACTCCCAACTTACTAGACAGATGTAGTCATAAATTCAGAAGAAAAAAACTACTATTTTTGGGGGAATGTAATTTTTACTCTTTAGTTACAGACAATGCTGTTACTATACTGCACCATAAGCAGTGATGACTAATTAGAAGAACTGTGAAAGAAAAAATGTGTGGCAAGTAAAAATAAGTATATTTGAGAATAATAATCAGGGTCAAATAAGAAAAGTACGTAGGATTCCTGCATCATGATGAAACTTGGAGAATTCCACATAAATATTATTTAATTTGTATCCCCTTAAGCCCCTAAAAACATTCACCTTAAGTTGGCTGCTTTATCTCTAATCAAGGAACAATATTACATCTTATCTGAGCCAATTTGCCTGCTGAAAATTTGGAAGCTCCTTGCGTGATTCATTCTGTATAAAATCATTTGATTTTTGCTTGCTGTAGATAATTGGCTCTTGGCACCAGAACTTAAACTATTTACAGTCCAAGTCTGTTAAATTGACACTGAGATTTAGCTTAAACAAACAGAATCGAAGTCATGGGCATGTTTTTCTTAATGCTCTTGGTTGTACCTTCTGTAATTAAATTTCAAAATGCTTACAAAGACTTATGGTAGAAATGGAAATGAGAAATTCCAACTTCTAATCTAATAATACATTTAATGGGGTCTGTACAGAAAGAAAGGAGTAAACTGAGAGTCAGAAAGGAGTCTTTCTTTTTGGGGAAGCATCAGAAAGGGCGAGACTTTTCTTGTGAGCCAGCAGCACATCGTGTGATCCGAGGGCACACAAACTCCAAAATCACACTTTAGACTTTAAGACGTTTAAGACTCCCTAAACGTGAAAGAGTACTTGGGAGGCAATGTGCTAAGCAGCTATGCTACAACAATTTAATATATTTTATTGATCTAAGTAATATAGTAAAGAACTCTAGCAACTGGGAGATTGGGACCTTGGACAGTGGCTTTATGGCCCTGGAGGGTGGAAGTGAAAACTTTCTCAACTAAAAAGTGAGTATTAAAAATTACTATATTTACTAATACTTATTGAATATAAGTATATGTTAGACATTGTACTAAATTATGAAGACTAGATAAATTAATACATATAAAACACTTAGGCACTTGACTGGCTTGTATAAACATTCAATATATTATTAATATTAAATTATTAGTGACATTATTAGAAAAAATCTTGGACGTTCTCATTGCCATGTGCATTTTGAAGTCCAATATAGTACTTATTGAGGTTTCATCTCAATAACAATGAATTATTTAAATTAATCCTTCTAAAAATAATTATGTATAATTTCTTATAGCAAATAATCATCAACATCTTAAAGTGCTTATGAGCTTTGAAGAATTTAAAAGACAGAGGAGAATTCCCAGGCTAATTAATTTTTGACTAAAAGCCTATAATTGGGAAATAAGCAGATATCAAAGCTCCAAAACTGCACATATCCTGAGTTCATTTGCTGATGCAACAAATATAGGATCTGGTTCCTAGAGTATGCAGGCAAGTGCAGAGGCCAAGGCCCAGAGATTACCAAAGGAAAAGGGATTAGAACCCCTCAGAGTAAGGGAAAACCATACATATATCACCCCCAAGCCCAAAGAACAGCAGATAAGGCCATGTTGGGGCTGAGCAAAGTAGAAGATGAGGGAAAAGAAAAAAGATGATTTTTGAGTTGCATGTCTTCAAGTCTCTGTCCTCTCAGAGTTGTATAAAACAGTAATAATAATGTATAATTAAAAGACAACAAAAAAAAATAAGATAGATTATGAATATCAGCCATAAATAAATTGAGGGAGGTAAAATAATTAAAATATTATTTTTTAAATTTCTTTTTTCTCACGCTTTTATTTCAATAATATCTGATTTGTTGTTGCTGTTTTTTAGTCTCTAAGTTGTCTCTGACTCTTTGTGACCCCAAGGCAAGAAAACTGGAATGGGTTGCCATTTCCTTCTAAAGGGGATCTTCCCAACCCCTGGATTGAACCCAGGAATTAAGATAGTCTAAGGATTTGCATTACCTCAAAGGAGAGTAGAGATCTGGATTAATTTCAGACTGAGATAAATAAGTAAGAATATTGTTATTCCTAGAGTAGCTACTAAAATAAATAAAAACAGGATAAGACTTCCAAGCTGATGGAAGCAAAAATCAAAAGATGAATCATGCTTAGTTAGTTAAAAAAAAAAATGGCAAGACAGGATAGTTAAGGAAACACCAAACATATGGAACAAATAGAAATTATGAAATAAAATAGCAAAATAAATTCAAATATACAGGTCAATAGTTATATGTAAATAGAATGTTGAATTAAAACACTATTCTTGTCAGTATTTTGAAACAAAGCACAAGATAATAAAATTTGACAGGAAACTATTTATTTAAAAAAAAGGACAATTCTAAAACAAATACATTCAGAAAGGTTAAATGTAAAAACATAGAAATTGCATTAATGAAGAATCAGTGAAACTAAACTTGAAGTCAAAAAGCATTCCTACTGATAAAGAGATTCACTTCAAAAAGGTAAAGTTTACTTTTACTTTGAAGATATGATTGGTTTGAATTCATAAACACCAAGTATTAAAAATATACCTTCAAAATAGAAAAATAAGCAGGACTAAAAGCAAGCAAAACAATTCCATTCACCATTGCAAGGAAAAGAATAAAATACTTAGGAATATATCTACCTAAAAAAACTAAAGACCTATATATAGACAACTATAAAACACTGATGAAAGAAATCAAAGAGGACACTAATAGATGGAGAAATATACCATGTTCATGGATCAGAAGAATCAATATAGTGAAAATGAGTATACTACCCAAAGCACTCTATAGATTCAATGCAATCCCTATCAAGCTACCAACGGTATTTTTCACAGAGCTAGAACAAATAATTTCACAATTTGTATGGAAATACAAAAAACCTCGACTAGCCAAAGCAATCTTGAGAAAGAAGAATGGAACTGGAGGAATCAACCTGCCTGACTTCAGGCTCTACTACAAAGCCACAGTCATCAAGACAGCATGGTACTGGCACAAAGACAGAAATATAGATCAATGGAACAAAATAGAAAGCTCAGAGATAAACCCACGCACCTATGGACACCTTACCTTTGACAAAGGAGGCAAGGATATACAATGGAGAAAAGACAATCTCTTTAACAAGTGGTGCTGGGAAAACTGGTCAACCACTTGTAAAAGAATGAAACTAGAACACTTTCTAACACCATACACAAAAATAAATTCAAAATGGATTAAAGATCTCAACATAAGACCAGAAACTATAAAACTCTTAGAGGAGAACATAGGCAAAACACTCTCTGACATACATCACAGCAGGATCCTCTATGGCCCACCTCCCAGAATATTGGAAATAAAAGCAAAAATAAACAAATGGAATCTAATTAAAATTAAAAGCTTCTGCACAACAAAAGAAATTATAAGCAAGGTGAAAAGACAGCCTTCAGAATGGGAGAAAATAATAGCAAATGAAGCAACGGACAAACAACTAATCTCAAAAATATACAAGCAACTCCTGCAGGTCAATTCCAGAAAAATAAACGACCCAATCAAAAAATGGGCCAAAGAACTAAACAGACATTTCTCCAAAGAAGACATACACATGGCTAACAAACACATGAAAAGATGCTCAACATCACTCATTATCAGAGAAATGCAAATCAAAACCACTATGAGGTACCATTTCACGCCAGTCAGAATGGCTGCAATCCATAAGTCTACAAGCAATAAATGCTGGAGAGGATGGAGAAAAGGGAACCCTCTTACACTGTTGGCGGGAATGCAAAGTAGTACAGCCACTATGGAGAACAGTGTGGAGATTCCTTAAAAAACTGGAAATAGAACTGCCATACGACCCAGCAGTCCCACTGCTGGGCATATACACTGAGGAAACCAGAATTGAAAGAGACACGTGTACCCCAATGTTCATCGCAGCACTGTTTATAATAGCCAGGACATGGAAGCAACCTAGATATCCATCAGCAGATGAATGGGTCAGAAAGCTGTGGTACATATACACAATGGAGTATTACTCAGCCATTAAAAAGAATACATTTGAATCAGTTCTTTTTTTTTTTTTTCCTTCTCTAGCTTCTTTATTTTTTTTTAAATTTTATTTTATTTTTAAACTTTACAATATTGTATTAGTTTTGCCAAATATCAAAATGAATCCACCACAGGTATACCCGCATTCCCCATCCTGAAGCCTCCTCCCTCCTCCCTCCTCCCTCCCCTACCCTCCCTCTGGGTCGTCCCAGTGCACCAGCCCCAAGCATCCAGTACCGTGCATCGAACCTGGACTGGAGACTCATTTCATACATGATATTATACATGTTTCAATGCTATTCTCCCAAATCTCCCCACCCTCTCCCTCTCCCACAGAGTCCATAAGACTGATCTATACATCGGTGTCTCTTTGCTGTCTTGTACACAGGGTTATTGTTACCATCTGTCTAAATTCCATATATATGCGTTAGTATACTGTATTGGTGTTTTTCTTTCTGGCTTACTCACTCTGTATAATAGATTCCAGTTTCATCCACCTCCTTAGAACTGATTCAAATGTATTCTTTTTAATGGCTGAGTAATACTCCATTGTGTATATGTACCACAGCTTGCTTATCCATTCATCTGCTGATGGGCATCTAGGTTGCTTCCATGTCCTGGCTATTATAAACAGTGCTGCGATGAACATTGGGGTACACGTGTCTCTTTCCCTTCTGGTTTCCTCAGTGTGTATGCCCAGCAGTGGGATTGCTGGATCATAAGGCAGTTCTATTTCCAGTTTTTTAAGGAATCTCCACACGGTTCTCCATAGTGGCTGTACTAGTTTGCATTCCCACCAACAGAGTAAGAGAGTTCCCTTTTCTCCACATCCTCTCCAGCATTTATTGCTTGTAGACTTATGGATTGCAGCCATTCTGACTGGCGTGAAGTGGTACCTCATAGTGGTTTTGATTTGCATTTCTCTGATAATGAGTGATGTTGAGCATCTTTTCATGTGTTTGTTAGCCATCTGTATGTCTTCTTTGGAGAAATGTCTATTTAGTTCTTTGGCCCATTTTTTGATTGGGTCATTTATTTTTCTGGAGTTGAGCTGTAGGAGTTGCTTGTATATTTTTAAGATTAGTTGTTTGTCTGTTGCTTCATTTGCTATTATTTTCTCCCATTCTGAAGGCTGCCTTTTCACCTTGCTAATAGTTTCCTTGGTTGTGCAGAAGCTTTTAAGTTCAATTACGTCCCATTTGTTTATTTTTGCTTTTATTTCCAATATTCTGGGAGGTGGGCCATAGAGGATCCTGCTGTGATGTATGTCAGAGAGTGTTTTGCCTATGTTCTCCTCTAAGAGTTTTATAGTTTCTGGTCTTATGTTGAGATCTTTAATCCATTTTGAGTTTATTTTTGTGTATGGTGTTAGAAAGTGTTCTAGTTTCATTCTTTTACAAGTGGTTGACCAGTTTTCCCAGCACCACTTGTTAAAGAGATTGTCTTTAATCCATTGTATATTCTTGCCTCCTTTGTCAAAGATAAGGTGTCCATATGTGTGTGGATTTATCTCTGGGCTTTCTATTTTGTTCCATTGATCAATATTTCAGTCTTTGTGCCAGTACCATACTATCTTGATAACTGTGGCTTTGTAATAGAGCCTGAAGTCAGGTAGGTTGTGAATCAATTCTAATGAGGTGGATGAAACTGGAGCCCATTACACAGAGTGAAGTAAGCCAGAAAGAAAACCACCAATACAGTATACTAATGCATATACATTGAATTTAGAAAGATGGTAATGACAATCCTGCATGCGAGACAGCAAAAGAGACACAGATGTATATAACAGTCTTTTGGACTCTGTGGGAGAGGTGGTGGGGGGATGATTTGGGAGAATGGCATTAAAACATGTGTAATATCATTTAAGAAATGAATCGCCAGTCCAGGTTTGATGCAGGATACAGGAAGCTTGGAGCTGGTGCACTGGGATGACCCAGAGGGATGGTATGGGGAGGGAGGTGGGAGGAGGGTTCAGGATGGGGAACACGTGTACACCCGTGGCGGATGCATGTTGATGTATGGCAAAACCAATACAATATTGTAAAATAAAAAAAAATAATAATAAAATCAAGCAGTAAAAAATAAATAAAGAAAGAAATCTACAACCACAGTAGTAGATTAAAGTATACATCTTCTAGTACTTAATGGCATAGACAGGAAACATCACTAATTTAGAGAGTATGTGAAAAACAGCTTTAACACACTGGTCTAATACACATGTATAAAACATGGCAACATGCACAAGGTAAGAAACTAATGCTCTTTTTTGGCACTCTGATTTTGATTTTCCTAATAGTCAAAAGTAGATATTTTTATATAGCAGGCATATATAATTTGCATATAGTTACAGAACAAATAGAAAACAGTATTTTGAAAATATATAATAGAAAGACATCAAATAAAATGGAACAAATTTCTCTTTTTCCATCTACCTCAAGCCCTGTTCAATTTCCTCATGGGCTGATGAGATCAGTAACTCAAAGCACAATGAACCAATTCAGGGGTTGCCTGTGTATACAGCACAGTTGGGAAGCCATAGCATAGAGGATTCTTGGGGGTTTTAAGTGTGGAGCGAGAGTTCAGGTCTTTATGCCAGAGAGTGATTACAGCTTACCAAAAATTCATATACTGTATTCCATCCAGAAAACCCTTAAATGAATTGCTGAGCTGTAATCCTTTTTTGTATCTCGGGTTTTTTTTTTTTTTTTGTCCTGCTGGCTCAGATAGTTAGAAGTGAAGTGAAGTGAAGTCGCTCATTCGTGTCTGACTCTTTGTGGCCCCATGGACCATAGCCTACCAGGCTCCTCCGTCCATGGGGTTTTCCAGGCAAGAACACTGGAGTAGGTTGCTATTTCCTTCTCCAGGGGATCTTCCCAACCCAGGGATCGAACCCAGGTCTTCTGCATTGTAGGCAGACTACCGTCTGAGCCACCAGGGAAGAATCTGCCTGTAACGCGGGAGACAGGGATTAGATCCTTGGGTTGGGAAGATCATCTGGAGAATGAATACTCTAGTATTCTTGCCTGGAGAATTCTAGAGATAAATGAGACTGACAGCTACAGTCCATGGGGTTGCAAAGAGTTGGACACAACTGTGTGACTTTCATTTACTCACTCATCTCTCTTTCTGTGGTAACCAGACTCCAATATGGCCCCAGTGATGCTCCTCTTCTGATATTTACTCCCCTGTATAACTTCCTCCTATAAAAATAGGATTGAGCTATGTAACCAAAGGATACTGCAGTAATGATGAAGTGTGACCTCTGGGGCACTGCACCTTTCACCATGCTCTCTTTGGGATTATTCACCTAAGAAAGCCAGCCAACATGTGGCAATACTCCAGCAACTCCTTGGGGAGGGCCACGTGGTAAATATTTGAGGCTTTCTATCAACAGCCAGGCCTTCCTTGGTGGATCAGCAGTAAAGAATCCCCCTGCAGTGCAGGAGACAGGATTCAATCGCTGAGTTGGGAAGATCATCTGAAGGAAGAAATGGCATCCCGGTCCAGTATTCTTGCCTGAAAAATCCCACAGATAGAGGAGCCTGGCGGGCTACAGTCCATAAGGTCGCAAGGAGTCTGCCACTTTTGAGCACACATGCAACAATGTTAGTTACCATTACCATTTTATCCAACACAAGGATGATAAGCCAAAATCTCTGTAACTTGCAACAACTTGTATGTGCCTGCCCTCTGGAGGTACACACAGTCAAACCTGTCTTTCACAGACTGCCCCTTCAGATGTGTCTCCTTGCACTGTATTGTCCCCAGTGAGGGACATTTCCTCCAGTAATTCATTGATCAGACACTATGCTAGGTCCTGAGAACACAAAGATGAATGAAAACAGTCTCTGCTCATAGAAGTCCAGGAGAGTGGTCTGCAATGAGGCTGATGATTCAGGACACTGAACAGGAGATGGCAGAGGGAAGCACGGCTGTCAGGAGAGTGTATGGAAAGGCTCCTGAGTCAGACAGAAGGGACCTGGGAGACTTTCCTCTGGGGAGATGGCTACTAAGTGGAGTATTGAGAGAGGAGCAGGAACAAGCTGTAGGGCACGCATTTTAGGCAGATACGGTTTCATGTACCACCCGGAGACAGTAGTCTGTGTGTTTTGAGTGAAGATGTGGCAAAGACAATAGCAGTAGAGCTGAAAATATGGATAAAGCACCTGCATGCTAGACTGCCCAGGAGTTGTGAATGGGGAGTTACTGAAGGGGTAAGCAGAGGTGCAGTGTGACCTGACCTGACAGGGGCTTCGAAACACTACTTACACTTCAGTGTGGAGAATGGGTTGAGGAGGTCAGTTTGGAAGTAGGCCAACTCGTTTAGAGGTAGCATCCACAAGAACGTAAGAAGGCTTGTCCCAGAGGGGTGGCAGTGATATGGAGAAAAACAGCATCTTTTCTCATATATCCTTCCCTAGATGAGGCCTGTGCTGACCATCTATTTACTATGCAAACTGCTTCTTCCCCTTGCACTCCCAGTCCTCCTGACTCTGCTCAACTTTCTCCTCAAAACAATGATCACTCTTACCTATTATATAATCTATTTATTTTGCATTTTGTCCTCCTTACACTAGGATTACTTTGGATAGGAATGTGGCCAGTTTTTTTGACTGGTGTATCCCAAGCACCCAGAAGAGCCCTAGGCACATTATAGGCACTTAATTTATATGAGTCAACATCATTTGAATAAATGAAAGTTTGAAGACTTAGGACAAAGCCTATAAATTTTGGAGGTTTTCCAAGAAGTTGAAAGATGTCAGCAATGAAAAAGAATGCTGTATCAAGTAAAATGTTATAATCACTGTAAAGAACAGTATGGAGGTTTCTCAAAAAACTAAAAATAGAACTACTACATGCCCTGGAAATTCCTGTCCTGGATATGTACCTGAAAAACACCCCACTAATCTGAAAAGATACATGCACTCCAATGTTCACAGAAGCATTTTTTACAATTGTCAAGATGTGGAAGCAACCTAAGGGTCCATCCACAGATGAATTGGACAAAGAAAATGTGGTATCCACATGTGTGGGTGTGTGCTCAGTTGCTCAGTTCAGTTCAGTTCAGTTCAGTCGCTCAGTTGTGTCCGACTCTTTGCAACCCCATGAATTGCAGCACGCCAGGCCTCCCTGTCCATCACCAACTCCCGGAGTTCACCCAAACTCACATCCATCGAGTCAGTGATGCCATCCAGCCATCTCATCCTCTGTCATCCCCTTTTCCTCCTACCCCCAATCCCTCCCAGCATCAGAGTCTTGTCCAATGAGTCAACTCTTTGCATGAGGTGGCCAAAGTACTGGAGTTTCAGCTTTAGCATCATTCCTTCCAAAGAAATCCCAGGGCTGATCTCCTTCAGAATGGACTGGTTGGATCTCCTTGCAGTCCAAGGGACTCTCAAGAGGCTTCTCCAACACCACAGTTCAAAAGCATCAATTCTTCGGCGCTCAGCTTTCTTCACAGTCCAACTCTCACATCCATACATTACCAGTGGAAAACCCATAGCCTTGACTAGACGGACGTTTGTTGGCAAAGTAATGTCTCTGCTTTTGAATATGCTATCTAGGCTGGTCATAACTTTCCTTCCAAGGAGTAAGCGTCTTTTAATTTCATGGCTGCAATCACCATTTGCTGTGATTTTGGAGCCCCCCAAAATAAATTCTGACACTGTTTCCACTGTTTTCCCATCTATTTCCCATGAAGTGATGGGACTAGATGCAATAATCTTAGTTTTCTGAATTCTTTGTGACCCACGGACTGTAGTCTGCCAGTATCCTCTGTCCATGGAATTCTGTGTGGCTTGCCATTTCCTACTCCAGGGAATATTCCTGACCCATGGATTAAGCCTGTGTCTCTTGAGTCTCCTGCATTGGCAGGTTATTCTTTATCTCTGCACCACTTGGGAAGTCAAAGATCTATCAGTTCAGTTCAGCTCAGTCACTCAGTCATGTCCGACTCTTTGTGACCCCATGGACTGCAGCTTCCCTGCAGTCTTCCCTGTCCATCCCTACAGGCTTCCCTGTCCATCACCAACTTCCAGAGCTTACTCAAACTCATGTCCATCGAGTTGGTGATGCCATCCAGCAATCTCATCCTCTGTCATCCCCTTCTCCTCCTGCCCTCAATCTTTCTCATCATCAGGGTCTTTTCCAATGAGTCAGCTCTTCGCATCAGGTGGCCGAAGTATTGGAGTTTCAGCTTCAACATCAGTCTTTCCAATGAATATTCAGGACTGATTTCCTTTAGGATGGACTGGTTGGATCTCCTTGCAGTCCAAGGGACTCTCAAGAGTCTTCTCCAACACCACGGTTCAAAAGCATCAATTCTTCGGTGCTCAGCTTTCTTTATAGTCCAACTCTCACATTCATACATGACTACTGGAAAAACCATAGCCTTGACTAGATGGACCTTTGTTGGCAAAGCAGTGTCTCTGCTTTTTAATATGCTGTCTATATCTATATATCTATATCTATACAAAGGACTACTACTCAGCCATAAAAAGGAATGAAATGTTGCCATTTGTGACAACATGGAAAGTATTATGCTAAGTGAAATAAGACAAAGAGAAATGCTATGTATGATATTGCTTATATGTAGAATCTAAAAAATACAACATACTCATGAATATTTAAAAAAAGAAGCAGACTCACAGATAGAGAGAACAAGCTAGTGGTAATCAGTGGGAAAAGGGAAGAGGAAGGGGAAAGGATAAGGATAGGGAATTAGGAGGTACAAGCTCTTATATATAAAATAATCTACAAGGATATGTTGAAAACATGGGGAATATAGACAATATTTTTTAATAACTATAAATGGAGTAAAACCTTTAAAAACTGTGAATCACTATATTGTACACTTCTAACTTATACATCAACTTTACTTCAGTAAAAAAAAGAACTCATTTGGGATTTGGGAGAATAATCAGCATCCTCTTGAGAGAGAGAACAGTAAGTGCTGGGGGGAAAAGGTTTATTTTGAGCCCCAGGGGTGAAAAAAGAATACCACAAGGAAGATGAGGATGTAGGAGAGGTTGTTTTTCATGGATAAGAATTCCAACACTTTGGGGTGGTTTCTGGGAAACAGTGGTCTTATATCTCCCTTGCGATTCTAAGGCACAGCCCAGACTGTGTACAATGGCCCTTTCATCAGGGTCAGAGAGGCACTGAGCCTCCTGGGGTTGGCGGAACCACTGTCACCGTATATGGTTGTTGACCTCAGAGAAGTGCCCTGTGCCTTTTTCTTGAGTGGGATCATGTAACATAGATAGCAAGTGTAAGCCAGTCTTTAGGGTGGAAGGACTGTGACCCAGTTCTGTGCCCCCAAACATCTAACACAGTGTTTTATGCACAGTGTATAATCAACAAATAGTCTTTGAATGGATAGATGGATGTTTTTTCTCATAGAAGTATGTGCATGTTTCATAATCTAAAGAAGGTCACAAAGAAACCCCAAAGCAGACATCTCTAATGGTGGAAATTTAAACACTGTGCAACCTGAGAGGCAGAGATACTCTAGAGGGCAAAGGAGGCTTTCTGGGGGCCTTTGAATTTGTTCATTCCACCAGTATTTTGAGTTTGTTCATTCCACAAATATTTATTGAGGGCTTGCTACATATCAGTGCTGCTCTAGCACCTAAGCTATGTCAATGACCAAGACAAAGATTCGTGCCCTTCTAAAAGTTGCCTTTTTGAGGATACAATGACAGTAGATATAATAAGTGGTTAAATTATATACTGTTTTAAAGGGTATAAATTCTCTAGAGGAAAATAGAAGTAGAGCCAGTGAAGGAGATCAGGAATGCAGGGAATGGGATGGTATGGGGTGTTGCAGTGTTTAATTCAGTGGTCAGGGTGGTCATACACGACTGCAGCTTCTGTCTAGAAAGACCAAGTTAACCTGGGTAGTCAGATTTCAAGGAAGGCTTGTATACATTTCAAATATGTAGCTTAAATCTATAGAACCAAAACATACATTCCAAGCTGAAGAGAAAGACAGACAGTACACTACTTCAAAGAGTTTTAATGAGCTCTGCTTACAAATGCTTAAGGAAGTAGAGCAGAGCAGGAAGAAAGAGTGATTTATTTGATTTGATGCATTCTTGCTGTAAACTTTAATGTGCATTTTGGGTAGCTAAATATTGCCTTCACCGTAAGTGATATTCATTGCAGTTGAATGAAAAAATGAATAATGGGAAGGTGGAAGCCCCCATCCATCACTTTTTCTGTTTTCAAAAGTAGTGTCATCACTATCAGAGAGGCACTGAGCCTCCTGGGAATGGAGATAACCCCTCCCCAGTCACTGACCTCAGGGAAGAGCTCTGTGCATCCCTTTTGAGGGTAAACTGTGGAGTCACCATGGCTGGTTACCAGGCTTAAGGATGCCAGTATTATAAGGAGAAAAGCCACATGTAAATGAAGAAAATAATCTTTTGAGCTGTGTTCTAACCAGATGGGCATTGGAAGAAGGTTTGTTGGGAGTTTGGAAGAAATGTATGGAATAGAAGAAGACTGAGATCATTTAGGCTTTGTCTAAGAAATCTGCACCTCCATAGACAAATTTTTCTCTAATTTGCCAGAAAATAAGATGCAATAAGAAATGATCTTAACTTTGTAAACTTGTCCTCTCTTTTTCATTATTTGTTATTATTTGTGCATACTGATGGTATTTTAAAACATACAACTTATGTACATACTTTTGTGAAAAGAATGAAAAATGTAGAAAGACAAATATAAAAACATAAATATCACTGATCATTCTACCACTAAGAGATGAACACTTCCATTTTGATGTACATTTTTCTGGATTGTTTATTCAATAATCCTACCTTAGCACATATATTATTTTATAATTTTGACAACTATAAAATAAATGACAAATTCTTTCCCTGTATGGCTGTACAATATGGTTTTTGATAATTTAAAATACGCACTTCTGAAAGACACTATACTTAAAAACTGAAGATAGATAAATCAAGATCAGATCAGTTGCTCAGTCATGTCTGACTCTTTGCGACCCCATGAATAGCAGCATGCCAGGCCTCCCTGTCCATCACCAACTCCTGGAGTTCACTCAGACTCAGATCCATCCATCCAGTGATGCCATCCAGCCATCTCATCCTCTGTCGTCCCCTTCTCCTCCTGCCCCCAATCCCTCCCAGCATCAGAGTCTTTTCCAATGAGTCAACTCTTTGCATGAGGTGGCCAAAGTACTGGAGTTTCAGCTTTAGCATCATTCCTTCCAAAGAAATCCCAGGGCTGATCTCCTTCAGAATGGACTGGTTGGATCTCCTTGCAGTCCAAGGGACTCTCAAGAGTCTTCTCCAACACCACAGTTCAAAAGCATCAATTCTTCGGTGCTCAGCTTTCTTCACAGTCCAACTCTCACATCCATACATGACCACAGGAAAAACCATAGCCTTGACTAGACGGACGTTTGTTGGCAAAGTAATGTGTCTGCTTTTGAATATGCTATCTAGGTTGGTCATAACTTTCCTTCCAAGGAGTAAGCATCTTTTAATTTTATGGCTGCAGTCACCATCTGCAGTGATTTTGGAGCCAGAAAAATAAAATTCTGACACTGTTTCCACTGTTTCCCCATCTATTTCCCATGAAGTGATGGGACCAGATGCCATTATCTTCGTTTTCTGAATATTGAGCTTTAAGCCAACTTTTTCACTCTCCACTTTCACTTTCTTCAAGAGGCTTTTGAGTTCCTCTTCACTTTCTGCCATAAGGGTGGTGTCATCTGCATATCTGAGGTTATTGATATTTCTTCCGGCAATCTTGATTCCAGCTTGTGTTTCTTCCAGTCCAGCGTTTCTCATGATGTACTCTGCATAGAAGTTAAATAAACAGGGTGACAATATACAGCCTTGACGAACTCCTTTTCCTATTTGGAACTAGTCTGTTGTTCCATGTCCAGTTCTAACTGTTGCTTCCTGACCTGCATACAAATTTCTCAAGAGGCAGGTCAGGTGGTCTGTTATTCCTATCTCTTTCAGAATTTTCCACAGTTTATTGTGATCCACACAGTCAAAGGCTTTGGCATAGTCAAAAAAGCAGAAATAGATGCTTTTCTGGAACTCTCTTGCTTTTTCCATGATCCAGCAGATGTTGGCAGTTTGATCTCTGGTTCCTCTGCCTTTTCTAAAACCAACTTGAACATCTGGAAGTTCACGGTTCACGTATTGCTGAAGCCTGGCTTGGAGAATTTTGAGCATTTCTTTACTAGCATGTGAGATGAGTGCAATCGTGCAGTAGTTTGAGCATTTTTTGATATTGCCTTTCTTTGGGATTGGAATGAAAACTGACTTTTCCAGTCCTGTGGCCACTGCTGAGGTTTCCAAATTTGCTGGCATATTGAGTGCAGCACTTTCACAGCATCATCCTTTCAGGATTTGGAATAGCTCAACTGGAATTCCATTACCTCCACTAGCTTTGTTCGTAGTGATGCTTTCTAAGGCCCACTTGACTTCACATTCCAAGATGTCTGGCTCTAGGTCAGTGATCACACCATCGTGATTATCTGGGTCGTGAAGACCTTTTTTGTACAGTTCTTCTGTGTATTCTTGCCATCTCTTCTTAATATCTTCTGCTTCTGTTAGGTCCATACCATTTTTGTCCTTTATCGAGCCCATCATTGCATGAAATGTTCCCTTGGTATCTCCGATTTTCTTGAAGAGATCCCTAGTCTTTCCCATTCTGTTGTTTTCCTCTATTTCTTTGCATTGATTGCTGAAGAAGGCTTTCTTATCTCTTCTTGCTATTCTTTGGAACTCTGCATTCAGATGTTTATATCTTTCCTTTTCTCCTTTGCTTTTCTCTTCTCTTCTTCTCACAGCTATTTGTAAGGCCTCCCCAGACAGCCATTTTGCTTTTTTGCATTTCTTTTCCATGGTGATGGTCTTGATCCCTGTCTCCTGTACAATGTCATGAACCTCATTCCATAGCTCATCAGGCACTCTATCTATCAGATCTAGGCCCTTAAATCTATTTCTCACTTCCACTGTATAATCATAAGGGATTTGATTTAGGTCGTACCTGAATGGTCTAGTGGTTTTCCCTACTTTCTTCAATTTCAGTCTGAATTTGGCAATAAGGAGTTCATGGTCTGAGCCACAGTTAGCTCCCGGTCTTGTTTTTGCTGACTGTATAGAGCTTCTCCATCTTTGGCTGCAAAGAATATAATCAATCTGATTTCAGTGTTGACCATCTGGTGATGTCCATGTATAGAGTCTTCTCTTGTGTTGTTGGAAGAGGATATTTGTTATGACCAGTGCATTCTCTTGGCAAAACTCTATTAGTCTTTGCCTTGCTTCATTCCGTATTCCAAGGCCAGATTTGCCTGTTACTCCAGGTGTTTCTTGACTTCCTACTTTTGCATTCCAGTCCCCTATAATGAAAAGGACATCTTTTTTGGGTGTTAGTTCTAAAAGGTCTTGTAGGTCTTCATAGAACCATTCAACTCCAGCTTCTTCAGTGTTACTGGTTGGGGCATAGACTTGGATTACTGTGATATTGAATGGTTTGCCTTGGAAACGAACAGATCATTCTGTCGTTTTTGAGACTGCATTCAAGAACTGCATTTCGGACTCTTTTGTTGACCATGATGGCTACTCCGTTTCTTCTGAGGGATTCCTGCCCACAGTAGTAGATATAATGGTCATCTGAGTTAAATTCACCCATTCCAGTCCATTTCAGTTCGCTGATTCCTAGAATGTCGACATTCACTCTTGCCATCTCTTGTTTGACCACTTCCAATTTGCCTTGATTCATGGACTTGACATGCCAGGTTCCTATGCAATATTGCTCTTTATAGCATCGGACCTTGCTTCTATCACCAGTCACATCCACAGCAGGGTATTGTTTTTGCTTTGGCTGCGTCCCTTCATTCTTTCTGGAATTATTTCTCCACTGATCTCCAGTAGCATATTGGGCACCTACTGACCTGGGGAGTTTCTCTTTCAGTATCCTATCATTTTGCCTTTCCATACTGTTCATGGGGTTCTCAAGGCCAGAATACTGAAGTGGTTTGCCATTCCCTTCTCCAGTGGACCACATTCTGTCAGATCTCTCCATCATGACCCACCCATCTTGATAAATCAAAGTAACCATTAAAAAGAAGACTATTGTTTGACTAAAACTTTTATTGTTTGACTAAAATTTTTCACAATATTTTTAGGAGAAATATTTGTAGGAATATTTGTAGAATATTTCAGGAAAAATATTTGTAATATAGCTTAGGCAAGGTTTCTTGAGCAAGACACAGAAAGCATAAATCAAACCAAATAACAACAAGAAGAACTTCATTGAAATTGAGAACTTCTGCAAAACAGATATCTGACAAAGGGCTTTTATCCTAAATATATCTTAAAAGCCACTCAATTACAGAAAGATAAACAACCTCTACCTCACCAAGAAATGGATAAAATATTTGAACAGACATTTCACACAAGAAGATATATGTGTGAAATACATGAAACATCATTAGTCATCAGGGAAATACAAATTAAAACCCCTCTAGCCTTACTAGAATAACCTAAGTCAAAAATTCTGAGCACACCACGTGTTGACAAGGATGTGGAACAACTTGAACTCTTAACACTGCTGCTGAGAATGTAAAATATTATGATATGACAGTTTGGAAGACAATTGTCAATATTTTACAAAGTTAAGTATATAGTAATCATACAGCTATTTCACTCACTCTTTGGTATTTATCCAAGAAAAATGAACATATATGTTCTCAAAAAAGACTTGTACACAAGTGTTCATAGTATCATTATTCATCATAGACAGAAAATGAAAATAACCTAAATGTTTATCAACTGTCAGATGGATAAACAAAATGCGGAGTACTTACACAGCAAAGGAATAAGATGTTAAACACACAACAACATGAACCAACCTGAAAAAACTTTGTGCTGAGTGAAAGAAGTGAAACACCAAAAGGACACTGTATGGTTGTGTTTATATGAGATACTAGGTTAGTGGGTGCTTAGGAGAGTGGTTGTAAAAGGGGATAGTGGTTACATGACTGTGGACAAACTGTACACTTTAAAAGAATGAATTTTATTGTATATAAGTTATGCCTGAATAAGCTGGGAAAAAGTGAATATATGAAAATTACTATAAAGAAAAAAGCTGTTGTTGGAGGCCTTGACTATGCCAAAATCACAGAATCAAGTCTCATCAACTTTTTCCTTCAGTATCAATACCATCTGATATGACATTCAGGAAAGGTACTTCTTTGACTGAATCAGTCATTATTGATTTATCTTTTGAATTTATGTAGCCTATATTCTATGGAGCACTCAAGCTTAATTCATGGAATCTGAACTTTGTCTATTTAATTTTTGTGAAGTAAAAATAACAAAATAAAGGTGGAAATAAGAGTGTGAAGACCCACGGTTAACATTACAAAATCAAAGGAGTTCACAGCAATGAGCAAAAGTGCAATCAAATTAACAACTATCTTATAGTTGTAGACCTTTAAGGCATTATATGCCTCAAAGATGTACCAATTGCTACTTATATAATATGTACAAATATGCAATTCAGTTCAAGCAACATTTACAGAGTCTTTACAGAAAGGAGATCTTTGGCAAGTTCAAAGATGCTAGATGTTTAGCTAGGTGCTCAAAGACATATGATCCTTGTCTTCCAAAAGCCTAGTGAAGAAACAAGCACTCTGACAAATATGTACAATTGAAAGATATTATAACAAAGTTGTATATAAAATGCAATCACAATAAGACATCAGTTCCGTTCAGTCGCTCAGTCGTGTCTGACTCTTTGCGACCCCATGAATAGCAGCATGCCAAGCATCCCTGTCCATCACCAACTCCCAGAGTTCACTCAAACTCATGTCCATCGAGTCAGTGATGCCATCCAGCCATCTCATCCTCTGTCGTCTCCTTCTCTTCCTGTCCCCAGTCCCTCCCAGCATCAGGGTCTTTTCCAATGAGTCAACTCTTTGCATGAGGTGGCCAAAGTACTGGAGTTTCAGCTTTAGCATCATTCCTTCCAAAGAAATCCCAGGGCTGATCTCCTTCAGAATGGACTGGTTGGATCTCCTTGCAGTCCAAGGGACTCTCAAGAGTCTTCTCCAACACCACAGTTCAAAAGCATCAATTCTTCGGCGCTCAGCTTTCTTCACAGTCCAACTCTCACATCCATACATGACCACAGGAAAAACCATAGCCTTGACTAGACGGACCTTTGTTGGCAAAGTAATAGGATGCATCTTAAATTTGAGGTATCTAATGGGGCTTCCAGGAGATAATGTCCAGTTGATAGTGAGGAACAAGATTCCAGAGCTCAAGAGAAAAGGCTAAGATAGGAAAGCAGATGTGGGAGCCACGGACATTCATTTAGTCACTGAAGCTATAACCACGGTTAAAGAAAAGTGAGCCAGGGACCATTCCTGAGAACTAATACTTGAGAAGCTACTGGGAGAAGAGAAATCAGCTGAAGAGATAATGAAAGACTCCAAGGGGAGAGAGGAGAATCTGGAAAAAGAGATAATGTCCAAACAAGAGAAGATGCATTTCTGAAAAGCACAGAGATATTAAGGACCATGAAGAGTTGGAGGAGATGAGTACTAAGAAGCCAACTGAGTTGGTAACCTGGAGGCTCCATATGATTCTGTCAGAACTATTTCTGTCTGTGATAAGGACAGAGCTAAGTGACATTGAGTTGAGGGGTGAATGAGAACTGAGACTGCAGAGGCCAGAAGCTTGCAATGCAGGGATTTGCTCTGTCATTTCTTTCTCTGTACTCAATGGAGTTATTTTTACTCCTCACTTCTAGCGAATTTTCTGTTTGGGCTGTGGAAGAGAATTGTGCAACTGTCCGAAAGCAGAAACATCTCTGAACTGGGAGGCACAAGAGGCTCAGAAGTTTTTTTAAACTGTAAAAAAGTAAGATATTAGCCAGTCAGCCAACTGGCCACCCAGTCCTGCCCACCCACAGCTCTGCAACAGCAGCCTAAAGGGTCCCTGAAGAAGCCCTTGGAGTCCCAGCCTACTTCTGGCATGGGGATCCCATGCTGTGATCCTAGAGGAAGCCTGGAGGTGCTGCACTCCAGCACGAGGAAAAGGCCACTGGCATCCTGGTATGTAAAAATGCATTTCCTGTGGAACTGTGACAGTCACGGGAGGATAGGGAAGAATGAAGAGAGAGTGTTCAGATAAAACTGCACTTCCAAAACTGGCTTTTTTGTTTGTTTTAAAATTTTTTTTTGTTTCTGTTTTATAAAAATCCTTCTATTTGCATTTCTTTCTTTGTGTTTGATTAATTCATGCTGTTTTTCTCATTTCTGCTCCCATCTCTACAACACTGTGCCTAAGTTTTAATGCAGAGAAAGAAGATCCAACTCAGGAGAGAGTCTGCATTGGAAACAGGTATTGAGTCATAAGATATGCTGCTTAATTCAGGTTATGTGCCTCCTCAGGTTTGCTCAGCCCCATTGGTTGACCATTTGCTCAGCGGAGAGCTCTTATTGCAGCTACCTAGCCTAGTCTCCTAACACTTTAGGCTTCTTCAGCTTCTCTTGGAGATGAGGGCCAGGAAAGGCAAAGTTTCCATCTCACCTGACCTCACCCAACCAGACAGACTATGGCTCCTCTAACAACTTCTAGACACAAAGAAAGAACCACACTAGTTTTTCTAGGGCCAGGCAATGCAACCGAGATGTGCAGGAGGATCAACATTCTATGGGATGAACTTTGATCAGTAAAATCTAGGACATGGGAAGAAGCCTGTCTCTTCTTCTTACTCTGCATCAGAGCAAAGCAAGGTGTTTCTGTCAAGCATTTCTGGAAGACATCTGTGTTTCCTCTGAAGATGTGGCCAGTTGAGTAGGCAAAACCTTGCATTTGCTTTTCCCTCTTTCTTGGATTACATCCCTTTTTCGCTCTCACAGATGGCCCTGGAAATGCACCTTGTAATGTTGTTTAGTTGCTAAGTGGTGTGGCCATTTAGCAACTCTTTGTGACCCCATGGACTGTACTCCGCCAGGCTCCTCTGTCCATGGGATTTCCCAGGCAAGAATACTGGGGTGGGTTGCCAGTTCCTTCTCCAGGGGATCTTCCCAACCCAGGGATCTAACCTGAGTCTCCAGCATTGTCAGGTGGATTGTTTACCACTGAGCCACCAGGGAAGCCCACACCTTCCAATAAAGTCTTGTAAAGAAGCTTCACCTCAGCCTTTGTTTTCTATGGAACCCAGGTGAAGCCAGAGACCTAAACTTAGATAAGACAACTGTTTATAGAACTTAGAGTTGAGAGGGCCTTTAAAGACAATCAAGCTCAAACTCCCAAACTTTCCAGCAGAGGAAACTTTTCTTCACATGTTTGGGCATGTCTAAATATAGGGATTATTTCCTGGAGAGTCCATCCATTCCATTATGGAGAACACAGTCTATGGAAATGTCTTTCTTATATTAGGACAAATATCTGCTGTTTTTTTGTACCTTCTATCCATTAGTTTTAGAGTTGACTTCTACCTAGGTGTCAAGCTTTAAAGAAAATCAAGATCCCAGAACTACTCATTTGAATATACTAATCCTGAAAAAGGAGACAGAGAAATTACTCTTAATTCAAAGAAAACATATACAAGTAAGAAAATTTGTTTTATCCTTTTCTAACCTATTACAATAAATATAGCTGGTATAATCAAAATAGATTACTTAACTCTTTCCCTGGACTTCCCTGGTGGTTCAGTGGGAGAGAACCTGTCTGCCAATGTAGAAGATATGGGTTTGGTCTTTGAATCAGGAAGATCCCCTGGAGAAGAAAATGACAACCCAACTCCAGTATTCTTGCCTGTGAAATCTCATGGACAGAGGAGCCTG
The DNA here is from genome assembly GCF_002263795.3 of Bos taurus. Lineage (NCBI taxonomy): Eukaryota > Metazoa > Chordata > Mammalia > Artiodactyla > Bovidae > Bos > Bos taurus. The sequence goes on from NC_037343.1 coordinate 34,337,035, forward strand.
GCTGGTTGCAGTCCACAGGGTTGCAAAACAGCCAGACATGACTTAGTGACTAAACACAAAAACCCTTTCCCTGGTTAACATACTGCCAAGCATGTGCTGATTAGGTCTTGCCAATTTGCATCAGCTTCCTTCTTAAAGCTCTAAATGAAATTTAAGTGGAACAAAATGCAAACTGGTGCATAATGCCTCTCTAGAACTTGTGCATGAATCCTGGTTGGTCACTGAAGCCCTCCAGTAATTTTCTAGAGATTCCCTGTTCCTCCCCTGTATTGTCATTCATATTCTACCTGTCTTTATCATGACATTCACCTTATGGTGTTAGAACTCTTTGCTTTTGTCTATCCCTCTCTTCTCACTATCTTCAAAAGTGAGAATTGTCTTCTTCATATTTCTAGTCAACCCCCTGACACAGCCAACCATCCTCTACATAGTAGGCATCAAATGGGTGATTCCTGGATTAATTAATATTCCTTTATCCTAATCTCAGCTAAGAATATAAATGCAGGTGGATCTGCCTCTCTGTCAAGTTAGGGTAATTGTTGCTGAACGAGTGAGATAAAACATCTGAAAGTTATATGATTTTTTTTTTCTAGACTAGTAAAAGGAAATATAAAGCACAAATATTTTGAAACTCCCAGTGGTATTTTGGGTAAGCGACTCGAACTAAATTTGAGGAAGGAATGATACTCCTTAATTCTCCTCTTTTGAATCTTAATTCTGTGCTTCTTTTTCATTTTCTTGACAATAAAGTTCTTTTTCTTCCCAACAGGGCTCTTAGACTCTTTTCCCAGCACCCTGAAAAAAGGCCTGAGAGCCAGAATGTGTATATGACACTGTAACACATTACCTGTGCAAATTTTGCTGTTTAGAAATAGCCGCCAAGCAATGCAAGCACAAGGATACTTTTCTTTTCAACATGGCTTATTTTGACATGTTTCTCAGAACTAAAATTTGGCACTTTTATTATTTTCCTCTTATTTCTTGCAAATACTAAGTGAAGACACATTGACATCTGAAGATCATGCCAGTAACTTGTTTACTGTGTGGTTCAGTTTTACATTTTCCTCCGTGGTAATGGATTGGTGTCTCATCTGTCAAAAAGCTAGCTTAATGTAAAACTGTGGTCTGTGGCCTCTCAGCAAAGTTGAGGTGCTGACCTACTCCAAGACACCTTTCTCCTGACTGCTATGAGGACACCTGCTCAGTATGAATGTTAGAAGTTCTCCTGAGAAACATTCACTCCCCATACAGAAGCACATTTCAGTAGTGCACTTTTCTCACTGATAAAAGCAATAAGCCTCCTTTTAAATTGCATAAAATTACCTGAGAAGGTTAATTTAGGTCATCTCCAGCCATTAATACTTCTATTTACTCTCTCAAATTGATTAGGCTGCAATGCTGTGAGTCAGAAGGAGAAGATTTTGATGGGGTAGGGGGAAAAATGTCAACATTCTCTCTTGAGCCTGGCATAATTTTAAGTAAAGCCCAATAGAGCTCTACACTAAGGGTTTGTGGTTGTAAAATAACAGAAGATTTGGTATTAAAATAATAGAGGATTCAGAACTTTGAAGGGAAGCTTGGGGCCTCTGAAGGAATTTCACGTTTAGCCTGCTTTACAATTTTGCCCAGTTAGTCCTACCTGAACACAACAGCAGCTGCCCCACTACACTTCTTAAAAACAAACATCAGGAAATAAGGACTGGAATAAGGAGAGCTAAGTGCAATGTGTGTGCTAAGTCACTTCAGTCATGTTCACTTCTGTGCAACCCTATGGATTGTAGTCTGCCAGGCTCCTTTGTCCATGGGATTCTCCAGGCAAGAGTACTGGAGTGGGTTGCCATGCAGATCTTGCTAAGTCCAATACTGACTTTAAAACTATAGCCTCTTTCTGTTCATTGGACAGGGGGACTGTTAGAACACTTGGCATATACCTTGGAAAACAAACACACACAACATGAAATGAAACTCACTCAAATCGTGTACTTAGTATTTAATGCCATCTGCAGTGGATAGTCTTATTTACATTGGAGTTAGCTGGACTAAAGCAATAGCTTCCCTTGTTTGGATAGATTTGTTTTCAATGAAAAAATGTTGCTTGTCACATCAGTAAATAAATGATGTTACAGACCTCAAGCCACTATAGCCACTCTTGATGGTGAGCCCTGAGGGAACTCAGGATGGAGATAAGCTAGCTGCTGGCTGCCAAGCCCTCGGCCACACCTCCAACAGAACACCCTGAGGAGACTCAGGATGGACAAAAGAAGGATACTGGCCCCAGAGAGCTGAGGTGCATATCAAAGGAATGATTTCAGTGAGCCCAGACTCTTGCATCTTCCCATACATAGAAAAGCACTTAATTCCTTAACTTGATATATCTGATTTTCTTTAATTAATGGCAATCTTTTGAAGTTCTGACTTACCTGGTCTTTGTTGCAGAAACTCCTGTGTATCCTGGCTCCTCCCTTATATCTCTTTGGAGAAGTCTCTCAGAGCTACCTGAAAGACTGTGTCTCAGGTTTAAGTCCTCAGTTTTGTCCACCATATAAAACATTCTCAACTTTTAGGTTATGCACTTTTTTTTTTCCAGTTGGCAACAGCCACCAAACAAAGGCATAATTTAGCTATCAACTTAAGTTAAGATCTGCTCCTCAAAGCAAATTTTTCATGTACCCTTTGCAAAAAGCAGTAGATAGCCTGGATAGACAGCACTGGGAAGGATCAAGTGGAAACCAGCCTTTTGCCTTTTATATAGATGATCAGAAGAGTCTTTATGGTAGCTCTTGATGCTATTTAGGATTATTCTAAAGAGTTATATCATAATTTCAGAGTTGACTGCAATCAGTGTTCATTAGAGATACAACATTAAGTGATAAAACTGGGATGTACATGCCATAAGAATCTTGATGGTTCTACTGTACATTTGTTAATGTCTTCATGGTCATTATCATCATCAACAAAAATAACAACAATGTATTTGAGTATCATGACATTTAGGACACTGATAGTCACTTGGGCTGTTAAAAATAATAATAAAAGTATTAATATCCCACTTTAAAAAGAAAATACCCAGAGGAACATATTTATAGGTAATTAACTAGAATGGATATCTATATATGTATGTATGTGTACATATATATTAGTTTTTTTAAAATTTATTATACCATGGGATTGTTCTTAGGATTAAATTAGAAGATTCACTTGAAACACTTTGTGCCTATTATATAGTGCTCAATAAATGCTCATTTGCCCCACCCCCATCCCCACCCCCGTAAGTATCACTGAAGGAAGTAGAGCAGTTTAATCAGGAGAAGGAAAATGAATAGAAAGATTTCCCCATCTAATTGTAACCAAGCAGAGTCCTATGGAGCCTACTTGGGACAGACCCTATTTCCCCATGCTGCTGCTGCTGCTGCTGCTAAGTTGCTTCAGTTGTGTCGGACTCTGTGCGGCCCCATAAAAGGCAGCCCACCAGGCTTCCCCATCCCTGGGATTCTCCAGGCAAGAACACTGGAGTGGGTTGCCATTTCCTTCTCCAATGCATGAAAGTGAAAAGTGAAAGTGGAGTCGCTCAGTTGTGTCCGAGTCTTAGTGACCCCATGGACTACAGCCTACCAGGCTCCTCCATCCATGGGATTTTCCAGGCAAGAGTACTGGAGTGGGATGCCATTGCCTTCTCTGCCACTTCCCCATACTTTCTGCTTTAACTCTTCTCTGAAATACCTGGGCTTCCCTGGTGGCTCAGTGGTAAAGAATCCACCTGCAACTCAGGACATGTGAGTTCAGTCCCTGGGTCAAGAAGATCACCTGGAGAAGGAAATGTCTACCCACTCCAGTATTCTTGCTTGGGAAATCCCATAAACAGAAGAGCCTTGTGGACTACAGTTCATGGGGTTGCAAAAGTTGGACACAACTTAGCAACTAAACAACAACAGCTGAAATACCTAGATAACAGTATCAGAGGTACATTTCTTGAGTTGTTTTGCAGATGCTAAAACTCCTATCAAATGGAAGGAATTAACTACCTAATGACCACAAGCACATAGCCCCTAGACCTACTGGACCCTGAAGGTTGATAATGTGACCCTGCCCTGTTACTTCACCATTGATCGGTCAGAGAATTGTGCAGGAGCTGGTCTTATACCCTGAGACTCCCCTCCCTCACTTTGCCTTTAAAAATTATTTCTTAAAACTCATCAAGGAGTTCAGGTGTTTTGAGCATTAGCTGCCCTGAGTTCCTTACTTTGGCACCCTGCAATAAACACTGCACTTTCCTTCACCACAACCCACTGTCAGTAGACTGACTTTACTGTGTCCAAGCAAGGGGACCCAAGTTTGGTTTGGTAACACAAATATCACCTTCTTTAGATGCCACATTCCCCTGATGAGTAAATTATTGGTATCCTGGGCCACTGAGAGGGAAGTAACAATAGCATGGTTTAGATGATTCTCAGCAACACATTTGGACAACGGTGTGGGGCATCTCCTAGCCATGCACACACATCTGTCAGTGGGAGATTCTTACCTTGTAGGGACCAAAAAGTAGCTCGTTATCATAAGTGGTGTATAAGGGCGCTTCATCCAATGGCAACGAGCAGACTTCAAGTATTAACTTGATTTTTCTGTAACCCAAGTCTGTCTCTCATGGTGCTCAGCTGACACTCAATACTGTCTTCGTTTCTCTCTGTGGGGTGCCCCCAGATCTGATTCTCTTATCTTTGCCCCCTCCAACCTCCTCCAAGAATATATGCCATCTCCATATCATTTTCCCATATGATATTTACTGCATAAACTTTGTTTCATGATCCTTTCAGAACCTCCCATTTTGAGCTTTAAGAATCAGTTCTGGAGGTCAGAAAAGCAGAACAATAACTTTGAGTTTACTTTTGTATTCCAGCTTTAACAATGGTGATTCTCCTCAAGGTTATACGTCCTCTTCTGCCTGACTGGGAAGTAGGAAAACAAAGGGTGAAAAAAAAATCTATAATGATGAATAATTCAGGGACTATCTAGCTATTAAAATAGCTCCCAAACTGGACAGTCTATGGTTATACAACACAAACCAGGTTCACAATCCCTCCAAAGAGACAGAGCTAACAGAATGGGGAACAGCAAACATGAAGTCCTGGACAAAGGGCTTAAACAAAAATCCAGACACGCTGGAAAGTAGGAGAGACTGACATGAGCTAGGCAGTCTCTTGCCTTTGATAAGGTTTCTGCAGAATAGAGGATCACTTGGATTTATACTTAATTCTATTTCTGCCACTGAAGGAGACTGACAAGAGATATTGAATAATTAAGGGGACTCTGACATGAAGTGAAACTTGGAACCTAGTATGTATGAGTCCTGGGCTATTACTAACCACTAAGCAGTTTTATGCTGGATCCAATTTCCTTCTCTCATCCGAACTCACTTGACTGGGATCCTGACAACTTGCCTGGAGTTTGTCTTACCCTTCCCACCTGTCAATCTCTGTCTAAAAACCTCTGCTGAAAAGATGGATCCTCTAATTCATAAAACTGATGTCCACTCAGATGTAATATCATTGGCCACCTGGAACCTTACACTGATATGAGCAATTTGGATGAAGCACACCCTCCTTGCCACCAACCATCACACTGCACATGGCTCTGCTAGTCCTCAGTTTCTTCCACAGGTCAAGTCTTCACGATTCCTGGTTAGGAGTGCCTTACTTCTTACAGGAAGCCTGGCTTTCTTCTCTTCCTTATCAGTTCAAATAGTGTCATTAGCCTGACTTATGACCAGATATTTTTTATGGACAAAAAAAAAATGGAATTATTAAGGAATTCATGCTGAGAATGAGTAATTCTGAACCCCATAGTTAGGTTCTCTACATTAAGCATGTGCTGAATGAAGGAAAGCATGACTAAATTACATTTTGGCCAATTTATAAATATTCATCCAAAGATACTAAGTGGATAATAAGGAAATATTATAAATAACTATATTATAATTACTTTGACACCTGACATGAAAAAGACAAATTTCTTGAAAGATATAAACTACCCAAGCTAACTCAAGAAGAGACAGAGTTTATGCCACAAATATTGTATGGGAAAATAAGATGGTGGTGGCACATATACAATTTCCAAATAGCTCTATATTTTTCAAGAAATTGGATTTTTAATGCAAACATTTTCCTATAGATAACTTCAGACCTAGGAGTCTTGAAATAGTGAATTAAGTCACACATTTAAGGTAAATATAATGCCAAATATAATAAGAATTCTTCCAGAAAACAGAAGAGGAGAATAATTCCCAGTGCATTCTATTGGTCCAGTGTTACCCTAATATTAAAACTCAGACAACAATATTACAAACAGATGAAACCAAAGATCAATACCCCTCATGAAAATATTTGTAAAAATTAAAATATATGTACTAAAATTATAAATATATCACATATATATATAGTCATAGTGATCAAAGGAAGTAGTTCCAAGAATACGAGGTTGGTTTAATATAAAAAAAAAATCACTGCAATAAACTATGTTAAAAGAATAAAAGAAAAAATATGTGATCACCTAAATATGAGGCTTTCCTGGTAGCTCAGCTTGTACAAAATATGTTAGTAGACACTTCGTAAAAGCAAATAGACACATGAAAGATGCTTATGGAACATGGAAATGAAAATTAAAATCATAAGAAGATACAGTCAGCCACTTTGGAAAACAGTTAAAAAGGAAGGAAAAAGGGGAAGGAGAGAGAGAGAAGGAGGAAGGAAAAGGGGAAGGAAAAAAGAAGGAAGAAGTGAATAGCTTTATCTGCTTAAAGCACAGGTTGGAGCCCCGAAGCCTTGCCCATTCAGATCTCTTCACTCACCCTTCTTTTAACTTCCAACCTTGAGCCTCATTCAAGTGACCTCTAATTTGAAAACTAGAGCAACTCTCTCAGCTCAGGAGCTAACTTTAGAATATGGGAAGAGAACAATCAAGGCATTTGAATTTTGCTTTAATATTTAATTTCTAATTCTTCTTAATCTAAACTCCTAGAAAGCCTGAAAGTGAAATACCTTTACTATTCTATTATAGCTAAGAACTCTAAGTACTTGTGCATAAAACACCTACGCAACATATCAAAGTTAATACAACTTACCAAAGCTTGTTCATGTCTAGATGATGTCTTATTCACTAGATGATGCTGTTCATGGCTTGAGACTTGCTTTTACTGCTCAGCTGTCCATTACTTGAGTGTATAGTAACTAAATTCTCAGAGTACATCTCCAGGGGATATACAGATAACTCTGAAAAGCCATGGGAAGGGTTGATTACTGTCATTACTGAACCCAAGGTATAAAAAGCTAAAAGTGGAAACAATCATACAGTGAAATGTCAGGAAGAAAGCACTGACCAATTAACTCTGTATGAAAGCTGTGTATGAAACTCTGTGTATGAAAGATCAAACCAGTCAATCCTAAAGGAAATCAACCCTGAATATTCATTAGAAGGACTGATGCTGAAGCTGAAGCTCTAATATTTGGGCCACCTAATGCTAAGAACCAACTCATTGGAAAAGATCCTGATGTTGGGAAAGACTGAGGAGAAAGGGGCAATAGAGGATGAGATGGTTGGATAGCATCACCAACTCAATGAACATGAGTTTGAGCAAACTCAGGGAGAGAGTGAAGGACAGGGAAGCTGTCCTTCCCTATCATGGCATGTCCTTCCCTGTAGCATGGCATGCTGCAGTCCATGGGGTCCCAAATAATCAGAGATGACTTAGTGACTAGACAGCAATAACAACATGAAAGACGAAGCAGTTCTTATCATGCATGAAAATTAATCCTGCTGTTTTCAGCTCTTTAAGATACTGACAGGTAAATGCCCCTGCCCCCAGATTATGGCACATAAACCTTAGTCTTTGCTAAATCTCCAGATGCACAAGGGACATTATCTTTATGCAAGTAAAGTGTTATTACTTTCTGTTTGTCTGAATCTCTGTGGTAGATCTTGAAGTGGCAATAAAACTGATATATCTACCACTCATTTTCTTTCCCTCAGCAAAGTGTTCCATAGCAACAAGGCACTGAACTGAGAACAAAAGACAACAGTTTTATTTTCTTCCCCCACCTATTCTCACCATAGAATAATCTTGGGCAAGTCATGTGAGAACCCTGGCCTTTGGCAGTCTATATGTAAGATAAGGTTGTTAGACCAGAAAAACTCCCCTTGTTACTCATACTAGAAACATCTGAAATGTGCCAAGGTTGACGCTGTGCATGACCACCTCCTCTTTGACACCTGCTTCATTTTAGAAATGAGAAAGATTATAAAACGAGGATGGGGAAAGAAGTGGAAGATGAAGTGAAGCTTACGCAGGTTTAAAATCAGCAAAAAATTGGAACCATGACTGGTTTTATTTCTTGCCTTCTACCTTCCTGCTACAAGTCATATTCATATCCATGAGAAACATAGATAAAGCATCTAGGGTAGAAGTCATTATTCCCAAACACCAGATGGCCTCCTATATGAAATGTATGTAATGGAGAAAGGAAACCCAGGAAAGTTGTCCATATATTGCTCATATTTTAAAGTCAGGAGGAAAGAATTAAGAAAACCCATCAAATGCTGATGACTTTGAACTCAGCTCCTCAGGGTGAGGTTAAAGCTCCACAAACTAGGAAGTGTAAAATATTTTATTGCAGGCTGGAGTTTCACTGACTCTTTGAATAATCACGGGTAAGACTATTCTCTATATCCTGATTTGCTACCTACATATCAAGAGAAAATGCTAAAATTTCGACTCAGAAAAGATTAATTCAGCATATGCTTTGACTTAGGCACATGGACCCTGGTCTTAAGGAGCTCACAGTCTAGTGAGGGTGACAGATATTCACATGAACAAATAAGCACTAAGACATCCAGTAACAAAAGTTAAGTTAGAGGCACAGCAAACCACTGGGAGACAGAGGAAGGAAAGATTATTTAGCACAACTTTTCTCTTCCTCCTGTGGCAGGGTAGCTTTTCCCCATTGTCTGCCAGATTTTATGGAATAAAACATATCTATTCTCAGATTCGAGGTCACTTGTCTCTCTCTTTAAATACTTGGTCATTGACAAGGAACCTGTTGATGACCAATAACAATGATGAGCAATGACAACCTAGAGGGGTGGGATGGAGTGGGAGGTGGGAGGGAGGTTCAAGAGGGAAGGGATATATGTATACTTATGGCTGATTCATGTTGATGTATGGCAGAAATCAACACAATTCCGTAAAGCAATTATCCTGTGTAGATCACAACAAACTGTGGAAAATTCTTCAAGAGATGGGAATACCATACTTCCTGACCTGCCTCTTGAGAAACCTGTATGCAGGTCAGGAAGCAACAGTTAGAACTGGATATGAAACAACAGATTGGTTCTAAATTGGGAAAGGAGTACGTCAAGGCTGTATATTGTCAGCTTGCTTATTTAACTTATATGCAGAATACATCATGCAAAATGCTGGGCTGGATGAAACACAAGCTGGAATCAAGATTGCCAGGAGAAATATCAATAACCTCAGATACACAGATGACACCACCCTTACGGTAGAAAGTGAAGAACTAAAGAGTCTCTTGATGAAAGTAAAAGAGGAGACTGAAAAAGCTGGCCTAAAACTCAACATTCAGAAAACTAAGATCATGGCATCTGGTCCCATCACTCCATGGCTAATAGATGGAGAAACAATGGACACAGTGAGAGACTTTATTTTCTTCGGCTCCAAAATCACTGCAGATGGTGACTGCAGCCATGAAATTAAAGGATGCTTGCTCCCTGAAAGAAAAGCTATGACCAACCTAGCTACCTGCTGCTGCCAAGTCGCTTCAGTCGTGTCCGACTCTGTGTGACCCCATGGACTGCAGCCTACCAGGCTTCTCCGTCCATGGGATTCTCCAGGCAAGAACACTGGAGTGGGTTGCCATTTCCTTCTCCAATGCATGAAAGTGGAAAGTGAAAGTGAAGTCACTCAGTTGTGTCTGACTCTTAGCGATCCCATGGACTGCAGCCTACCAGGCTCCTCCATCCATGGGATTTTCTGGGCAACAGTACTGGAGTGGGGTGCCATTACCTTCTCCCTGACCAACCTAGACAGGGTATTAAAAAGCAGAGACATTACTTTGCCAACAAAGGTCCATCTAGTCAAAGCTATGGCTTTTCCAGTAGTCATGTACGGATGTGAGAGTTGGACTGTGAAGAAAGCTGAGCGCCGAAGAATTGATGCTTTTGAACTGTGGTGTTGGAGAAGACTCTTGAGAGTCCCTTGGACTGCAAGGAGATCCAACCAGTCCATCCTAAAGGAAATCAGTCCTGAATATTCTTTTGAATGACTGATGCTGAAGTTGAAACTCCAATACTTTGACCACCTGATACAAAGAACTGACTCATTGGAAAAGACCCTGATGTTGGGAAAGATTGAGGGCAGGAGGATAAGGGGATGACAGAGGATGAGATGGTTGGATGGCATCACCGACTTGAAGGACATGAGTTTGAGCAATCTCTGAGAGCTGGTAATGGACAGGGAAGCCTGGCATGCTACAGTCCATGGGGTTGAAAAGAGTTGGACATGACTGAGGGACTGAACTTAACTGAACAAGTTATTATCAAGGGAAACAATACATGAAATATAAGCCAAAGAGGTCAATAAGAGGAGACTAGAAAAAACATTTTAAAGCATTTGAGTTTCTTTAATGGTGGGATTTCCCTAGGTTGGAAAGATACCCTGAAGTAGAAAATAGCAATGTGCCCACCATTCCATATCATTCTCTATTTTTCTCTTCCGTTGGGCTATTTTGGAGTTGTGTGCTTTACAATAAATTGGTGTTAAAAACAAAAATCAAATAAATTTTTAAAATCTAATTGACTTTATTGACTAATTCAAGGTTGGACAGTGCCCCCTAACAAGTAGTTGGGAGCTCCAAAAGGCTAAAGAAAGGAAAAGGTTTGTAAAGACAGAATATAGAAACAAAAAAATGATTACTTCAGATTAGGTTCTGGGAGCTATCATAAACATTATCAAACTTGCAGGGGGATGGGGCATGGGACAAATCTCCCTCATACTTGTAGTTTCTTGGACAGAAGGATGGGTAGCCTGGGAAACCCATCTGCAGCTTGTCTCTGAAGTGGGGGCAATTCTGTAGGATTGAGCTCTTTAAACTCATGGGATCTGAAACTAGTTCCATTTATATGGACATCCAGCTGGTATCAAAGAACTGGAATATTGGTTATTGATAAGGAAAGAAAATCACAGACTTTATTATGTTTCTCTGTCCCCTCTTTTTAACTTTCAACACTTGGTTATTGAATAGACTTTATTTGACTCCAAGTCTAACAAAATATGTTGGGTAAATGCATGTGTGTGTTTGGGGAGGAAATTTTCTATTTATCGTCTCAGTCATACAAAATTTTCTCCTCTAGAAGAATGCGAGACAGTTTCATAAGCTTGGTAATTAGTGGCTGTTGAATATGGATTTGGTACTCACTTGATTGCTAGATGCTGCCACTTCTTCAGTAGCTAGAGTGCCCAGAGTATAAGAAAGAATTAACTTATTAAAGAGAAAAATTTTAATAACATCACAATGCACTTGAATGCTATACCATAATTTATAAAAGGCCTCATGTACTCTAATTTCAATTTTATTTTTACAATTCTGTGAATTATGCCTATATTACAATGGGGAAGTGAAAGTTTAGGTCACAAAGCTGTTAAAAGATAAGTTGAAACATATTAAAATTTTTAAGAATTTCTTTGAGCATGCTGCTGCTGCTGCTGCTACGTCGCTTCAGTCGTGTCCGACTCTGTGCGACCCCATAGACGGCAGCCTACCAGGCTCCTCCCTCCCTGGGATTCTCCAGGCAAGAACACTGGAGTGGGTTGCCATTTCCTTCTCCAATGTATGAAAGTGAAAAGTGAACGTGAAGTCACTCAGTCGTGTCCGACTCTTAGCGACCCCATGGACTGCAGCCTACCAGGCTCCTCTGTTCATGGAATTTTCCAGGCAAGAGTACTGGAGTGGGGTGCATAAATTGACTCAAATTGGGTATCACCAAACCAGAAATGGTTCAGAGCTAATGGGAGTTCAGGGAAAGACTTTTATAGAGAAAAGGTAGAAACAAAGCAAGGAACTTATTTGATTAGTTATAGCATAAGTGGTTGACTTATTTGGGAAAGCCTGGCTCAGACGGTAAAGCGTCTGCCTGCAGTGCGGGAGACCCGGGTTCGATTCCTGGGTTGGGAAGATCCCCTGGAGAAGAAAATGGCAATCCACTCCAGCACTCTTGCCTGGAAAATCCCATGGACCGAGGAGCCTGGTAGGCTACAGTCCACGGGGTAGCAAAGAGTCGCACACGACTGAGCGGCTTCACTTCACTTCACTTCATTGGTTGTCTCTGATTGGTTGTTCTTAGGTTTCTCAACAACTTGAGGCATTACAGACTTAGGTTTGAGTTTGCTTCCCAGGTGGCTCAGTGGTAAAGATTCTGCCTGCCAATTCAGGAGACATGCATTCAATCCTGGATCAAGGAGATCTCCTGGAGGAGGCAATGGCAACCCATTCCAGTATTCTTATCTGCAGAATTCCATGGACAGAGGAACCTGGCAGGAAACAGTCCATGGAGTCACAAAAGAGTCGTTCACGATTGAGTGACTGAGCAGACACACACACACACACACACACACGCTGCTGACACTGTAAAGCCACCTTGGTTTAATGGCCTCCTTGTTTAATTAACATAACAAAGCTAATAAGCTGTAAATCCATCATTCAAACTCAATTTTTATATGTCAGTTCTAATATTTTCTTCTAGTAGGTGACAGAAACCCCAAATAATCATGAATCAGAGTAGTCCACGTAAATCAAGAAAGGGGCATCATTTCTGCAGAAGTGTTGGGGGACATTTCCTGAGCATGAGTGAGTGGCACTGTGTGGGTGAAAGACCCCTTTCTAGGGCAGAATCAAGAATAGACTAGGGCTCAAGGCCCACCCATGGGCATGAAAAAATTTTTTTTCCAGGGAATACGATTGCAATGTATATACTCCAAAACTCCTCTTCCTCAGTCTTAAAGCAGTTTAGATGTCATTGGAAATGCAAAAGTGCAGTGTGGAGATTAAGAAAGTTTAATCCCTCCAGCTAATCTTGGTTGAATACCTGGATATAGAAAAGCCATATGAAAATATTTCTCCCTTTGATAGAATACAAAGTTTTTCAAGAGTTTATAAGATATATATATATATATCTTTATGCATATATAAAGAACTATAGAATGTATTTCCACATGGAAATTCATCTGTTCCTTTCAAAGCCCATTAAAGTATTCCCATGGTCTTCAAAAATGGATTTGTCCTTATCTAGAATTCTCCTGTTCATACATAGTCTCCCCATTCTTCTAGATGGTATTCTAAAAGAATACAGTTACCTTCTGTTTTTTTATTTCTATTTTTTATGTTTCAACAAATAAACAGCTACTATTTTTGAGGGTTTACTATATTCCAGGCACTTGCTAAGTGATTTTTTAAATTGGAGGATAGTTGATTTACAATGCTGGGCTGGTTTCCACCATATGACAACATGAATTAGCCACAAGTATACATATATCCCCTCCTTCCGGAGTCTCCCTCCCACCTCCCCCATCCCACCCCTCTAGGTCATCACAGAGCACCAGGCTTAGTTCTCTGTGTTATCCAGTGCTTTTAATATATTTTCTCAATTTATTTTCCCAAAATCTATGAAGGAGGTATTACTATCGTTTAATTGGCAAATGAGAAAACTGAGGCTTGGTGAGAATTAGAAGATGTGCTCCAGGTTGTCACTCTCCAAAGCCGTTCGTGATATAAGCCTCCAACTCCAGTCCTTTTCACTCCTGTGTAGCTCTAGTTCTAAGTCCTAAGGAGCTCACTTGAGTCATCTTCCAGTTCAGACCTTGCCCCCGCTCTTTGATCCAGTCCCTTTAACACACTTCTCTCCATTAGAATGTCCCCTGATAAGTTTAAAACCAATACATCCAAAATGATTCTCATTACTAATTCCTCCTTTCTAATTTCCCCATCACTGGATGACATTCTCACTTGCTGGGCTTCAAACCTGAGAATGACCCAGGACCCACAGTCAACCTGCCATGGCCTGGTGTCTTTCTCCTCTGCCTGCTAATCATTAGATTGGCCAGAAACGTGGCAGAGGCAGAGAAACACAGCTTTTCCCAGCACCTTTCTATCTCTGCTGACTCCCCACCTGATTAAATGATCCAACTGTTCTCCACCAGTTCAACATCTTTTCTGTAATCTGCAGACTGCTCTCCTGCAGCCATTTGTGGAGTGGCAGTCTCCTTTCATTCATCCCCATGAGTACAACACTTCCTGTGAATAGCATTGGATAATTTATTACAAGCGTGCCGTAGCAGTGCTACTGTTTACCTTCTGAATTTTGATGATTGCCCTGTGGTCACCAATTTGACTACCAGTTTTGCCCAGGCAAAGATGGACAGCAGTAAAAGCACAGGGCGTGGACGACCTCGGCTCCAGGCTGTGGGCTCCTTCTGCACTGCATTCAGCCCCAGCCACTAACTGCGTATGAGAGAGATTCCCTCTGTCACTGTGGACAGCAGAGTAACGACTTGTCAGGCCTGGCTTCTGCTGCATCGCGACTCTGGGGACATTAGGCATTCTCATCACACTGACAACGTTTCCAGTTCTGTGTGCTGGTCACGGGTCATTTTCTGAATGCGGTACAAGGCCCAGGCGTGGCCGCTTACATGGGAATGGCTCCAAGAGAAAGCAGTAGTTCACCAAAAACTGTCCACACACACACACACACACACCAGGAGGGCTAGGAGGTGGGTGTCATTATAGCTTCCCATTTCCTCACATGCTCCATTTAGTGAGGCCTTGAGAGAAAACATGAAAAGCACTTTATCTTTCAGAAGGTTCGCAAGTAATGCACTTGTGCCGAATATTTACCCAAAGGGAAAGAAAAAAGTCTTGCAAAATTGCACTCTCTCAAATGCAAATGGAGCTAAATCCCCTGAGGAAATTAAAATACTATTTGCTATATATGTAAAACCTAAAGATATCAAGGGCTTCCCTGGTAGCTCAGCTGGTAAAGAATCTGCCTGCAGTGTGGGAGACCTGAGTTCGATTCCTGGTTTGGGAAGATCCCCTGGAGATGGGAACAGTTACTCACTCCAGTATTCTTGTATTCTGGCCTGGAGAATTCCATGGACTGAATAGTCCATGGGGTTGAAAATAGTCGGACATGACTGAACGACTAACACTTTCACTTTCAAAGAGATTTTACTTTGTGTTAACAACCAAAATTTACAGTCCTATAAAATCTCTAGATTCCCTGTAAGCATTTTAAGGAAGGCCTCATCAGTTAAGTGTTTTAACTTGCCTCAAAATTCTCCTTTTGCTTGAAAATAAGCATTCACACGAAAGGACTCTAGACAAATGCTTCTCTCTCACCTTTTATCTTAAAATCATCCTACACTCCCAGGTTCCTAATGAGAACACCTACTTTTCCCACAGATAATTCATGATCCAATCTACTTCTTACATGCCTCACCTCGATGCCATCTGAACATCCATGTATGAACTTTGGGAAACTGACCTCTGACCTCTTTCAGAATCAAGAAGAAGCATGCATGTCTGCGTGAATGAGTAAACACACAAGCATAAATATAAACATCAACACAAATATCACAAGAACTTAACTCCAATTCAGTAGATAGCATTTTCATTATTCAAGTAAAGGACAGAGTAATCCCTAAAAAGCGGGAGATGAAGTAAATGCTCTTCACGTCTGTTTGTTCAAAAATATTCAGAAGTCATTTCCTCTGCAATTAATAGCCTTGTGCATACATTATTTCTCTTGCCAGCATGATTGGGAAAGATTCTTAGAAATAGGTTTGCTGAGTCAGAAGGCAAATGGATATAATTTTTGCTAGATATTGCTTAATTCCCATTGTGTGCAGTAAGAGCTTAAAGCTAATAACTCAGTGACTTAAAAGAAAGATGTTTGCTTTGAGGTTCAAGCTTCAGGTCCAAAACAGCTCAGTGGGAGGTAGGTGTGCCAAGCTGTGTGGTCACTCAGGGGCCTAGGCTGATGGGGGCTGTGTGCTCTGTGCTACTGCCATCTCAGCACTCAAGTTCACCAGACGGGCAAGAGCGCCCATGGAGACCCCAGCCAGTCTTCTGTGCTTTGTCCATGAAGTGACGCGGCTCACATATATAGGCTCGCGGCCCATTGACTGGAACTTGTCACATGAACCTATTGAACAATATAGGGTGAGAATTTGGAGGACAACAGATCCCAGCTCTTTGTGGAGCAGTTGTTAGTCACATTTGAACTTTGAGGTCATGTCCCTAAGACTTTGCTATACAGATGCTCATCAAAGAGCTGTTTATGATAGAAAGGAGGGAAGGAGAGGAGAAAGAGAGGGAAAGAAGAAAACAGGAAAAAAGGGAAATGATCTAGAGGTCCAACAATTAGGGAAGGGTGAATGTTGCAGACTGTGTATGCAAAGGAAAACTAATTGATATGATTCAGGGCATAGATTTTTGGAGTTAGAGTGCCCTGGTTTACATTTTGTTTCTCATACTTTTTTGGTGAAGTAAGCCAGAAAGAAAAACACCAATACAGTATACTAACACATATATATGGAATTTAGAAAGATGGTAACAATAACCCTGTGTACGAGACAGCAAAAGAGACACTGATGTATAGATCAGTCTTATGGACTCTGTGGGAGAGGGAGAGGGTGGGGAGATTTGGGAGAATGGCATTGAAACATGTATAATATCATGTATGAAACGAGTCACCAGTCCAGGTTCGATGCACAATACTGGATGCTTGGGGCTGGTGCACTGGGACGACCCAGAGGGAGGGTATGGGGAGGAAGGAGGGAGGAGGGTTCAGAATGGGGAACACAGGTATACCTGTGGCGGATTCATTTCGATATTTGGCAAAACTAATACAATATTGTAAAGTTTAAAAATAAAATAAAATTAAAAAAAAAAAGGTAAAAAAAAAGTCTTTATTGAATTAGTTACAGTATTGTTTCTGTTTTATGTTTTGGTTTTTTTGGCCAAGAGGCACGTGGGATCTTCACTGCCCAACCAGGTATCAAACCTTCACCACCTGCATTGGAAGGCAAAGTCTTAACCACTAGACCACAGGGAAGTTCCCTCTCTTACTTTCTAGATATGTATACTTGCTTGTATTACTTAAGCTAGACTTTGATTTCTTCAACTGTATAATAAGGATAATAACAATACTGACCTTTTAAGGTTGTTAGAAGGATTAAAATTTTAAAAGACAATTTAAAATACTTAGCACATGGCTGGCTCTAAAACACATTTTGCTATTTTTTAAGCCATTAAATCATGCATAAAATATATACTGATATTAAGGGTATATGCATCATTATTTCCAATGAAAAAGAAGCCTTGAAACTTGGTATATAATAAAGGTTTGTTATTTAAAACTCACAAATAGATGCACAGGAAAATCTGGAAGTTAAAACAAAATGTAGACAATGATAACTTTCAATGTACATTTTTCTGGATTCTTGTAAAATAAAATACAATTCTATCCAGAAAAGGTAGCAATTAAACTTAGATTAGGTGTACAGCATGAGCCAAATCACTTGAAGATTATGAGTTTCATCCTAGAGTTTCATGTTCCTATAGCTCATCAGAGAGACTGAAACAATGTCTTCAGTTACACTTATAAAAATGAGATAGTCTGTGTTTAAGAAATCAGCCTGCCATGCAACCAAATATATACTGCTTATGCCCAGAGGTCTTTGGCAAGTCTCATGGATTATTTCAAAAGGGAAAAAAATGTACTTGTAAGCAGATTTGCATCCATTTTTTAAAAATTGCATTGTCATTCTGGAATTCTATGGCCCCTTCTTCCTGCCAACAGTTTCCTCTGAACAGCTGCTTCACACAGCTCCCATCACTGTGTGGTACTGGCTTCAGAGAATTTTCTGCCTCTAAGGAATCTAAGGGGGCTTCCCTGTGGTGCAGTGGTAAAGACTCTGCTTACCAAAGCAGGAGAGGTGGATTCGACCCATGGTTCAGGAAGATCGCCCGAGAAGGAGATGGCAACCCACTCAGGTACTTTCCTTAAAAAGCCCAAGGACAGAGGAGCCTGGCAGGCTACAGTCCAAGAGGTGACAAAGAGTCGGACATGACTGAGCACAGCAGACACACATACACAGAAAGAAACATAATTTTGGCGATCATAAAAAGTACCCATTGATCATGAGAAAGTCAGTCCACATTTTAGAATTTCAAGACTGGAAAAACTCTTGAGAACTACTTATTAATTCTAGCTTTCAAGTCTGAAATAAAACTATCTTCCTTTTTTTAATATTATGATGTAGCAAACAGGACACTAAACCGAAAGTCAGTCTCCAACACTGTTTAAGAAATTAGCTATGTTATCTCAGGGAGGTTGTCTGATATCTCTGTGTCTTAGGTTTTCTCATGATTAAAATTGGAAAAATTGTAAAAAAAAAAAAAAAAAAAAAAAGACCACTAGGAATCTATCCAGTTTTTTTAGAGTTTTATGGTTTTCCATGCATTTGGGATCTCAGCAATCAGCTACAAAAACTATGTATTCAAAGTTTTTGTAGTAAAATTCTATCTTTATTGATATAAACCCACTCATAGTTTAGGTAATATGTTTTACTGGAAAAATATTAATGTATTTAATTATAGCAGCTGATCAAGACACTACTGTGACTGTTATAAAATATATATCTTCAGTTCAGTTCAGTCCCTCAGCCACGTCTAACTCTCTGTGACCCCACGGACTGTAGCACGCCAGGCTTCCCTGTCCATCACCAACTCTTGGAGCTTGCTCAAACTCATGTCCTTCAAGTTGGTGATGCCATCCAACTATCTCATCCTCTGTTGTCCTCTTCTCCTCCTGCCTTCAATCTTTCCCAGCATCAGGGACTTTTCTAATGAGAAAGTTCTTCACATCAGGTGGCCAAAGGATTGGAGTTTAAACTTCAGCATCAGTCCTTCCAATGACTATTCAGGACTGATTTCCTTTAGGATGGACTGGTTGGAGCTCCTTGCAGTCCAAGGGACTCTCAAGAGTCTTCTCCAACACCAGAGGTCAAAAGCATGAATTCTTTGTTGCTCAGCTTTCTTTATGGTCCAACTCTCACATCCATACATGACTACTAGAAAAACCATAGTTTTGACTGGACGGACATTTGTTGGCAAAGTAATGTCTCTGCTTTTTAATATGCTGTCTAGGTTGGTCATAGCTTTTCTTCCAAGGAGCAATCATCTTTTAATTTCATGTCTGCAGTCACCATCTGCAGCTCCACCATCTGGAGCCCAAGAAGAAAGTCTTCCATTGTTTCTATTAGCCATGGAGTGATGGGATCAGATGCCATGATCTTAGTTTTCTGAATGTTGAGCTTTCAGTTCAGTTCACTTGAGTCGCTCAGTAATGTCCAACTCTTTGCAACCGCATGAACTGCAGCATGCCAGGCCACCCTGTCCATCACCAACTCCTGGAGTTCACTCAGACTCACGTCCATCGAGTCAGTGATGCCATCCAGCCATCTCATCCTCTGTCGTCCCCTTCTCCTACTGCCCCCAATCCCTCCCAGCATCAGAGTCTTTTCCAATGAGTCAACTCTTCGCAGGAGGTGGCCAAAGTACTGGAGTTTCAGCTTTAGCATCATTCCTTCCAAAGAACACCCAGGACTGATCTCCTTTAGAATGGACTGGTTGGATCTCCTTGCAGTCCAAGGGATTCTCAAGAGTTTTCTCCAATACACTGTTCAAAAGAATCAATTCTTTGATGCTCAGCTTTCTTCACAGTCCAAGTCTCACATCCATACATGACTACTGGAAAAACCATAGCCTTGACTAGATGGACCTCTGTTGGCAAAGTAATGTCTCTGCTTTTGAATATGCTATCTAGGTTGGTCATAACTTTACTAAGGAGTAAGCGTCTTTTAATTTCATGGCTGCAGTCACCATCTACAGTGATTTTGGAGCCCCCCCAAATAAATTCTGACACTGTTCCCACTGTTTCCCCATCTATTTCCCATGAAGTGATGGGACCAGATGACATTATCTTCGTTTTCTGAATGTTGAGCTTTAAGCTAACCTTTTCACTCTCCTCTTTCACTTTCATCAAGAGGCTTTTTAGTTCCTCTTCACTTTCTACCATAAGGGTGATGTCATCTGTGTATCTGAGGTTATTGATATTTCTCCCAGCAATCTTGATTCCAGCTTGTGCGTCTTCCAGCCCAGCATTTCTCATGATGTACTCTGCATAAAAGTTAAATAAGCAGGGTGACAATATACAGCCTTGACGTACTCCTTTTCCTATTTGGAACCAGTCTGTTGTTCCATGTCCAGTTCTAACTGTTGCTTCCTGACCTGCATATAGGTTTCTCAAGAGGCAGGTCAGGTGGTCTGGTATTCCCTTCTCTTTCAGAATTGTCCACAGTTTATTGTGATCCACACAGTCAAAGGCTTTGGCATAGTCAATAAAGCAGAAATAGATGTTTTTCTGGAACTCTCTTGCTTTTTCCATGATCCAGCAGATGTTGGCAATTTGATCTCTGGTTCCTCTGCCTTTTCTAAAACCAACTTGAACATCTGGAAGTTCATGGTTCACGTATTGCTGAAGCCTGGCTTGGAGAATTTTGAGCATTACTTTACTAGCGTGTGAGATGAGTACAGTTGTGCGGTAGTTTGAGTATTCTTTGGCATTGCCTTTCTTTGGGATAGGAATGAAAATTGCCCTTTTCCAGTCCTGTGGCCACTGCTGAGTTTTCCAAATGTGCTGGCATATTGAGTGCAGCACTTTCACAGCATCGTCTTTCAGGATTTGGAATAACTCAACTGAAATGCCATCACCTCCACTAGCTTTGTTCATAGTGATGCTTTCTAAGGCCCACTTGACTTCACATTCCAGGATGTCTGGCTCTAGGTCAGTGATCACACCATCGTGATTATCTGGGTCGTGAAGATCTTTTTCTACAGTTCTTCTGTGTATTCTTGCCATTTCTTCTTAATATCTTCTGCTTCTGTTAGGTCCATACCATTTCTGTCCTTTATCGAGCCCATCTTTGCATTAAATGTTCCTTTGGTATCTCTGATTTTCTTGAAGAGATCTCTAGTCTTTCCCATTCTGTTGTTTTCCTCCATTTCTTTGCATTGATTGCTGAGGAAGGCTTTCTTATCTCTTCTTGCTATTCTTTGGAACTCTGCATTCAGATGCTTATATCTTTCCTTTGCTCCTTTGCTTTTCACTTTTCTTCTTTTCACAGCTATTTGTAAGGCCTCCCCAGACAGCCATTTTGCTTTTTTGCATTTCTTTTCCATGGGGATGGTCTTGATCCCTGTCTCCTGTACAATGTCACGAACGTCATTCCATAGTTCATCAGGCACTCTATCTATCAGATCTAGTCCCTTAAATCTATTTCTCACTTCCACTGTATAATCATAAGGGATTTGATTTAAGTCATACCTGAATGGTCTAGTGATTTTCCCTACTTTCTTCAATTTAAGTCTGAATTTGGCAATAAGGAGTTCATGATCTGAGCCACAGTCAGCTCCTGGTCTTGTTTTTGCTGACTGTATAGAGCTTCTCCATCTTTGGCTGCAAAGAATAGAATCAATCTGACTTCAGTGTTGACCATCTGGTGATGTCCATGTGTAGTCTTCTCTTTTGTTATTGGAAGAGGGTGTTTGCTATGACCAGTTCATTCTCTTGGCAAAACTATTAGCTTTTGCCCTGCTTCATTCCGTATTCCAAGGCCAAATTTGCCTGTTACTCCAGGTGTTTCTTGACTTCCTACTTTTGCATTCCAGTCCCCTAAAATGAAAAGGACATTTTTGGGGGGTGTTAGTTCTAAAAGGTCTTGTAGTTCTATACTTGTATAATCCGCAGAAGAGCGCTGGCTGGGATGGACCTCACGGCAGAAGCACGCTGGCTGTGACGGACCTCGCAGAATCATGGCCGGGAGGAGCTACCCCACACCCGAGGCCTGGGGCTGCAGCTGGGTGGAGGTACTCAACGTCCAAGGAGCAGTGGCTGCGGGGGCACAGGAGGGCCAAAAGGAGCTACTCCACGTTCAAAGTCAGGAGCAGCGGCTGCACTTTGCTGGAGCAGCCGTGAAGACATATCCCACGTCCAAGGTAAGAGAAACCCAAGTAAGACGGTAGGTGTTGCAAAAGGGCATCAGAGGGCAGACACACTGAAACCATAATCACAGAAAACTAGCAAATCTGATCACATGGACCACAGCCTTGTCTAACTTAATGAAAGTAAGCCATGCCCTGTGGGGCCACCCAAGACCAGTGGGTCATGGTGGAAAGGTCTGACAGAATGTGGTCCACTGGAGAAGGGAATGGCAAACCACTTCAATATTCTTGCCTTGAGAACCCCATGAACAGTATGAAAAGGCAAAATGATAGGATACTGAAAGAGGAACTCCCAGGTCAGTAGGTGCCCAATATGCTACTGGAGATCATTAGAGAAATAACTCCAGAAAGAATGAAGGGATGGAGCCAAAGCAAAAACAATACCCAGATGTGGATGTGACTGGTGATAGAAGCAAGGTCCGATGCTGTAAAGAGCAATATTGCATAGGAACCTGGAATGTCAGGTCCATGAATCAAGGCAAATTGGAAGTGGTCAAACAGGAGATGGCAAGAGTGAATGTCGACATTCTAGGAATCAGCGAACTGAAATGGACTGGAATGGGTGAATTTAACTCAGATGACCATTATATCTACTCTGTGGGCAGGAATCCCTTAGAAGAAATGGAGTAGCCATCATGGTCAACAAGAGAGTCCGAAATGCAGTACTTGCGTGCAATCTCAAAAATGACAGAATGATCTCTGTTCGTTTCCAAGGCAAACCATTCAATATCACAGTAATCCAAGTCTACGCCCCAACCAGTAACGCTGAAGAAGCTGAAGTTGAATGGTTCTATGAAGACCTACAAGAACTTTTAGAACTAATTCACCCCTCCCCCTCAAAAAAAGATGTTGAGCTTTAAGCCAACTTTTTCACTCTCTTCTTTCACTTTCATCAAGAGGCTCTTTAGTTCTTCACTTTCTACCATAAGGGTGGTGTCATCTGTGTATCTGAGGTTATTGATATTTCTCCCGGCAATCTTGATTCCAGCTTGTGATATATCCACTCTGGAATTTTACATGATGTACTCTGCATAAAAGTTAAATAAGCAGGGTGACAATATACAGCCTTGACGTACTCCTTTTCCTATTTGGAACCAGTCTGTTGTTCCATGTCCAGTTCTAACTGTTGCTTCCTGACCTGCATATAGGTTTCTCAAGAGGCAGGTCAGGTGGTCTGGTATTCCCTTCTCTTTCAGAATTGTCCACAGTTTATTGTGATCCACACAGTCAAAGGCTTTGGCATAGTCAATAAAGCAGAAATAGATGTTTTTCTGGAACTCTCTTGCTTTTTCCATGATCCAGTGGATGTTGGTAATTTGATCTCTGGTTCCTCTGCCTTTTCTAAATCCAGCTTGAACATCTGAAAGTTCACGGTTCACATACTTTGAAGCTGGGCTTAGAGAATTTTGAGCATTACTTTGCTGGCATGTGAGATGAGTGCAATTGTGCAGTATTTGGAACATTCTTTGGCATTGCCTTTTTTCGGGATTGGAATGAAAAACTGACCTTTTCTAGTCCTGTTGTACCACATTGCCTTTCCAAAATAAGGAAAATTCTGAATTCTGAAACATATTCAGCCTCATGATTTGGATAAGAGGTGAAGACTTAATTACTGCTCTTCTAAAGTTGAAGAAACCAAAATAGAGATATTAATTACCTTGTCCAAGGTCACACAGGTAATAAGTGGCAGAATAGGATTCAAACTCAGTCAGTATTGACTTTAACTGCTTTTCATGGCCATGTTATTATTTTTTTAATTTATTTAATTTTTATTGAAGGATAATTCCTTTACAGAATTTTACTGTTTTCTGTCAAACCTCTACATGAATCAGACATTGGTATACATATATCTCTCCCTTTTGAAACTCTCCCATCTCCTTCTCTCACCCCTCTAGGTTGATACAGAGCCCCTGTTTGAGTTTCCTGAGCCATACAGGAAATTCCCATTGGCTATCCATTTCACCATTTCACATATGGTAATGTAAATTTCCCTGTTACTCTTTCCATACATTTCACCCTCTCCTCCCCTCTCCCCATGTCCATAAGTCTATTCTCTATGTCTGTTTCTCCATTGTTGCCCTGTAAATAAATTCTTCAGTACCACTTTTCTAGATTCCGTATATATGCATTAGAATACAGTATTTATCTTTCTCTTTCTGACTCACTTCACTCTGTATAATAGGTTCTAGGTTCATCCACTTCATTAGAACTGACTCAAATGTGTTCCTTTTCATGGCTAAGCAATATTCCATTTGTATATATGCCATTACCTCTTTATCCATTTATCTGTAGATGGATATCTAAGTTGCTTCCATGTTCCAGCTATTATAAATAGTGCTGCAATGAGCAATGGGATACATGTGTCTCTTTAAATTTTTATTTCCTCAGGGTATATGCCTAAGAGTGGGATTGCCGGGTCATATGGTGGCTTTATTCCTAGTTTTTTAAGGAATGTCCATACCGTCTTCCATAGTGGCTGTATCAATTTACACTCACCAACAGTGCGAGAGTGTTCCCTTTTCTCCACACCCTTTCCAGCATTTATCGTTTGTAGACTTTTTGATGATGGCCATTCTGACTGATGTGAGATGATATCTCATAGTTTTGATTTGCATTTCTCTAATAATAAGTGATATTGAGCATCTTTCCTGTGTTTGTTAGCAATCTATATGTCTTATTAGGAGAAATGTCTGTTGGAGTCTTTTTCCCACTTTTTGATTGGGTTGTTTGTTTTTCTGGTATTGAGTTGTATGAGCTGCTTGTATATTTTGGAAATTAATCCTTTGTTAGTTGTTTCATTTGCTATTATTTTCCCCGACTCTGAGGGTTCTCTTTTCACCTTCCTTATAGTTTCCTTTGCTGTGCAAAAGCTTTTAAGTTTAATCAGGTCCCACTTGTTTACTTTTGTTTTTATTTCCATTACTCTAGGAGATGGGTCATAGAGGATCTTGCTTTGATTTATATCTTTCAGTGTTCTGCCTACATTTTCCCTCTAAGAGTTTTATAGTTTCTGGTCTTATCTGTAGGTCTTTAATCCATTTTGAGTTTATCTTTGTGTATGGTATTAGGAAGTGTTTTAATTTCATTCATTTACATGTAGCTGTCCAGTTTTCTCAACACTATTTATTGAAGAGGCTGTCTTTGCCCCATTGTATATGCTTGCCTCCTTTGTCAAAAATAAGGTACCCATAGGTGCCTGGGTTTATTTCTGAGCTTTCTATCTTGTTCCATTGGTCTATATTTCTGTTTTTGTGCCAGTACCATACTGTCTTGATGACTGTAGCTTTGTAGTATAACCTGAAGTCAGGAAGCTTGTCTCTTCCAGCTCCATTCTTCTTTCTCAAGACTGCTTTGGCTATTTTGGGTCTTTTGTGCTTCCATATGAATTTTAAAATATTTTGTTCTAGTTCTGTGAAAAATGACATTGGTAATTTGATAGGGATTGCATTAAATCTGTAGATTGCATTTGGTAGACTATAGTCATTTTCACAATATTGATTCTTCCTACCCAGGAACATGGAATATCTCTCCATCTGTTTATGTCATCTTTGATTTCTTTCATTAGTGTCTTAAATTTTCTGCATACAGTTTTTTCATCTCCTTAGGTAAGTTTATTGCTAGATATTTAACTATTTTTGTTGCCTTGGTGAATGGAATTGATTCCTTAATTGCTCTTTCTGATTTTTCATTGTTAGTATATAGAAATGCAAGTGATTTCTGTGTGTTGATTTTGTATCCTGCAACTTTGCTAAATTCACTGATTAGCTCTAGGAATTTTCTGATACTATCTTTAGGGTTTTCTGTTTACAGTATCATATCATCTGCAAACAGTGAGAGCTTTATTTATTCTTTTCCAATCTGGATTCCTTTAATTTCTTTTTCTTCTCTATTTGCTGTAGCTAGGACTTCCAGAACTACGTTCAATAATAGTGGTTAAAGTGGACATCCTTGTCTTGTTCCTGATCTTACAGGAAATGCTTTCAGTTTTTCACCTTTGAGAATAATCTTTGTTGTAGGCTTATCAAAATGGCCTTTACTATGTTGAGGTAGGTTCCTTCTATGCCCATTTTTTGAAGAGTTTCAATCATAAATGGGAGCTGAATTTTGTCAAAGGCTTTTCCTGTATCTATTGATATTATCATATGGTTTTTATCTTTCAATTTGTTAATATGGTGCATCAGATTGATTGATTTGTATATATTGAAGAATCCTTGCATCCCTGGAATAAACCCAACTTGATCATGGTATATGAGCTTTTTGATGTGTTGCCAAATTCTGTTTGCTAAAATTTTGTTGAGGATTTTTGCATCTATGTTCATCAGTGATATTGGCCTATAGTTTTCTTTTTTATGTTGTCTTTGTCTGGTTTTAGTATCAGGGTGATGGTGGCCTCATAGAATGAATCTGGAAGTGTTTCTTCTTCTGCAGCTTTTTGAAAGAGTCTTAGAAGAATAGGCATTAGCTCTTCTCTAAATGTTTATAGAATTTTCCTGTGGAGCCATCTGGTCCTGAGCTTTTGTCTTTTGGGAGATTTTTTATCACAGTTTCAATTTCAGTGCTTGCAATTGTGTTGTTCATACTTTCTATTTCTTCCTGGTTCAGTCTTGGAAGACTGAAGTTTTCTAAGACCCTTTCCATGTCTTCCAGGTTATCTGTTTTATTGCCATATAGTTGTTCCTAATAGTCTCTTATAATCCTTTATATTTCTATTTTGTCTGTTGTAACCTCTCCTTTTTCATTTCTAATTTTGTTGATTTGATTCTTCTCTCTTTATTTCTTGATGAGTCTGGCTAAAGGTCTGTCAATTTTGTTTATCTTCTCAAAGAGCCAGTTTTTGTTTTATTAATCTTTACTATTGTTTCTTTCATTTCTTTTCCATTTATTTCTGCTTGGATCTTTATGGTTTCTTTCCTTCTACTAATTTTGTTTTTTTTTTTGTTGTTGTTGTTGTTCTTTTTCCAGTAGTTTTAGGTGTTAAGTTAGGTTGTCTATTCGATGTTTTTCTTGTTTCTTAAGGTAGGAATGTATTGCTATAAACTTTCCTCTTAGAACTGCTTTTGCTGCATCCCATAGGTTTTGAGTTGTCGTGTTTTCATTGTCATTTGTTTCTAGACATTTTCTGATTTTTTCAGTAACCTGTTGGTTATTTAGAAACGTGTTGTTTAATCCCCATGTGTTTGTGTTTCTTATGGTCTTTTTCTTGTAATTGATATCTAGTCTCATAGCATTGTGGTCAGAGAAGATGCTTGATACAATTTCAATTTATTTAAATTTACTGAGGTTTGATTTGTGACCCAAGATGTGGTCTATCCTGGAGAATGTTCCATGTGCACTTGAGAAGAAGGTGTATTCTTCTGCATTTGGATGAAATGTCCTTAAGATATCCATGAGATCCATCTCATCTAATGTATCATTTAAGTCTTGTGTTTCCTTATTAATTTTCTGTTTTGATGATCATTGATGATCACACTCATTGGTGTGAGTGGGGTGTTAAAAGTCTCCTACTATTATTGTGTTACTGCTAATTTCTCTTTTTATGTCTGTTAGTGTTCATCTTATGTATTGAGGTGCTCCTATTTTGGGTGCATAGATATTTACAATTGTTGTCTTCCTCTTGGATTGATCCCTTGATCATTATGTAGTGTCCTTCCTTATCTCTTGTAATCTTCTTTATTTTAAGGTCTATTTTGTCAGATATGAGGATTGCTACTTCAGGTTTCTTTGCTTCCCATTTGCATGGAATATATTTTCTCACTTTCAGTCTATATGTGTCTTGAGGCCTGAAGTGGGTTTCTTGTAGACAGCATATATATGAGTCTTGTTTTTGTATCCATTCAGCCAGTCTGTGCCTTTTGGTTGGAGCATTTTAATCCATTTACATTTAAAGTAATTATTGATATATATGTTCCTATTGCCATTTTCTAATTGTTTGGGGTTAATTTTGTAGATCTTTTTTAT
The DNA here is from genome assembly GCF_002263795.3 of Bos taurus. Taxonomy (NCBI): domain Eukaryota; kingdom Metazoa; phylum Chordata; class Mammalia; order Artiodactyla; family Bovidae; genus Bos; species Bos taurus. The sequence continues at coordinate 34,365,177 of NC_037343.1, forward strand.
TCTTTTTATATTTCTTGACTATATAAGTCCCTTTAACATTTGTTGTAAAGCTGGTTTTGTGGTACTGAATTCTCTTAACTTTTGCTTGTCTGAAAAGCTTTTGATTTCTCCATCAATTTTGAATGAGATCCTTGCTAGGTACAATAATCTTGGTTGTAGATTTTTCCGTTTCAGTAGTTTAAATATATTCTGCCATTCCCTTCTGCCCTGCAGAGTTTCTGCTGAAAGACCAGCTGTTAAGCATATGGGGTTTCCCTTGTGTGTTACTTGTTGTTTCTTGCTGCTTTTAGTATTCTTTCTTTGTGTTTAGTCTTTGTTAGTTTGATTAGTATGTGTCTTGGTGTGTTTCTCCTTGGGTTTATCCTGTATGGAACTCCTTTTGCCTCTTGGATTGATTGGCTATTTCCTTTTCCATGTTGGGAAAATTTTCAACTATAATCTCTTCAAAAATTTTCTCATACCCTGTTTTTTTCTCTTCTTCTGGGACCCCTATAATTAGAATGTTGGTGCATTTGATATGGTCCCAGAGGTCTCTGAGACTGTCCTCAGCTCTTTTTATTCTTTTTACTTTATTCTGCTCTTCAGAAGTTATTTCCACCATTTTATCTTCCAGCTCACTGATTCGTTCTTCTGCTTCAGATATTCTGCTATTGATTTCTTCTAGAGTATTTTTAATGTCAGTAATTGTGTTGTCTCTGTATGCTTTTTCTTTGATTCTTCCAGGTCTTTGTTAATTGATTCTTGCATTTTCTCCATTTGTTTTCAAGGTTTTTGATCATCTTTACTATCATTATTCTGAATTCCTTTTCAAGTTTTTCAGGAAATTTCAAGAGATTTTCCTATTTCCTCTTCATTTATTTAGACTTCTGTGTTTCTAGTTTGTTCCTTCATTTGTGCAGTATTTCTCTGCCTTTTCTTTTTTTTTTTAAGTTATTGTGTTTGTGGTCTCCTTTTCCCAGGCTTCAAGGAAAGTTGATATTTCCTTGAAGAAGGTTGAATTCTTTCTTCCATTTTGTTTCTGCCCTCCTAAGTTTGGTCCAGTGGTTTGTGTGAGCTTCATAAAGGGTGAGATTTGTGCTGAGTTTTTGTTTGTTTCTTTGTTTTTCCTCTGATGGGCAAGGCTGAGTGAGGTGGTACTCCTGTCTGCTGATGATTGGGTTTGTACTTTTGTTTTCTTTGAGGCATCCTGCACAGGGTGCTGTAGTGGTTTGGTGATGCTGGGTCTTGTATTACAGTGGTTTCTTTTGTGTGAGTTCTCACTATTTGATACTCCCTAGGGTTGGTTCTCCAGAGAAGGTGATGGCACCCCACTCCAGTACTCTTGCCTGGAAAATCCCATGGATGGAGGAGCCTGGTAGGCTGCAGTCCATGGGGTCTTGAAGAGTCGGAGATGACTGAGCGACTTCACTTTCACTTTTCCCTTTCATGCATTGGAGAAGGAAATGGCAACCCACTCCAGTGTTCTTGCCTGGAGAATCTCAGGGACGGGGGAGCCTGGTGGACTGCCGTCTATGGGATCACACAGAGTTGGACATGGCTAAAGTGATTTAGCAGCAGCAGCAGCAGTAGCAGAGTTGGTTCTCTGGTGATCTAGGGTCTTGGAGTCAGTGCTCCCACTCCAAAGGCTCAGGGTTTGATCTCAGAAATTAAGTTTGCCATCAACTTCCTCACTATGGGCTTTTAGCTTCATGGAACCTTAAGAGAAGTGGTATGCATCCAAATTTTAAGCCTTTCTTTCAAGAAGTTCCTTAATTTCAGACAAGTTCTTTAATCTGATGAATCACTCTCCAGGTGCTTCCTGGACTGGGTCTTTGCCCATATTACTATTTTTAACTGTAATACAACTATTATTGCTACTGCCACTACTACAACAAAAATGACAGAAACAATGATTGCTTCTATTTTTAAATATATTTTCAGCACTTAATACAACCTTCATTAAAATCCTGCTTACTGAATTTTGAGTGAGGCTTCATGCTAGCTACTAGAGAAGCAGTCCCAGTTCTCAAAGTGTATATTCTAGTGGTAGGGGAAAAAGAATAAAAAAGCAAATAATAATAACAACCGAATAACCACTGATGTTGGTAAATGTTATCAAGAAAGTAAACCTAGTGATAGAAACTATTACATTGAACAATTTAGTTAAGGCAGGTTTTCCCTTGAGGAAGTCATATTTTACTGAAAACTAAAAGATCAGTTAGCCACTCAAAGAGCCAGGGGTGAGTGGAAACAAAAAATAAGCTCCTTGAATTAGGAAAAACTAAAAAATGCAATGATGGTGAAGATGTTATCTGAACTACAAACAGAATTTAGATTTTATTCTAAGCTCTATGGGAAGCCATTGAAAAGATTTAAAGCAGGAAGTGGTATGTGCTCAATTTTTATGGGCTCAGTCACTCAGTTGTGTCTGCCTCTTTGCAATCCCATGGACTATAGCCCACAACTCTTCTGTATCCGTGGGATTCTCCAGGCAAGAATACTGGAGTGGATTGCGATTTCCTGCTCCAGGGAATCTTCCTGACCTAGGGATCAAATCTGCATCTCCTGCATTGGCAGGCAGATTCTTTAGCACTGAGCCACCCAGGAATCCTTAACTAGGAATAGAATTTACATTTTATTCTACACTCCATGGGGAGTCATTGAAAAGATTTAAGTCAGGAAGTGACATAATTTTATTTATATCTTTAAAAGATTACTCTAGCTCTTCCTTTTCCAGTAATAGTAGGCTAGGTAATTTAGACAAACTAACCAAACCTTCACATTTATCCTAGTCCTTAAATTTGTCTTACAAATAAAACTCCAATAACTATAACTAGGACACAACAAAACAGAGCCAGGCACATTAAAAACACGCACATACACACGAGAAAAATCAAAACACCTGGGGCTCCAGATTTCGGAACCATAGTTCACAGATTTTTAAACTATACTTACTATGTTCTTATTTATTTTAGCCAAGAACTAAAAGCAATAAAAATGATATGTATTTGAAAAAGAATCAAATAGAAACTTTGAATTAAAAAATATGATAGAAGATAAAACTTGAGTGGTGAGTTTAACTTCAGGTTACAATCTGTACATGGCTGAAGAGAGAATTAATAGGCTGGAAGTCAGGTCAGAGGAAAGTCATCCAGAATGACTCATAGAGAGACAAAAAGAATTTACACACACACACACACACACACACACACACACAAGGCAAAGAGAGAGAGAGAGAATACTAATAACGGTAGATTTCAAAATAATACAAAAGAAATAAGACAAAGACTGGAGGATAAGAAATATCTGAGAGTATTTCCCAAATTTATTAGAAGGCAAAAGGCCCAGTAACCCCCTAGCAAGATAAACACACACACACACTCCCACAATCTAGAAACATCATGGTAAAACTAAAGTACAACTTTAAAGTTAAGGATAAAATGTAAAAAGTAGCCAGAGGAAAAAATTCAGATTTCATGGAAAAGAATAAGAACTGTCATCATCTGACTTTTCAAGGAAAGAAACTGAAGTCAAAGGATAATGAAGTGAAATTTTCAAAATGGTGGGAGAAAATAACTGTTAAGAGATACAACTATAGATCATGCAGTCACTGAAAAATAGAGGATAATATGAACAAGTTTTATAAGAATGCATTAGAGACTTAAAAATAACAAATATGTTTATTAAAGCATTAACTTAACAGAAGTAATATAAAAGAAAATAAAAAGTCCATGTTCCTATTATGATTAAAGACATTGCATGTCATAATTGAAATTTGGTCCAAATCATTTCACCTAGGGTATTCTACCAAACATTTCAGGATCGTATAGTACCAATAATACATGTTGTTGATGCATTGTTGTTTAGTCACTAAATTGTATCCAACTCTTTTGCGACTCCATGAACTATAGCTCGCCAGGGTCATCTGTCCATGAGATTTCCCAGGCAAGAATACTGGAGTGGGTTGTCATTTCCTCCTCCAGGGGATCTTCCCAACCCAGGGATCAAACCTCCTGCTTAGCAGGATTCTTTACTGCTGAGCCATCTGGGAAGCCCATCTGATAATACATAGACTTGCTGAGAAAAAATTTTTTAAAGGAGTACTCCCAAACTTGCATTTTGAAGCCAGCAGAACTCTGTTTCCAAAACCCAACAAGGACATTAAATGAATTTTTTTTTTTAATCCATAAAAATTTTATTCATGAATAAAATGGAAAAATCAGCTAATAGAATTTAATAACATTTTAAAAGGATGAATCATAACCAAACTGTGTTTGTTCCATCAATGCATATGTTTTTGACACTAGAACCTTGATGTAATTAGCTACATTTACAGACTAAAGAGAACTACAAAATATCAGATGCAAACAAAGTAAAGAAAGCTCCAGTTTGTTGACAAAATCTCCATTTTTTTTTTTTTTTTTTACTCTCTAAATACTGTGAAGAGAAAGGGAAAAGTATAATGTTAAAAAATTTGTTCTGAAACAACTGTATTCTTGTTGGAAGCCTATTAAAAGTTAAAAAGAAAAAAGAAAACCTACCCAACAAAATATCCCATCCCAAACATATCTAGGAAATTACAATTTTTCACACCTAAAACTTTATGAGAAAAGCACTGCAAATTAGGGTATATCATTTTAATGGAGTTTCCTAAGCAGAAAAAACTTGAACTACTTTTAGTAGGTAAACAAGTGAAGTTTTAAAACTTAAAAATACCTGAATTAAATACTTTCTCTAATATCTAACTTTTAACTTTCAGATAAAATCCATACTTGATTCCAGGTTTGTAAACATTGTATAAATCCTCCTTAGTCAATTTTATGGCTGTGGTGATCACTTCAGCTCTATCTCTATGCAGCCAACAGCTAACTGAGGTAGACCAGATGTTTCTAAAATTCAGGGTCACACAGAGACCCCTGAATCTTTAGGAAGTAAATAAAACACTATAAAAGGTACTTAAAAAACAAAACATTTTAAAAAATGCCTAATGCTGTTGAAACTTTTCATGAACTCAAAAACAACTTCGTGGCAGTATGTCAGTTAAGAATGGAGAGTCAGTGACAATTTTGGAGTTTTGAAGCTGAACATTATACCTTCTTTTCTTAGCTAGGGAAAAATCAAGTATAATTCCTTCTGCTATTAATTTTTATAGTTTGTTAATTTTATAGTTAAATTTTTTTTTAAGTATTCATTTTTCTAGACAAGCTGATGGTTTAGTCACTAAGTTGTGTCCGACTCTTGTGACTCCATGGACTGTAGCCTGCCAGGCTCCTCTGTCCATGGGATTCTCCAGGCAAGAATACTGGAGTGGGTTGCCATTTCCTTCTCCACAAAATCTCCATTTTTAACAAACCGGGAATAGAAGAAAAGTTTTCTAATATGGTATAAGTGATAAATGAAGTCGTTCAGTCATGTCCGACTCTTTGCAACCACATGGACTGTAGCCTACCAGGCTCCTCTGTCCATGGGATTTTCCAGGCAATAGTACTGGAGTGGATTGCCATTTCCTTCTCCAGGGGATATTCCCAACTCAGGGATCGAACCCCGTCTCCCACATTATAGACAGACGCTTTACCGTCTGAGCCATCAGGGAAGTCTTAATGGTGATATTGAAAACAGCCACTTTAAGATCAGAAACAAAACACTAGTACCCATGGTTAGCACTACTGTTTTAGAATATGCTGGAATCCTGTGCAATGTATCAAGAAAAAGAAATAAACATGAATAAAGATAAAGAAGAAAGAAAAAAATCACATAGAAGGGAAAGGAATTTGTCTTCCAAAGACAGGTCTGGCCTTTGCCCAGATGCTTGGGAGATAACTTCTATATATTTGGAGTTTCTTGAGTGCTAGAGTGTCTTTGTTATTCATGATGAGCCAGATGCCACATTATAGTTTGTGCTAATGAGATGATTCTCGATGGGCTCATTGGGCCAAGTAATATCAGCTGAATCTCTGGGGAGAGGAGGCTGAGGACTGAGTTCACCCACACGGTCAATGATTCAATCATGCCTAGGCAATGAAGTCTCAGCAAAAGTTTTGGACACAGAAACTCAGGTGAGCTCCCTGGTTGGCAGGAATACTCTGCATGTGTTACCACTCATATGGCCAGGAAGAGGTAATGTCATTCATGGCTCCACAGGGAGAGGACAACCAGAAGCTCCACATCTTCCCGGACCTTGGCCCATTGTGTCTTTTCCTTTGAAGCGTTCTAATTTGTATCCCTAACTTTAATAAACATGACTATCAGTGTCATGCTTTCAGGGGGATTTCCCTGATGGGAATCCACCTGCCGAGGCAGGAGACATGGGTTCAATCCCTGGGTCAGAAAGATCCCCTGGAAGAGGAAATGGCAATCCAGTCCAGTATTTTTGCCTGGGAAATCCCATAGACAGAGGAGCCTGGTGGGCTATAGTCCAAAGGGTTGCAAAGATTTGGACATGGCTGAATGATTAAGCATGCACATAATAGCTTTCAGTGAGTTCTGAGTCGTTCTACCAAATTTTGAAACCTGTGGTTGGTTCTGGGAAACTCACTGGGTGTCAGATATCTTGGCCAGACTTAGCAGTCTGGAGGACTGCTTAATCTGAAACTCGAGTGAGACTAACTCCATAGATTATTCACAAATGATATGATTGGACACAGAGAAAAACTAAATAAACTGACAAATTATTATATAGGTCAGTTTAGCAAAATACATGGGCTCATGATCAACGTAAAACTCAACTGTATTAGGACTATTGTTGTTGTTGAGTGGGACTAAGTCTCGTCCCACTCTTTGTGACTCTGTGGACTGCAGCATGCTAGGCTTCCCCATCCATCACCAACTCCCAGAACTTGCTCAAACTCGTGTTAACTGAGTCAGTGGTGCCGTCCAACCACTTCATCCTCTGTTGTCCCCTTCTCTTCCTGCCTTCAATCTTTCCCAGCATCAGGGTCTATTAACAAATACAAAACTATTAAATATCATTTTCAAGAACATTGAAAATATTATATACCTATGAGTAAATTTTATAAAAGTTGGGCAGATTTTCTGTGTAGAAAATTATAAATGTTTTTAAGGAAAATTTTAAATGACCTAAATAAATTGAGAGATATGCAACCTTCCTGGACTGAAATAGGAGTATTTTAGGAACATTAATTATCAACAAATTAACTAGAACTTCAATGCAATCCCAACTAAGATTTCAAATTTCTTTGTATATCATGACCAACTAATAGGAAAGTACATGGGGAAATACACAGCTAAGAATAAATCAAGCCAAAGAAAAACAGAATGAGAGAAATTGTTCTACTAGATAGCAGTGTTTTTTAAAAGTGGACCAATCTATTACTGGTGTATGGATAGACAAATAAAAGAATAGAAAAGGGCATAAGGCCCAAGTACAAGGTCGCTTAATATACGGACAGTGAATTTATGACAAATGTGGGATGGCAGGGCAGTTGAGAGAGAATAATTCTCTTTAATAAATAGTGTTGAAATAGTCAATCATCCATGTAGACCTCTACCTCACTCAAAAAAATCAGTTACAGAATCCAGGGTGAAAAGCAAAATAATACAGTTTTTCAAGAATAATATAGGAGAATATTTTTAGAATCTCACGATAAAGAGATATTGTTGAACAAAATTACTAAACAAAATGGGAAAATTAATCAAACACATTAAAATAAGGTGTTTCTATTAAATTTAATTATCAAGACAGAGAAATGGCAAGCTTATTGAATGAGAAAAAGCATTTGCAGCATATCAGATCAGATCAGTCGCTCAGTCATGTCTGACTCTTTGCGACCCCATGAATCACAGCACGCCAGGCCTCCCTGTCCATCACCAACTCCTGGAGTTCACTCAGACTCATGTCCATCGAGTCAGTGATGCCATCCAGCCATCTCATCCTCTGTCGTCCCCTTCTCCTCCTGCCCTCAATCCCTCTCAGCATCAGAGTCTTTTCCAATGAGTCAACTCTTCGCATGAGGTGGCCAAAGTACTGGAGGTTCAGCTTTAGCATCATTCCTTCCAAAGAAATCCCAGGGCTGATCTCCTTCAGAATGGACTGGTTGGATCTCCTTGCAGTCCAAGGGACTCTCAAGAGTCTTCTCCAACACCACAGTTCAAAAGCATCAATTCTTCGGTGCTCAGCTTTCTTCACAGTCCAACTCTCACATCCATACATGACCACAGGAAAAACCATAGCCTTGACTAGATGAACCTTTGTTGGCAAAGTAATGTCTCTGCTTTTGAATATGCTATCTAGGTTGGTCATAACTTTCTTTCCGAGGAGTAAGCCTCTTTTAATTTCATGGCTGCAGTCACCATCTGCAGTGACTTTGGAGCCCAGAAAAATAAAGTCTGACACTGTTTCCACTGTTTCCCCATCTATTTCCCATGAAGTGATGGGACCAGATGCCATGATGTGGTCCACTGGAGAAGGGAATGGCAAACCACTTCAGTATTCTTGCCTTGAGAACCCCATGAACAGTATGAAAAGGCAAAATGATAGGATACTGAAAGAGAAACTCCCCAGGTGAGTAGGTGCCCAAAATGCTACTGGAGATCAGTGGAGAAATAATTCCAGAAAGAATGAAGGGATGGAGCCAAAGCAAAAAGAATACCCAGCTGTGGATGTGACTGGTGATAGAAGCAAGGTCTGATGCTGTAAAGAGCAATATTGCATAGGAACCTGGAATGTCAGGTCCATGAATCAAGGCAAATTGGAAGTGGTCAAACAAGAGATGGCAAGAGTGAATGTCGACATTCTAGGAATCAGTGAACTGAAATGGACTGGAATGGGTGAATTTAACTCAGATGACCATTATATCTACTACTGTCGGCAGGAATCCCTCAGAAGAAATGGAGTAGCCATCATGGTCAACAAAAGAGTCTGAAATGCAGTACTTGGGTGCAATTTCAAAAACAACAGAATGATCTCTGTTCGTTTGCAGCATATATAACCAACCAAATAGCTATGATCCTGAACATATAAACAATTGCAATATAACAAGGGGATTTCCCTGTGGTTAGTAGTTAAGAATTTGTTTGCCAATGCAAGGTACATGGGTTCAGTTCCTGGTCTGAGCAGATCCTACATACTAAGGAGCAACTTAGCCCGTGTGCCACAGCTTTTGAGCCAGCACTCTAGCCCCCATGAGCTGCAGTGACTAAAGCCTGTGCGCCTAAAGCCCATACTAGAAAATAATATGCTTCTCATTGTAACGGCCACCAGGATAATGTCTATTGTTCTGTCATTATTCCTCAGGAAGTATTACCTGTGGGAGCCAGCTGTGCAAGTATACTACCAAAAGTGAAAACAACACACGGAAACACATATTTTCCCGAGAATATTGTTGATGTTGTTTAGTCGCTAAGTCTTGTCTGACTCTTGGCGACCCCATGGACTATATCTCACCAGGATCCTCTGACCACGGGATTTCTCAGGGAAGAACACTACAGTGGGTTGCCATTTCCTTCTCCAGGGGATATTCCCGACCCAGGGAATGAACCCATGTCTCCTGAATTGGCAGGTGGATTCTTTACTACTGAACCACCAGGGAAGTACTTCCCAAGAATACTCCTGAATAATATTCAGGATATATAAATAGAGCTTATTGCAAAGAATACATTTTCTTCATTGAAGTTGAAGTGATATGTGACAGATATGTCAAAATTCTCATTCTATGTATTTTACTTCTTATAAATTCCTGACATCAAAGGACAAGTTGGCTTAAACAAACAGGTGAAAAACTGGCTGATCGATTTCCATACTTACTTTTAAAAATGAGATAGATTAAATAGATAATAGATAAAATAGATTAAAAAAATAAGAACACACACATGTGTCCCACCACCATTTGTTTATTCAAGAAATTCTGAGCATTACCTTGGAAATTTTCCTAGAAGAAATCTGTTTCTTGAATTCCCAAGAGCTGAAAATAAAGTGAATCTGTATGTGCTTATTCACCAACACATCTCTTTGAAGAAAATGGTCCCCTTGAGCATAATAAGAAAGCATCCACGTAGAATTCATGCCTAAATCTTCTAATCAGGGAAACACACATTTCACCAGTTAACAAGATACTGGTTGTCTTATGGTCTCCACAGAACTTCCTTCAGTGTGGAAAGTCCCTGTAATGTCTATATTTCTTCCTCCCTCCTTTGCACCTTGGGCAGGATTTAGAAGAGAACAAAGCACAGAGCTTGTACGTAGTAGGCTCTCAAAGAATGTGCCTTCAGTGGATTACTAGCTGTGACCAAAAACACAAGCCAGCCAGTCACCAGCTTCTCAAAAGGACATTTCTCAATGCAATGGTGCCAGCACAAAGATTGAGGGTTGCAGCAGCAAGCCACCTCTCCTAAGAGTTTCCCCTCATCCCCTGTGACATGCACAAGGTCTACTATGAAGTGTTGGGAATGGGCTTCAATTAGGACTGTGCGAGAATGGGTTTGAGGAGGTTTTCTTAGCCTAAAGATTGGGCTATAATCAGACAACTTCACGACAAGTTTGGGGCACAATTTTACTTGTTTCCAGTCATGATTCCCAGTCATTCTGATCAGCCAAAAATGAAACCTCTAAAACTGTGGCAAGCCAGATTGAGCTTTATCTTTTTGTGAGTCTGGAGGGCTACAGTCCATGGGGTCTCAAAGAGTTGGACATGATTTAGTGACTAAACAGCAAACAATTATCTTACATGATATTAATAAGAAACATGGCAAACTATAAACCATAATCCTTATTTTGCATATAGGACCTTGGGGTCCAGGAAAGTTAATAACTCATCCAGTGTAGCAAATTACTGTCAGGCTCTGCCCGGACATGAAACCATGTCTGTCTAATGCCTGGCCCAGTCTTTTTCTACCACTGGATCTCACTGAGATGATTTCTTTTCTTCTAAAAAGACTTGAAACATCAATAACTTCTTCACAGAATTTCTAAGAACCAAATGGTATCATGTGTGCAACACCTCTTTGAAAACTTTAAGAGGAATATACAACTAGTAAATGTTATTGCTGACTCAGATAATCCCTGACTGAGTTTTTTACTGCAAATTTAAATAAAAATCATGTTGCTTGAGAGCAGCAGTCCCACTCTGGGCAAACCTAGGAACATCTTTACAGAAGATGTTTCAGTAATTCCAGATTTGAAATGACTTTTTTAAAAACTGCTTCTCCCACCTAAAGATTTTATTAGGCGTGAAGCACTTACTGTGTCAGTGCTACCCCACTGTCCTCAGTGCCTTTCTCTCTGGCCTCCTGGACCTCATTTTCTCATTTTGTACCCACTTATGCATTTACAGCCTGCTCTGTGATGCGAAAGTGAAGTGAAGTGTTAGTCACTCAGTCATAGCCCGCCAGGCTCCTCTGTCCATGGAATTCTCCAGGCAAGAATACCGGACTGAGTTGCCATTCCTTTCTTTGGGGATCTTACCAACCCAGGGATCAAACCCACGTCTCCTATGTTGGAGGCAGATTCTTTACCATCTGAGCCACCAGGGAAGCCCCCATTCAATACCCCAGTATCTTAATATGATAGCACTGTTGTGCACGATTTTACATTGTGAGTTGCTACGAGATTGGATTCTGCAAGTCAGTCACACCTGCTTTAAATTTTGTGTCATCTCTTAGAAGCTGTGGCTCTGAGACTTGTTACTCAATCCCACTGTGTTTAGGAAGTAGTGCATATTACAGGCATGGTCTAAATGTTTCTTTGTTGCAGTTGTGGTACCAGTATAGCTAGTATTTGTGATCATTCTTTTTGTTTGATTGTTTTTTGCATTACCCTCTCCCCTCAGGACTTTTTGATACTTGGTCATTTCTCCTGAAATTTCTCTTCCCCTTGCTCTGCATTCTTTGGTCTGCATTACATTCCCTCTATCCTATTCACTCTTTTGCTTCTCTAAATTCATCCTTAGGGTACAACACAAAAACTGTGCTTTCTTTCTCTTCGGGATGCCCTGCTGCTGTTTACTCTACATCTGTATGTAAATCTGAATGTAAATCTCTCTCCTATGTCTCTGAAACTCCTGGCAGTGCTTCAGATCTCAGATAAAGCTCAGTTTGCTCAATTCCAGAAAAATAAACGATCCAATCAAAAAATGGGCCAAAGAACTAAACAGACATTTCTCCAAAGAAGACATACACATGGCTAACAAACACATGAAAAGATGCTCAACATCACTCATTATCAGAGAAATGCAAATCAAAACCACAATGAGGTACCATTTCACACCAGTCAGAATGGCTGCGATCCAAAAGTCTACAAGCAATAAGTGCTGGAAAGGATGTGGAGAAAAGGGAACCCTCTTACACTGTTGGTGGGAATGCAAACTAGTACAGCCACTATGGAGAACAGTGTGGAGATTCCTTAAAAAACTGGGAATAGAACTGCCATATTACCCAGCAATCCCACTGCTGGGCATACACACCGAGGAAACCAGAATTGAAAGGGACACATGTACCCCAATGTTCATCGCAGCACTGTTTATAATGGCCAGGACATGGAAGCAACCTAGATGTCCATTAGCAGATGAATGGGTCAGAAAGCCGTGGTACATATACACAATGGAGTATTACTCGGCCATTAAAAAGAATGCATTTGAATCAGTTGTAATGAGGTGGATGAAGCTGGAGGAGCCTATTATACAGAGTAAAGTAAGCCAGAAAGAAAAACACCAATACAGTATATTAATGCATATATATGGAATTTAGAAAGATGGTAACGACAATCCTGCATGCGAGACAGCAAAAGAGACACAGATATATAGAACAGTCTTTTGGACTCTGTGAGAGAGGGAGGTGAGGGGATGACTTGGGAGAATGGCATTGAAACATGTATATTATCATATGTGAAATGAATCGCCAGTCCAGGTTCGATGCATGATACAGGGTGCTCGGGGCTGGTGCACTCAGATGACCCAGAGGGATGGTATGGGGAGGGAGGTGGGAGGGGGGTTCAAGATGGGGAACATGTGTACACCCATGGCGGATTCATGTCAATGTATGGCAAAAACCACTACAATATTGTAAAGTAATTAGCCTCCAATTAAAATAAATAAATTTATATTAAAAAATAATAAAAAATTAAAAAAAAAACAATGTTAGAGAAAAAAATACAAAAAAAAAGATAAAGCTCAATTCATCAAATTTTGGTGTTTGGGTTTTAGTTATCGCAGATTCACTTCACAGTATGAGGGGCTATTTATTTAGTATTTATTTGCTACAGTAAAATGGTGGAATATTCATCTGCATGGGGTTTGGCATTGCAAGTTATGGTTCAGTGCCCACATCAGTCACAAATTGGGTGTGTTGAGCCCATAAATAAATGAGAGGTAATGATCTTATTTACTTTATTAAGAATTAAAGGAGATAAAATGTGTTAAAAATTCTTTGTAAACTAGGAAAGGACCATATATAAATTTGTTATTATTGTCTTGAAACAAACCATTATTTTGGAGAAAAAAAAACAATTCTAGGAAGAGCCATCAAAAAGAAACAAAGCAAATACATCTCTTCTTCGTAATTCCCATGACCTAATTGTAAAGTGTTCTACAATTCACAGTAAAGCCTCAGTATTTTCTACTTCAAAGAATGTAAGCAGCCTCTTCCTGGGTTTTAATCCTTTCCACTCACCTCCTTTTTTGAGATTATTCATCTAAAGTCTTTACTGAATCTTAACATTTGTACATCTCTTTGCAGAATTAGTGTGCAAAAAAATCCATATAGTTTATATTCACTTAATTTAGAATTTGTAATGAGTAATGCTTAGTTTACCTCTGCTCTAGTTTACCTTTACAGTTTATAGTTTGCTTATAAACTGTAGTGTACCTTTCCTCCATCTATGAGGAACAATGTTTTCTTAAAATGTAATTTCATAATTAATATTTCTTAGTTATGGTTTGGAGAAGGCGATGGCACCCCACTCCAGTACTCTTGCCTGGAAAATCCCATGGACGGAGGAGCCTGGTAGGCTGCAGTCCACGGGGTTGCGAAGAGTCAGACATGACTGACTGACTCACTTTCACTTTTTACTTTCTTGCATTGGAGAAGGAAATGGCAACCCACTCCAGTATTCTTGCCTGGAGAATCCCAGGGATGGGGGAGCCTGGTGGGCTGCCATCTATGGGGTAGCACAGAGTCGGACACGACTGAAGCGACTTAGCAGCAGCAGCAGCAGCAGTTATGGTTTAAAATATCTAAATGAAATAATTAATTGTATAATTTTTTACAGATAACCCAAAAACATATTTCTATAATAACAGCTGCTACTATGTGTCTAGCATACTACTAAATTCTTTGTATAAAACATTCAGAAAACTAAGATCATAGCATCTGGTCCCATCACTTCATGGGAAATAGATGGAGAAACAGTGGAAACAGTGTCAGACTTTATTTTTTTGGGCTCCAAAATCACTGCAGATGGTGACTGCAGTCAGAAAATTAAAAGATGCTTACTCCTTGGAAGGAAAGTTATGACCAACCTAGATAGCATATTCAAAAGCAGAGACATTACTTTGTCAACAAAGGTCCGTCTAGTCAAGGCTATGGTTTTTCCTGTGGTCATGTATGGATGTGAGAGTTGGACTGTGAAGAAAGCTGAGTGCCGAAGAACTGATGCTTTTGAACTGTGGTGTTGGAGAAGACTCTTGAGAGTCCCTTGGACTGCAAGGAGATCCAACCAGTCCATCCTAAAGGAGATCAGTCCTGGGTGTTCATTGGAAGGACTGATGCTAATACTGAAACTCCAGTACTTTGGCCACCTTATGCAAACAGCTGACTCATTGGAAAAGACTCTGATGCTGGGAGGGATTGGAGGCAGGAGGAGAAGGGGACGACAGAGGATGAGATGGCTGGATAGCATCACTGACTCGATGGACATGAGTTTGAGTGACCTCTGGGAGTTGGTGATGGACAGGGAGGCCTGGCGTGCTGTGATTCATGGGGTTGCAGAGAGTCAGACATGACTGAGTGACTGAACTGAACTGAACTATGTGTCTAGCATAGTACTAAATCCTTTGTATAAAAATAATGGACATGACTATTTTAAAGCATTCTTATCTAGTCATTTAATTGTAGGAGGAATTTATCCAGGCAAGAAATTTATTCAGGAAATAATAAGAAACCAACAAATTGCTGCATCATAGTTAAATTACTGAAAAGCAAAGATAAAGAAAATGTATTGAAATCATCCAGAGAAACAACAATGACTGCTGACTTCTGACCAGGAGGAATGGAGGACAGAGACAGGAGGATGACATCTTCTGATGCAAAGAAAAAGATTTCAACCCCCAATTCTATGACTAACAATATTTTTCAAAACAAAGGTGATCATTGCTGTGAGAATGAAAAAGTATGTAGCCACTTTGGACAACAGTTTGGCCGTTCCCTATAAACTAAACACACTCTTACTGTATGATCCAGCAGTCTCATTCCTTGGTATTTACCCAAAGGAGTTGGAAATGTTTGTCCACACAAAACCTACACACTTATTTATAGAAATATAACTCATATCTGTCAAAACTTGAAAGCAACTAAAATGTGAATGGTACATTTGGACAATGGAATATTATTTAATGATAAAAAGAAATGAGCTTTTTATCATTTCTGTGGTCAAAAAGCCACAAATAGGTAGAGAGAAATATTAAATATATATTACTAAGTGAAAGAAGCCAATCTGAAAAGCCTATTTATATACATATATAAAAAGATTTATCATAAGGAATTATGGCTCATGCAATTATGGAGGCTAACAAGTTCCTAGATCTGCATTCAGCAAGCTGAAGACCCAGGAGAGATAATGTAAGTTCTAATCCAAGTTCAAAAGCAGGAGAAGAGCAAAATCCCAGCTCAAAGACAGTAAGCAAAGAAAGAAAATTCTCCATCTTTCAGTCTTTTTGTTCTATTCAGACCTTGAGTGAATTAGATGAGGCCTCCTACCCACACTGGGGAGAGCAATCTGCTTTATTTCATCTATCAATTCAAATATTATTTTTATCCAGAAACATCCTCACAAACACACCCAGAATAATGTTTAATCAAATATCTTGATAACCCATGGCACAGTCAAATTGACACATAAGGTTAACCATCACATATGATTTCCACAGGATGACACTGGAAAAGGCAAAATTACAGACAGAGTAAAAAGATCAGCATTGTCAGGGGTTTTGGAGAATGGAGAGAGGAATGAATAGGTAAAGCACAGGATATATTTAGAGCAGTGAAAATATTTTACATGATACATAATTTTGGACACAAACGTTCATCTAATCATACAGGGGCTTCCCAGGTAGTGTTAGTGGTAAAGAACTTGCCTGCTAACGCAGGAGACTTCAGAGATGTGGGTTCCATCCCTGGGCTGGGAAGATCCCCTGGAGGAGGGCATGACAACCCACTCCAGCATTCTTGCCTGGAGAATCCCATGGACAGAGGAGCCTGGTAGGCTATAATCCATAGTGTCGCAAAGAGTCGGACATGACTGAAGCAACTAGCACATTATACAGTTGTCAAAATCCATAGAATGAAGGACAAAGAGTGAACCCTAATGTAAACTATGAACTTAGTTAGCAATATTGTTTCAATATTGGCTCATCAACTGTAACAAATCTTTAAACTAATGTAGGATGTTAACAACAGATGAGGGGAAAAAGGAGAGGGTATGTGTGACTCTCAGTACTTCCTTTTCATTTTCTCTATAAACCTAGAACTGCTCTAAAAATTCAAATTATTAATTTAGAAACAAGATGATGATGGAGTAAAACATTCTAAGATTAAAGAAGTTAAAATGAAGTTTTTCAGGCTGAATGGGAATGGCATCAAATAGAAATTCAAATTGAAGGAAATGAAGAGTACTAGAATTCATAAACATGTGGCAAATGTAAAAGACTATAATTTTTCCTTAAATTCTCTTCTTAATCACCTCTATTAGTCAACATAATGTTACCCTGAGGCTTCTTAATGTGAATACCAGAGAAAGATGCAAACTAATTTCTCAAAAAAGTTAATAATCTATATTTTTAATAATTAAAAGATTTTTTATCCCAATTAAGTTGAATTTATGGGAGAATAGATTAGCGAATATGTATGATGACTAAAATAAAAAATATTAGGTGGTAAAATATCTGCTCTTTGAGTTTGATTAATTCAGCCTGGCCAATTCTGGCAGCCATGGGAATGAGCCACTCAGATCTTCTGCAAGAAAGAAACTGTTGAAAAGATCACAGTGTGCTAACAGCCTCTAACTGCAGTGACTTTGAGATTCACTGCAACTTTCAAGCTAGGGACATGAGAACATGCTCTCCTGGGCAGTGACAGTCAATGACAGAGGAGGAGGGGGTTGCAAGGAAGCAGATTTGTAGGGTCTTATAGGCCAGAGGAAAGATTTTGAATTTTATTGTGTATGAGATGCACAGCCAGGGGAAGGTTGTGAAGAAGTGAGAGATGATCTGACTGACACTCTAACAGCATCTCCTTGGTTGAGAATGCTCTGTTGAGAATGGCGTGTGAATAAGCAAGGCAGCTCAGTCTCAAGACCATTTCTTCTGCTGAATGATCATCCTCCTGACAGCAGGGTCTCTAATCCCCATTTTGTTAAGGCATTGATTCTAAGGTTGTTGATGTTTTAAATGAAGGTGCACTCTGCCCTCCTTGGGTTCCTTTTTACTTGGGATGTGGCACTCGCAGTGTATCCTCACATCGTATAAATTCAACAATGTATTAGAAAGCCTCTGCTCCATATACCTACCTAGTGGCGCTGCTTCAGAATTGACTATACTCCTAGAAGCAGAATCCCCCTGCAATTTGTTCTTTCCAAATTCAGCTACTGAAATAAATCATGAGAGGCAGAATCTAAGTCATAAATGGCCAGGGCTAATCAGGAAATTGGAACCGGATGAGCAAGCTGAGATTGGGAATTGGAGAGGTTCTCCATTAAGCATTTACCAGGCTTGATGCAGATAATAAAACGGAAGGGTAGAGAGCAGAGCAGTTCAGAGTGCAGCTCCTGGAGCCAGAATTGCAGAATCCAAAATTACAGGCTATGTTCTGACCCAGGACAAGTCACTTAACCTATCTGTGTTTCAGTTTCTTCATCTGTAAACTTGAGGTGATAACAATAGTAAATCCCAAGGGATGAGAGGATGGAGTAAAATGGTTTCAAGTACGTCCTTGAATGAACACAGTGACACACAGTGTAATGAATATTAATCTCTAATGATCTGTTTTCCTTTTTAAAGGTAAAATGTGTTCTCTCTTGTTTTATATGGTAGTGCTTACACTTTAAGTAAATTACATTACTTATACATGTATATTATACATATTTATTGCTGTTTGTTTTTTTTTTTTTAGTTGCTCAGTCATGTCTGACTCTTTTGAGACCCCATAGTCTGTAGCCCTCTAGGCTTCCCTGTCCAAGGGATTTCCCAGGCAGGCATCCTGGAATAGGTTGCCGCTTCCTTCTCCAGAGAATCTTCTCGACCCAGGCATGGAACTTGTCTCTCCTGCATTGGCAGGCAGATTCTTTACCACTGAGCCACCAGGGAAGCCCATATTATACATACAAAAATATGTTAATTTTTATATTGTTACTGGCTTTCCTAAAGGCAATAAATCTTCCTTACCTTAGAGCAACTGATACCTCTTTACAGGGACAGCATTGTAAGTGGAAGACTGGTGTCTCTCTTAATTTTAAGGGCCAGAGAAAAGGCTCCTGGGCTATGCCTTCTGCATTACCCCAAAGAGTCTTCCTTTCATTTCCCTGTGTTCGCCTGCATGCCGAGATGGAATTAAACTATGCAGGTATGTTATTAAGGGAAATACCTGTGGGAAGGAAAACCGGAAGGGAGGGAACCTGGGAGAATTATCAGTCCGGTCCTGAGTGAAGAGAAGGAGGAAGGCAGGGAGGCAGGAGAGCCCTGATTGTTGGCTTTGCTGAGGAAGGCTTAGCAAAGCTCTGGGAAGCTGGGAAGCCAAATTGGTCATCGGAGGGGTCATTATCTCTGGTCCAGGGTTTTCCCGCTCTGAGTTCAGGTTCCGGAGAGTTCAGGCATTGGCTAGGAGCAGCGGGTGGTGAGGTGTGGCTCCCGGATTAGGTCAATCGAGGCCAGGCCCTGAGGGGTTTCTCCTGGCTGCCACTAGAACGTGGGGGGCACGTCTGTGCGCCCGAGTTTGTTAGCCCTGTTTATCCTCGTTTCAAGTAGGAGATTTAACCCTCAAGCTTAATGCCTTTTATCTGCTTGTGTGGCGTGTTATTCTAGTAAAGTGGTAGCAGGTCTATGAAAGTGAAAGTCGCTCAGTCGTGTAGACTCTTTGAGATCCCACGGACTATATAGCTCATAGTTCATGGAATTCTCCGGACCAGAATACTGAAGTGGGTAGCCTTTCCCTTCACCACGGGATCTTCCCAACCCAGGGATCGAACCCAGGTCTCCCACCTTGCAGGCGGATTCTTTACCAACTGAGCTATGAGGGAAGCCCTGACCTAACAAAATGTTCCGCGCTTGAAGGACTTTTGGTGATTCATTAAGTCCTTGAGAAGGAAATGGCAACCCACTCCAGTACCCTTGCCTGGAGAATTCCATGGCTAGAGGAGCCAGGCAGGCTATAGACCATGGGATCACAGAGAGTCAGACACAACAGTGTGACTTTCATTTTCCTTTGAGTCCTTGAACTGGTTCATTTATTTCACAATCAGGCATCAAGTTCCCCCTGTGTGTAAGGGCAAATTAGACGCTAGAGCTCCTGCCCTCAAAACAGACAACATGTACATTGTACTTGTATTCTTCTTGTCCTGGCCACATTTTCCCTCCTGGAATATGATTGACTGGGACCCCAAAGATGAGTCCCTCTAAAAGGAAGCTTGAAAAATTGTAACTTTATACATTTTATACATTTAAATTTTTAAAAAATTCTCACACATGTAAAGATTTGGAGTGTTTTTTCTCACTGAAGCATCTTAAAGGTGAGAGTAGCCTACCTGTTCTGAGTTCCATCAGCCTCAGTGGCCCTCCTGCAGCTTCTCTGGTAGGAATCAGTTTCTCTGGATGTGGATTTCATTCACTGATAGGTTTGGTGTGACTTTGCAGTAACATTTACATCCCTTTTGTCGGCTCTTGTGCTGCCTGATTGAAACTCTGATCAGTTTGATTCATGTTAGGCTTTATTCTGTGTATTCTGGCAGTGGAATTAATAATTTCTGAGGCCCCAAATTCCAAGACTGGCAGCACAATTGATGGGCACTACCTGGAGTCATGCAGGAGGAGTATTGCTTTCCTGTGGGCCATTTCTCTAGGGACATATTTGTCAACAATAATGGAAATTTCTCTACCGGATTTATACACAAGCGATTCCTAGTGGTGCAGAAAGTAGCAAGTGTATAAATCTTGGAAAACCTTAGTGTATATCTCTACCTTGAATCCTTTAATATCCTTATATCTTCCAACTCACTAATGGTATCACTTCTAGAGGGAAAATTTGAATTATGCTCTCAGAACCTCATAATGTTGATAAAGCAGGGCACATGGTTACCAATTTTAAATTTGGTAGTCAAGGGCTTCGAAACCTGGATTGCATCTGATACCAAAAGGAATTTATTTTTCTTCAATATAGACTTGTAAGTCACCTATTCTAAACACTGTAGAACTGAGACCTCATTAATGCCAAATTCTGTTGAAACTTCCACACATTGGACATTTGACTAGAAGTACAGACCAAGTCAAGACCCCAAGAAAAGTTTCTTCCTCTAAGCAGGTCCTACATAAGTCATTCTAAGTGTAAATTTTAACCCTTGACAAATTGCTATCACCCTAAAGTCTACCTGTGGATATATTTGCCACTGGTTAGAACCATGGGGAACTCAAAAGCCTCTTGATGAAAGTGAAAGGGAAGAGTGAAAAGTTGGCTTAAAACTCAGCATTCAGAAAACGAAGATCATGGCATCTGGTCCCATCACTTCATGGGAGATAGATGGGGAAACAGTGGAAACAATGTCAGACTTTATTTTGGGGGGCTCCAAAATCACTGCAGATGATGATTGCAGCCATGAAATTAAAAGACGCTTACTCCTTGGAAGGAAAGTTATGACCAACCTAGATAGCATACTAAAAAGCAGAGACATTACTTTGCCAACAAAGGTCCGTGTAGTCAAGGCTATGGTTTTTCCAGTGGTCATGTATGGATGCGAGAATTGGACTGTGAAGAAAGCTGAGTGCCGAAGAACTGATGCTTTTGAACTGTGGTGTTGGAGAAGACTCTTGAGAGTCCCTTGGACTGCAAGGAGATCCAACCAGTCCATTCTAAAGGAGATCAGCCCTGGGTGTTCTTTGGAAGGAATGATGCTAAAACTGAAACTCCAATACTTTGGCCACCTCAGGCAAAGAGTTGACTCATTGGAAAAGACTCTGATGCTGAGAGGGATTGAGGGCAGGAGGAGAAGGGGATGACAGAGGATGAGATGGCTGGATGGCATCACCGACTCGACGGACATGAGTTTGAGTGAACTCTGGGAGTTGGTGATGGCAGGGAGGCCTGGCGTGCTGCGATTCATGGGGTCGCAAAGAGTCGGACATGAATAAGTGACTGAACTGAACTGAGCTAGAACCATAATGTGGTCAAATGAATTATTTTAAGGGGCATTTATCTACCCTGCCCTCATTATAGGACTTTTAGCTTACTAGACCCTCCATTTATATTATGTGTGAGAGTCCTTTGTCAAAAATGGAAGTCTGAACCTTTGGGGCTTCCTTGTTCATTAGGAGCAGGTGGTTTTAGGTGATACTGATTCTCCATTAATCATAATTATATTTTATATTACTTATGGGATCATATATGATAATTGACAGTTTTGTTCAACCTTTGCTCAGGACAGGAGTTATTTATATGCTCTATATGGGCTCGATTATGTGTGTGTGTGTGTGTTCAGTCACTTCAGTCATGTCCAACTCTTTGCGACCCTCTGGACTATAGTCTGCCAGGCTCCTCTGTCCATGGGATTCTCCAGGCAAGAATACTCGAGTGGGTTGCCATGCCCTTCTCTAGAGGATTTCCCAACCTGCATCTCTTATGTCTCCTGCATTGGCAGGTATGTTCTTTATCACTAGTGCTACCTGAGAAGCCCCAATGATGGATGCCTGCCTCTAAACACAGATTCAGGATCGCTAGGAATGTCTCTGATACATCTAATAACATTTTCAGAGATAGACGTAAGAAGAAAGTCTTATAAGTACAATGTCTGGAATTTAGGTTGTCTCCTGGCCTGTGCTGTGTTTTTTTTACACTATTCCTCCATTTCCTAGGTGAGACCTCTAAACCTGAAGGAAAGTTCCAGCCAGTACAGCCCTGTGTTAGAAGGTGATGCGAAGTTATGGGACAGGCAACAAAAGGAGATAAGTTTTCTCTGCATCACACAGCCGGTATGCCAAATTATCTCCGATATGTCTGAGGAGTCCTGAGGCAGAAGAAGCAGCCAGGATGGTGGCTCATCCTCTCCTTAGGAAGGACCAGAAGGTGTTAAGCCTGGAAGGGACCATTTGGGCCAGTCCAGCTCCTCATATATACGGAAGGTCTTAGAGGCAGGGGGCCTTTGGTGAGACCTAAGTAAGCTGTCAATTTCAAGCTCTGGACAATACTGGTTGTGTTCCCTCCATGTCTACAGCTAACAAGGCTCTGTTTGCTCAGGTCCCACTCCCTACTCAGGCTCCTCTGGAGAAACTGGGCTCTGAGGTGTCAAGGATTATTCATTTGTAATCCACTCTCTCTATTTTCAGTACTGCCTTGCCTCTCCCACTCACATCTCTAAAGCCTGAAGGAAATCAACGTTGTGATTTTAAGGACCTGTCTATGAAACCGCACTCTTCTGGATAGGACTCCAACTCAGCTGCTCCTCACACTGGGACTTGAACCCACAATCTCTGACTTAAGAGGGACTCAAATTCACTGTCTTTTCATTAAAACCACTCACCTGGTCCCAGGACTTACTAAAGCTCAGATCTGCTGTCCTGATGCAAAAAGAATTCAGCATGAGGTGAAGTGAAAGGCAAAGAGTGATTTTATTAGCATTGTGAGAGGTACCAGGGGATTAACAAGGGGATGCAGCCTCAGGAACAAAGAAAGCTACATTTTTATAATGAAAGAGAAAGTGGGGAGGGGAGAATACCTTCTTTCTGTCTTGGGTAGATATCAAGGCTTACGTCATTAGCTTCTCCTTTAACCCTATATGGTCTAACCGGGACTGTGGTAGCACTATTTAAATCATATATGTATTAGCACAAGGGCGATAGCATATACTAAAATATGGTAATTCATCTCAATTTTTAGTATAACATCTCCTTTCCACCTAGTTTTTCCAGATATTTCTGTCTTGACTACATGTGGAAATGCAGTTTTTTCAGGGTCTGTTATCTTCTAGATCTCCCAAGGCCAAATGCAGGTCTTGTATCCATTTTCTGTAGTGGCCTAAGTAATTCTGCTTGACTGTTGTCCAGTTGCTCAGTCTTGTCTGACTCTTTTGCAACCCCATGGACTGTAGCCCACCAGGCTCCTCTGTCCATGAAATTTCCCAGGCAAGAATACTGAAGTGGGTTGCCATTTCCTTCTCCGGGCGATCTTCCTGACCCAAGGATCCAACCAGCGTCTCCTGCATTGGCAGGTGGGTTCTTTACCACTGAGCCACCAGGGAAGCCCAAGTAACTCTGCTTAGTTTCAAAATGTTCTGATTGTTGCTTAGCTGCCAGACATTCTGGACATTTTCTGGTTGGTGCTGAGCTTATGGTGACGTCCTAGTTTCTCTCTGTCTGCCTCTAGTGGGACTCTTAGCTGTGTAACTATCTTATTCTTTCCCTAGCACCTATTCCCCTCAAGTCCTGCTTGTTCACTGATTACTGATATTTCTAGGTGAGGGATAACAAATATTTGTTAGGTGGCTGTTGAAATCTACAGTTTGACAAATATAACTTAAAATGATGGTGACTGTGGAGGTATCACATGGATCTGAAAGTGAGTTTGGATGCAGATCTTGACAGCCATGACTGACTGATGTCAGGTCCCTGAGGATGCCTTGGCAGAGGAAGATGACTTGGAAGGGAGCTGCTGGCCTCTGAAAAGATGAGGAAAAAGCAGCCAATACCGAACACTGGCTTCTTTTCTAGGGGAAATTGAAATGAGTAAGGAAAGAAGCAGGACCCTAAACACCAAGAAATGTCTACTAGAGAAGTGGAAACATGGAACACCCGCCCCCAGGCCTCTTGATTTTGCCCTTGCCTTCCACTGGCATACATCAGTGGAGCCTCTCTAGGAGGTATTTTTGTCCTTGACCATAATGTTGCCCAAATAATGGAGGAACTCTGCTCTATATGATTTTTTTTGAAAGAAACTACATCTCTTCATTTTCCTAAAGTAAAAATTTGAAAGACATCTTTTCCCAGAATTCTAAATTTCCTCCTCTTTTTTTTTTCCCTCCCCTTTTCAATACTATTTTGCCATATGGAATAATTTTTTTTTAAACAGAGACCATTCTGTAGAGTAGTAGAAAAACGCATTTGTAACAATGCAATTTTTTTTCTCGTATTACTTAACTTGACTGATAAAATTAAATGAATATAGCACAAGGAATATGGTTAATATTATTGTAATCACTTTGTATGAAGGCAGGTGGTTACTAGATTTACCACAGTCATCATTTTGTAATGTATTTAAATGTTGTACACCCTAACCCAATCCAATATTGCAAGTCAATTACACATCAATTAAAAAATAAATTAAAAAACAAAATTAGTTGAAAACCAAAATACATACATACATACATGCATACATACACACACATACAGAGTTAACTTTTGAATGACACAGGGTTTAGGAGTGCCAACTTCGATGCATCTGAAAATCCACCTAACTTTACAGTTGGCCTCCCACATAGGTGGTTCCATATTCAAAGATCTAACTAATCAATCGACCATTAGCACGTAGTTACCAACAAAAAAATCTGTTGATCCCTACAGTTCAACCCGTGTTGTTTAAACATCAGTTGTACTTGCAATTTTTAAAAACTCGCCTCATTTGTATTTAGCCTTAATATTGTCCCTGATCATCTTATCTGTGTCTTTTTCTGATCATCTTTTTCACTGACATCTTCATGTTGGGAATAGTGATGGTGAATGTGACGATATAAACAACACTGAATATTTATATATCATTTTATATTTTAATAAGTGTTTTTCATGGATCACCACTTTTTGAAATATTTATCAAACTGTCACCACAGATACCATATGGATACATAAATGTTGGAGTTTATTAATTTTCTTTTTTCAAAATTTTTTCTCTAACAAAAAATGACTCTTATTTATGTCATCACTTTTTATCTTTCCTGCAACTTAGAGGTATTTACCTATACCTCTAATAAATATTATGAGGTTTGAAGAGGAGCTTTCATTTATCTGAAGTCATGTGAATAATCCTATGAAGAGAAAGGTGAAGCTACACTTTTCATATACATTATTTCTTTTTTACCCTCACAACATCCTTCTGAAGATGTGATTGTTTTAAAGTCAGTTTTATTACAAGACACCTTTGTTATCAGACTTGAGTTACCCTCATTCTTTAACTTCTTCATAGTTTTGTAGTCATTCTTACTTTTAAAAATTGTCCTTGATGATTCCTCATTTTAAAATAATGGAAAGAATTTATACTTTGGAAATCAATTTGAGTTCTATAGTCTAAACTTCACATTACAGAAACAGCCTTTGATCTTAGTGTCTATCACCAAAGCTTAGACCAGGCTCACCATCTATTTTTGTAAATCAAGTTTTATTGGAACACAGTTACACTCATTCAATTCCTATTGTTTATGCTTGCTCTCTTGCTGCAAGACGAAGTTGAATACTTGCACCCCAGGTTCTATGGCTCATTGAGCTTTACTTACCATCTGGCCCTTTACAGAAAGACTTTGCAGACCCCTGGCTTAGAGCTATGCTAGTGCCAATCACAACCTGGTTTAGTAACTTTGTTATTAATAATATATTTATCCTCTCTACCTACACATTCCTCTACTCATCCTTAGTATAAAATACACACGTTAATCCATTGATCAGTTTTACTTTTTTCCTTCTTCTTTACTCAGAAAGGTGAGAGTTATTTTCAGGTAGATGTTTATATAGCTACTTTTTATAAATAAAAATTGTTGAACAATATTTATAACAAAAATAATATAGAGAATTTATTTCTTCCTCAGAGAGGCAAGTTTTAACTACTTGTTTCTAAGCCAGAGCTTACAGAGACTTCAGTGGAGTTGAATTTCTGATGTGTATGACTGTGAATAGAGAAGATTCTCTGAGGAAGGGAGATTATAAAATTTTATGAATATTTTTCCCACCACTGTTGGGGTTTTATCTCACAATAAGTTGCTTTTCTGTTGTTTATCATAAGTTGCTGAATAAGTCTTGGGAGCTGCTAGTCTTTCCTTCATGTCAGTATCAGTTCTCCTGCCCCTGGTGCTCCTGTGTTCTCTCCAACATCTCAATCCATGCTGAGGTCTAGTTGTGCTGAACTCTAATCTAGACACTTTGTGAACACTGCGGTACTTACCGCTGACAACACTTGGGATTTATTTGCTTTATATATAATATATGTAACTTATATTTAATATATATAAATGTATGTGTGTGTGTGTGTATATATATATATATATATATATATGTAGAGAGAGAGAGTTTTATTCATTTATTTATTTAGGTTATAGGTAAGAAAAGAAAAGTTCCTCAAAAGTTAGAGCTAGTGGATGACAAAGCCATAATGCACAGGAGGAATGGGTGTTCAACTCATTACACAGCCTGTAATCTTCTACTCATGTGCAAGACTACTACAGATGATGCCTCAAAGAAAGGTTAGTGGTCACACCAAACTGGTATATCGTTTTAGCATTTTAGGTTTTACTTTTGTTCATTCTCAGTGAGATATCTTATTTACTTATTAAAATTAAAAAACAATTCTCTCCTTTAAAATTTTTATTTATTTTAAATTTTAAAGTATATAATGTGATGATTTAATGTGTATACATACTGTGAAATGATACCACAGTGAAGTTAATCAAAATATATCCATCACCTCACATAATTACCATTTGTGTGTGTGTGTGGTACGAACACTTCAAATCCATGCTCAGCGACTAAACAATACAGTATTATTAACTCTGCTGCTGCTGCTGCTAAGTCGCTTCAGTCGTGTCCGACTCTGTGCGATCCCATAGACGGCAGCCCACCAGGCTCCTCCGTCTCTGGGATACTCCAGGCAAGAACACTGGAGTGGGTTGCCATTTCCTTCTCCAATGCATGAGAGTGAAAAGTGAAAGTGAAGTTGCTCAGTCATGTCCGACTCTGGCGACCCCATGGACTGCAGCCTACCAGGCTCCTCCATCCATGGGATTTTCCAGGCAAGAGTACTGAAGTGGGGTGCCATTGCCTTCTCCCTTATTAACTCTAATCACATGCTATTCATTAGATTCCCAGAACTTATTCATCTTATACTTAATCAATATCTCTCCCCATAAACATACCCCCTCAACTCCTGGAATCTACTCTTCTACTCTCTGATTAAATGAGTCTGACTTTTTAAATTTCACATATGAGTGAGATCATGCAAGATTTGTCTTTCTGTGTCTGGCTTGATTCACTTAGCTTAGTCATCTGGCTTCATCTATTTGTCACAAATGGTGCAATTTCCTTTTTATGACTGAGAAGTATTCTATTATGTGTACGTATACCAGAGTTTTGTCATTCATTCATTCACCAATGGACACTTAGCTGGTGCACAGCAAAGGAAACCATCAGCAGAATGAAAAGACAACAAGTGGAATAGGAGAAAATATTTGCCAACCATATATCAAAAACACAAGAAACTCATATAACTCAACAGCAAAAAAAAAAAAAAAATCAATTAAAAATTGACAGAGCAGGTGGCTTCCCTGGTGGCTCAGTCTGTTAAAAAAAATGACAGAGGAAATGAATAGGAATTTTTACAAAGGAGACATGAATGGCCAACAAGTATATGAAAAAGTTCTTAACCTCAATAATCATCAGGGAAATAAAAATCATCAGGAAATATATAGTGAGAGATCACCTCATACCTCTTAGGATGTCTATCATCAAAAAAAAATTATAGATAACAAATGTTGGTGAAGATGTAGAGAAAAGGGAACCCTTGTGTACTGTTGGAAGCAATGTAAATTGGTTTATCCATTATGGAAAATATATTATAGAGATTCCTCAAAAAGTTAAAAATAGAACTACCATAATCCAGAATTCCACTTCTGGATATATATCCAAAAAAAGTGAAACCAGGATCTCTAATAGATATGTGCATTCCAATGTGTATTTCAGCACTACTCACAGGAACCAAGATGACTAAGGTACCCTGGGAAAGGTTCCTTAGAAATCAACTAGTTCAATCTTCTACACATCAAAAGGATCCCCTCTCTATAAACAATCCATATTCATAGGAAGTTTATTCATAATAATGAAAGACTGAAAATAATATCCATCACTAGGAGAATGGATTTAAAACACTGTGAATACTACTCAGCTATAAAAAAGTCACATACTACTGATACATGCAAATATTTGGATGAATCCCAAACCATGTATTGGGGAAAGAAATGAGACACAAAAAAGCTCATACCATGTAGCTTCTTACATAAGAAATTCAATAATAGGTGAAAGGAATCTTTGGTGATAGAAATCAGAATCCTGGTTGTCTCTAGGGAAAGAAAGTTTAACTGGAAAGAATTTTGAAGAGAGATGGAGAAGTTCTATATCTTGATTGACTACCTAGGTAAATACATTTGACAAAATATTTGTTTTTATGTACCTTATACTTTTATTTTTAAAAATGTTTTTTTTTAAATTTTATTTTATTTTTAAACTTTACATAATTGTATTAGTTTTGCCAAATATCAAAATGAATCTATCACAGGTATACATGTGCTCCCCATCCTGAACCCTCCTCCCTCCTCCCTCCCCATACCATCACTCTGGGTCATCCCAGTGCACTAGCCCCAAGCATCCAGTATCGTGTTTTTAAAATTATGAAAGAAAAAAGAATAATAAAGAATTGGAGTCAATGAGTAGCAATGACTGTCGAAGTCTTGTTGAAATGGAGAATGAGGAAAGTAGAAAGTTGCTGGAGCATGACGTGGGGCCTTGTGAGGAATTTTTCAAATGTTTACAAATAGAGTAGCATATTTTTATGCTGATTGCAGTGCTCCAGTAGAGGGGGGAAATCGATAATGCAGGAGAGAAAGGGAGATCAGCTAGAATGCTGTCCTTGAGTGCATGAGAGAGAAAAAGATCTAATGCCCAAAGGGAAATTTGGATTTAGACAGAGACACAATTCATCCTAAGTAAGAAGGGAGAAGGCAAGGAATGTAATAAAGAGGGAAATAGAGTGGTGTGGGGCACAGGGTGCTAGTTTTGGAGTCAATACTCTAGCACTTACTAGATGGACAAAGTGACTACTGCCCTACTTTCATCACAAGAATGTAGTAGGTATTTAATAAGACTAAGTTTGTGATGTAATAGTGCCTATACAAATAGTAAAGCTTGCTACAAATGTTATAATGAATAGTGAGATTTACGCCAGAGTAGACAGGCTTTTCAGGTCATGTGTCTCATTTCTTTCCCTAATACATGTTTTTGGGATTCATCCAAATATTTGTATGTATCAGTAGTATGTGACTTTTTTATAGCTGAGTAGTATTCACAATGTTTTAAATCCATTCTCCTAGTGATGGACATTCTTTCTAGGTTTTCATTATTATGAATAAACTTTCTATGAATATGTACATACAAATCTTTTTGTGGACAAATGTTTTCATTTCTCTTGGAAATATTTACCTAAGGGTGGAAGTGGCTGATCATAGAATAAATACCTGTTTAACTTATCAGAAACTGTGAAACCATTATCCAAAGTTCTGTAACATTTTATTTGCATACATTCCCAGTTAATCTACTTTTTCAAAAAATGGTGTTGCGTGGGCATATGATGATATTTAATTGTCATTTTAATCTTCATTTCCCTGATGCCTAATGATATTGAGCATCTTCTCATGTGCTTACTGGCCATTTGTATGTCTTCTTTTGTGAAAAATCCGTTCAATCTTTTGTTGATTTATTAAAAACTGAATTGTATTATTATTGAATAATAATGTGCTATTTTTTGAATGCTACATGAAAAATTAACATAACTTATTTATTGGCTTAAACAACATATGTTCAGCATCTCACAGTTTCTGTGGATCAGGAGACCATGTCTGGGTTAACTGTGTCCTGTGCCTAGGACAGGACTGCAGTCCAGGTGATGGCAGGGGCTAGTTTCTCATCTAGAGCTTAGTGTCCAGGCTCCTTCTGACTACTGGCAGAATTCAGTTCTTTATGGTTATAGGATTGCGATCCTCAGCTCCTAGGGGCTTCCTCTGTCTACAGGTAAATCACAACATGACAGCCTCCTTCTTCAAGGCCTGTGGGAAAGGGTCTCTCTTGTTTTGAGTCCCTTTTGAAAAGCTCACCACAAAGATAGTTTCCCTATTGATTAAAGTCCACCAATTAATTGACTTTAATTATATCTGCAAAATCCTTTCACCTTTGCCATATATTGTGACCTAGTTACAACAGTGACATCCATCATATTTATAAACCTTGCTCACATGTGAGGGGAGGGGATAGTAGGCATATACATTGGGAAGGTGAAAGGTTGTTGTTGAATCACGTGAATACACCAGGATTCTTGGCCCCCAGAGGAGAAGAATTCAATCCGGGGCCAGAGGCGAGGCTTGATCGCTCAGAGCTTTTGTGTAATAAAGTTTTATTAAAGTATAAAGGAGATAGAGAAAGCTTCTGACATAGGCATCAGAAGGGGGCAGAAAGAGTACCTGCTTACTAGTGTTAACAATGAGGTTATATAATCCAAAGAATGTCTGGAGGTTGTAAAGACCTCCTCCGACCTACTCCCATAATTTACATTTAAGATAACACTGTCCTCAGGCAAGATACATCCTTGTAAAGACCAGGTATACTCCCATAATTAACATTTTAAAATAACAGAAGGTTGAA
Source organism: Bos taurus (assembly GCF_002263795.3). NCBI lineage: Eukaryota > Metazoa > Chordata > Mammalia > Artiodactyla > Bovidae > Bos > Bos taurus. Next base: position 34,396,235 of record NC_037343.1, read on the forward strand.
TCCAAAGACTGTCCTTAGGCAGGATACATTATTGGTATATAATCCTAAGGAATGTGGAGAAAGAAAAAAAGTTTGTCCTTTTTTCCTCCTTGAGAATTCCAGACCCCTCTCTCCTTGGGGACCCCTAGACTCCCTATCAACCTGCCTAGGAAATGACTCTCTCAAAGGGGCATTCCCAGGTGGCTCAGACAGTATTCTTACCTCTCGGAGAATTCCATGGACAAAGGAGCCTGGTGGGCTATAGCCCATAGGATTGCAAAGAGTCAGATACAACTAAGCAACTAACACTTTCTCTTCACATATATTGGGGGTGAAAATATTAGGGAACATATTAGAATTTTACCACATAAGAGTTTTTTTTTAAATATGTATCTTAGATATACCTTTTGCAGATATATGTATGTATTGCAATTATTTCCTTCAAAGGTTACTCAATTATTTAACTTCAAAAGTTAGTGTTTCTATAGTCTTCTACTATGATCATCTCTGCAAAATATATTTACTGACTATTAACTTCCTGGTTCAGTATGAAACTTACATTGACCAATATGAAATTGACAAGAAGAGAAATGAAAAGTTTATTTATGTCTCCTTGTCATCCACAGGGAAGATAATGAGGCCTCAGTTCTCTTCAGTTGTGGCATAAAGGGGATAATCAGAGTGTTGGATAAGGTTGCAAATTTTTCACCATGACATTTAGGGCCTGGATAACCTCATTATTTTCACCAATATACCCAAGAAGGGGTGGAAAGATAAGAGAAAGAAAAAAAGTCACCTTTGGTAATTTCAATTCACAGGCTAACAAATTCATTTTGATAGAAACAAACCTAGAGATATTCCATATAAGGTTAGCAATCTATCATTTTTATAGCAGTGGGATGTAGTTTTCAATCTCAGTCCCTTATATCATTGAGTCATATTACAGAAAATTGCTGGCCCTGAGTCAGCTTGAGTACTTAAATGATTTGATTAGCAGGAGGAGGAATCCTGAACTCAGTGCAGTATGACTTAAACTGTAATGCAATAACCTGGAGTAGGTGATCCTAGTATTCTTGGAGATCTATGGCTCCACATTACCAAAGGGATTAGGCACAGGAGCCCAGTCCATTATCAAATGATGATCAATGCCTGGAGATACAACCTCATGACCTTGGCATGGGAGTAGGGGCAGAGTTTACTGCAGAGTCCCCCTGGCTCCCCCACTGAGCTCTCTTGTGGAGCTTAATGCAGTCTTTGCCTCTGTACTTATGTTCAGTTCAGTTCAGTCCCTCAGTTGTGTCTGACTCTGCAACCCCACGGACAGCAGCACGCCAGGTTTCCCTGTCCCTCACCAACTCCTGAAACTTTCTCACACTCATGTCCATCGAGTTGATGATGCCATCCAGCCATCTCATCCTCTGTCATCCCCTTCTCCTCCCATCTTCAACCTTTCTCAGCATCAAGGTCTTTTCCAATGAGTCAGTTCATATCAGATGGCCAAAAGACTGGAGTTCCAGCTTCAGCATCAGTCCTTCCAATGAATATTCAAGACTGATTCCCTTTAGGATTGACTGGTTGGATCTCCTTGCAGTCCAAGGGACTCTCAAGAGTCTTCTCTAACACCACAGTTCAAAAGCATCAATTCTTTGGCACTCAGCTTTCCTTATAGTCTAACTCTCACATCCATACATGACTACTGGAAAAACTGTAGCTTTGACTAGATGGACCTTTGTGGGCAAAGTAATGTCTCTACTTTTTAATAGGCTGTCTAGGTTGATCATAGCTTTTCTTCCAAAGAGCAAGTGTCTTTTAATTTCATGGCTGCGCTCACCATCTGCAGTGATTTTGAAGCCCAAGAAAAGAAAGTCTGTCACTGTTTCCATTGTTTCCCCATCTATTTTCCATGAAGTGATGGGACCAGATGCCATGATCTTTGTTGTTTGAATGTTGAGTTTTAAGCCAACATTTTCACTCTCCTCTTTCACTTTCATCAAGAGGCTCTTTAGTTCTTCTTCACTTTCTGCCATAAGGATGGTATCATCTGCATATCTGAGATTATTGATATTTCTCCCAGCAATCTTGATTCCAGCTTGTGCTTCAGCCGGCATTTTACATGGTGATGTACTCTGCATGTAAGTTAAATAAGCAGGGTGACACTATACAGCCTTGATGTACTCCTTTCCTAATTTGGAACCAGTCTGTTGTTCCATGTCCAGTTCTAACTGTTGTGTTTTGACATGCATACAGATTTCTCAGGAGGCAGGTAAGGTTTTCTGGTATTCCCTTCTCTTGAAGAATTTTCCAGTTTGTTGTGATCTGCACAGTTAAAGACTTTAGTTTAGTCAATGAAGCTGAAGTAGATGTTTTTCTGGAATTCTTTTGCTTTTCCTATGATCCAAAAGGTGTTGGCAATTTGATGTCTGGTTCCTCTGTCTTTTCTAAATCCAGCTTGAACATCTGCAAGTTCTCTGTTCACGTACTGTTGAAACCTAGCTTGGAGAATTTTGAGCATTACTTTGCTAGCATGTGAGATGAGTGCAGTTGTGCAGTAATTTGAACATTCTTTGGTATTGCCTTTCTTTAAGACTGGAATGAAAACTGACCTTTTCCAGTCCTGTGGCCACTGTTGACCAAAATTTGCTGGCATATTGAATGCAGCACTTTCACAGCATCATCTTTTAGGATTTGAAATAGCCCAACTGGAAGTCTATCACCTCCATTAACTTTGTTTGTAGTGATGCTTCCTAGGGCCCACTTGACTTCACACTCCAGGATGTCTGGCTCTATCTAGGTGAGTGATCAAACCATCATGACTATCTGGGTCATTAAGATCTCTTTTGTATAGTTCTTCTGTGTATTCTTGCCACCTCTGTTAGGTCCATACCATTTCTGTCCTTTATTGTGCCTTTATTCATTATTTTTGCATGTCCTTTATTCATGAAAAGAAGGGTATGTCTAATTTTCTTGAAGAAATCTCTAGTCTTTCCCATTCTATTGTTTTTCTCTATTTCTTTGCATTGAACACTTAAGAATGCTTTCTTATCTCTCCTTGCTATTCTTTGGAATTTTGCATTCAGATGGATATATCTTTTCTTTTCTCCTTTGCCTTTAGCTTCTCTTCTTTTCTCAGCTATTTGTAAGGCCTCCTCAGACAATCACCTTGCCTTTTTGCATTTCTTTTTCTTGGGGATGGTTTTGATCACCACCTCCTATACGATGTTAAAAACTTCTGTCCATAGTTCTTCAGGCACTCTGTCTATCAGATCTAATCCCTTGAATCTATTTGTCACTTCTACTGTATAATCATAGGGGATTTGATTTAGGTCATACCTAAATGGTCTAGTGGTTTTCCCTACTTTCTTCAATTTGAGTCTGAATTTGGCAATAAAGAGCTCATGATCTGAGCCACAGTCAGCTCCTGGTCTTGTTTTAGCTGACTGTATAGAGCTTCAACATCTTTGGCTGCAAAGAATATAATCAGTCTGATTTCGATATTGGCCATCTGGTGATGTCCATGTGTAGAGTCTTCTCCTGTGTTGTTGGAAGCGGGTGTTTGCTATGACCAGTGCATTCTCTTGGTAAAACTCTGTTAGCCTTTGCCCTGCTTCATTTTGTACTCCAAGGCCAAACTTGTCTGTACCCCAGGTATCTTTTGACTTCCTACTTTTGCATTCTAGTCCTCTAAAATGAAAAGGATATCTTTTATTGGTGTTAGTTCTCGAAGGTCTTGTAGGTCAATATAAAACCATTCAGCCTCTTTGGCATTGGTGGTTGGGGCATAGACTTGGATTACTGTGATATTGCATGGTTTGCCTTGGAAATGAACAGAAATTATTCTGTCGTTTTTGAGGTTGCACCCAAGTACTGCATTTTGGACTCTCCTGTTAACTCTGAGGGCTACTCCATTTCTTCTAAGGGATTCTTGCCCACAGCAGTAGATTTACTGGTCATCTGAGTTAGATTCACCCATTCCAGTCCATTTTAGGTCACTGATTCCTAAAACATTGATGTTCACTCTTGCCATCTCCTATTTGACTACTTCCAATTTACCTTGATTCATGGACCTAACATTCCAGGTTCCTATCGGCACTTATAGTGCTGAGAGAGAGTAGATGACAGGACAAGACGCTTCATAGACTCATGTTAGATATATGATTGGAGGTATCAACTTCCTTTTAAGAATTCCAAAAATTTTATTCTCCTATGCACTTCTGTACTCTTTCAAATTTTCCACGAAATTTTATATCAGTTAATGTTCCATTTTGGCATTCACCACAGCCTTGATCTCAGTGGGTTCTAATGCAAGTGGAATAGAAGTACTAGGGTATACTGAAACTAGAAGACTTGTATTTGGAGCCCTTGGTGCAAAAAAAGAAAAATTTAAACACATGGTTGAGTATGGCTGTCAAAATGGACTTTACTAACTTTTTGCAAAAATCTGTATCTAAAAGTTTAAGTTCTGGTTGTAGTTATCTGAAAGATAAAATTTTGCCACCTTCCTCCCCACCTCACTCCCCACTCTCTATATGATAAGCATGACCAGAGCTGCTGCAGAAGCGGATTTGTCCCTTTTCCTTAAAGAAAATATTTTTTGAGCAAAGAGAAAATCCTATCATACCACTGCAGAGGCCTGCTTGAATCCTAACACCAGCCAATTCTGGTATCTTTATTTTTTTTTTTATCACTTTATCATTTATCATTTTATTGTTTTTACTGGGTCAGTCGGCCCTTGGTTCTTCTGGAATGCAGAACAGTGTCAAATTGATACACCAGTTCTTTCACTCATTTACTAGTCTCCTGTGCATGGTTTCCTTGTTTCTCTGGACCTCATTTCCACATCTGCAAAATAAAGAAAATAGTGTCTTACTGGGAAGATTCTCATGAGTATAATAAGATGATGGAGGTGATAACTTTGCACATGATAAACCTTTAACAAATAGCTATTCTTAGTAGCTATTATTGTCTCTACCCAATCTTTGGTGTAACTGTGTCGTGGAAACACTCTCTATAAAGTACGTAAAACAGGTTGATAAGTAATGAAGGGTTAGAAGTTGATGAATAAGCACAGTATTTGGAGTTTGGAGAATCTCAGTCTTCATCTACAGTGAGCTTGGAGAGGGAATGGGCTAGATTTTTAAAGACTGCTTCTAAGGCAAAGGAGGTCAAACTGCTTCTTCTCAATTTTTTTTTTCCCCACCCCTAACCCAGGCAATGGGCTGGCCTTTACTGGTATAAGTAGGGATCTTTCTGAACCCTCCATTCTACCAGAGAATATTCACACACTCAGGGAGAAGTAATGTATGGTAGAGTCAAGATCTGAACCCAGAATAAGCCTTACCAGTCAGGTGTTCTTTACTTTCCACCATAGTTGCCTGTATAAATAAAAGTGGAAGGTGGGAGGTGGTCGCTTTCTGTCTTTTTGATCATTAGGCTATTGAAAGAGCCAAGGAACAGAACCCAAAAGACCCATCTTTAGCTCGTGAATATTCTGGAGTTGGCAATGAATATATGTATGTACATACAGATGTATGTGCATACACATATGTGTGTTTCATATGCATCTATATATCCATTGCATATATATATATATATATATATATATATCCCTTCATATATTTATATATGCAGAACATACATATACATGAATATATGTGTCTGTGAATATATATATATATATGCAGAACCACATGGAGGCCACTACTTTTGTAAATTCCATTCATAGTGACATTAATTTTAAGTTTACATTTCCTTATTCCTCAAAGCAAATTCTTACTAAAGACATGATAGTTACATTTTAGGGAGTAAGAAAATTCAATAGAAGAAGTTTTAAACTTATATGTATTTTCATTCATGATAAGGAATTATAATCAATTAAAAAATGTGGAAACAGCAAATGATAAATGAGTCACTTTGAATTTCACTGCTGTAACACAATGACCATTAGCATTTTGATCTCATTCATCCCAGTCTCCTTCCTTAAGAAATTTTCTCTTCAACAATCTTTTCTTTACACTTCTCTGTTAAAGTGTGTTAAATCAATAAAATATCTCAATAATCTAACTGACAGAATTAACCATTAGTTTTTCTCCCAGGAGATTTTAAAGTCCTTTAAAGCAGGAACCATGTCTTATTCAACTTTCTATTTCTGATTTTTCTCTTTTGCCCAAGGCCTACCACAGTGCCTTGTACCCAGCAAGTATGCAATGAGTGTTGCTGAATCATTTTTTGCATGAAAATTGTAGGAGACCTAAGAGGCCCTGGGAATAAAGATTCAAGTGTCAGATAGTTTTAACTTGAAGATATAGAAATAAAACACACTATTCCCAGGAGACCAGTCAGATTCAAATATGCACTCAACATTGGGATTTCCGTTTTCTCTCAGGTAAGAGTATTCCAATTTATTGAGTTCATTCATAACTTGAGCAGATTTCTGTCCTTCAAATCAGATTGGCTTACAGCAATACACTTATGCAAGAGGAACATGCAAAGTAGATTTTTATTACCAAACATACCTGCTAGTCTCCAAAGGAAGTGGAAGAACTGCTTTTTGCATGATAAAGAAGACTCACTAAGTGAAGGACTGCAGTTAATCTCTGAGCTTGCCCTGATTGTTCTGGAGTGCTCTCTTCAAAAATAAAATGTGAAAGTCTTAACTTCACTAGAGTTTTTCATAGCAACCTTATTTAATCTTCAAAAGGAGTTCCAAGTGTGGATGAAGTGTGTTTGTGTCTGTGTGTGACTGTGTGTGTGTATGACAAGCTGTCCTCCTTTTGTCTGAAACTTTTGAACTTTAAAATATTATAATAATCATAATGCAAAATACACATGAAGCTTTCATAGAATCTTGGTATCTTGAGTTCTAATATTTCATGAATTCCTCCCTCCAATCTTTAAATCTGTTAGCAGTGGTCTCTTAGCCCATAATTGAAAGGTTTCAGTGTTCGGGAATTTACTACCTCCTACCCCATCTCCCCCATCAAAAAAAAATCCATATTTGAATGTGGAAATTTCTGAAGACCTTCTCTCTGTACTTTCTACTCATTGACATTACTTCTAAGGGAGAAAATTAATGAGTTATGATTGCTCATTAAAGTACACTTGAAGTGGGACCTGTTTCCTACATCTCCAGAACCACCTTTCCCCCCACCTCAGTCTGGCCCAGGAGTCTTAGATACTGGAACTCAGTCAGAGAATGGCAGATAGATATGCATTTGGAAATTGTCAGAAGTAGAGAAAACAGATTTTGCATGGAAGAATGGTAGAAGTATTTTAAACCCTCTAAAACGGTGTAATAGAAGAGAACGGGTAAGATGAACTGGGTTGTGTGTACTCAGGATGTGGGGAAAGGAATTACAGAACAGCAAAGGAGGCAAAGTCCAAGCCAAAGGGGTTCTGGAAACCAAAGAATGGGCACAGAACATGAATAGGAAAAAGACTTTGAATTCAAAGTCTTGGAACAAAATCTTTGGAACACCCTATATTTTTTACTTCATCCTCAACTTCATTACCCTACTCATCTCTTACTCCTCTGGAGCACCAAGGTGAGGGGACAGGGAAATGAGCCATCCTCAGTGAGTGAATTGCCCAGAGGAACCTTTTAAAATAAGGCTAAGCAGGACTTCCCCAGTGATCCAGTGGTTAGGAGGTCGCCTGCCAATGCAGGGGACATGGGTTGAATCCCTAGTCCTGAAGGATTCCATATGCCATGGGGCAGCTACTGAAGCCTGCATGCCCTGGAGCCTGTGCTCCACAAGAGAAGCCACTGAGATGAGAAGCCCACGCACTGCAACTGGAGAAAAGCCCGCACATAGCAATGAACCCAGAGCAGCCAAAAATTAATAAATATAAATAAATGAAAAATATAAAAGTAATGCTGACTCCACTTGTCATTTATAATGAAGTGATAAGTCTTTTACCTACATCATCCATTTTAATTCCTGAAGCACCCTCTTAGTTATTTTCATTTTACAGATGAGGAAACTGAGGCCGAGAGAGGTAAATAAATTGTTGAAAGTAAAACAAATTAGTGACAAGGCCAGGATTCAAACAAGATCACTTGTCCCCAGAGCCCATAATCCAAACATCCCACACATGGCCTCTATGCTGGAGCCATATAGCCATAACTAAGTGTTGGGGGAGGTGATGATGGCAATAGGTGTAGATGTGTGTGTGCTTCTGTCTAACCTGCCTGTGCATACATGCAACTAAGATGATCTGCTGCTAAGTCACTTCAGTCGTGTCCAACTCTGTGCAACCCCACGGATGGCAGCCCACCAGGCTCCCCCATCCCTGGGATTCTCCAGGCAAGAACACTGGAGTGGGTTTGCCATTTCCTTCTCCAGTGCATGAAAGTGAAAAGTGAAAGTGAAGTCACTCAGTCGTGTCCGACTCTTAGCGTCCCCATGGACCGCAGCCTACCAGATTTCCTCCATCCATGGGATTTTCCAGGTAAGAGTACTGGAGTGAGGTGCCATTGCCTTCTCCAAAGATGACCTAGATTATATCTAAAGTCAGAGACAAACTCAGCTAAAAATTATGAGTTCATTAAGGAAATGGAAAGAGATGAACATTTGTGAAGAATCAACTATATGTCACGCAGAATGCTAGAAGCTTAAGATAATAATAAACCACATCATGAATATAATAAACTAAATAATAAATAAACTGTCTTTTGAAAACTAAAAGTAGAAAAACAATAGCAGAAAAATTTTTATTGAATTTAATGCTGCACAGACCTGACTCATTCCATGTGCTTAATACATTGATTAAATTAATAACTGATAAATAAAGGTCTGGAATGGGTGAATTTAACTCAGATGACCATTATATCTACTACTGTGGGCAGGAATCCCTTAGAAGAAACAGAGTAGCCATCATAGTCAAAAAAAGAGTCTAAAATGCAGTACTTGGATGAGATCTCAAAAACGAAAGAATGATCTCTATTTGTTTCCAAGGCAAACCACTCAATATCACAGTAATTCAAGTCTATGCCCCAACAAGTAATGCTGAAGAAGCTGAAGTTGAACGGTTCTATGAAGACTTACAAGACCTTTTAGAACTAACACCCCAAAAAGATGTCTTTTTCATTATAGGGGACTGGAATGCAAAAGTAGGAAGTCAAGAAACATCTGGAGTAACAGGCAAATTTGGCCTTGGAATACAGAATGAAGCAGGGCAAAGACTAATAGAGTTTTGCCAAGAGAACGCACTGGTCATAGCAAACACCCTCTTCCAACAACACAAGAGAAAATTCTACACATGGACATCACCAGATGGTCAACACTGAAATCAGATAGATTATATTCTTTGCAGCCAAAGATGGAGAAGCTCTATATAGTCAGCAAAAACAAGACCGGGAGCTGACTGAGGCTCAGATCATGAACTCCTTATTGACAAATTCAGACTTAAATTGAAGAAAGTAGGGAAAACCACTAGACCATTCAGGTATGACCTAAATAAAATCCTTTATGATTATACAGTGGAAATGAGAAATAGATTTAAAGGACTACATCAGATAGATAGAGTGCCTGATGAACTATGGACTGAGGTTCGTGACATTGTACAGGAGACAGGGATCAAGACCATCCCCATGGAAAAGAAATGCAAAAAAGAAAAATGGCTATCTGAGGAGGCCTTACAAATAGCTGTGAAACAAAGAGAAGCAAAAAGCAAAGGAGAAAAGGAAAGATATAAGCATCTGAATGCAGAGTTCCAAAGAATAGCAAGAAGAGATAAGAAAGCCTTCCTCAGGGATCAATGCAAAGAAATAGAGGAAAACAACAGAATGGGAAAGACTAGAGATCTCTTCAAGAAAATTAGAGATACCAAGGGAACATGTCATGCAAAAATGGGCTCGATAAAGGACAGAAATGGTATGGACCTAACAGAAGCAGAAGATATTAAGAAGAGGTGGCAAGAATACACAGAAGAACTGTACAAAAAAGATCTTCATGACCAAGATAATCACGATGGTGTGATCACTGACCTAGAGCCAGACATCCTGGAGTGTGAAGTCAAGTGGGCCTTAGAAAGCATCACTACGAACAAAGCTAGTGGAGGTGATGGAATTCCAGTTGAGCTATTTCAAATCCTGAAAGATGATGCTGTGAAAGTGCTGCACTCAATATGCCAGCAAATTTGGAAACCTCAGCAGTGGCCACAGGACTGGAAAAGGTCAGTTTTCATTCCAATCCCAAAGAAAGGCAATGCCAAACAATGCTCAAACTACCACACAATTGCACACATCTCACACACTAGTAAAGTAATGCTCAAAATTTTCTAAGCCAGGCTTCAGCAATATGTGAACCGTGAACTTCCAGATGTTCAAGCTGGTTTTAGAAAAGGCAGAGGAACCAGAGATCAAATTGCCAACATCTGCTGGATCATGGAAAAAGCAAGAGAGTTCCAGAAAAACATCTATTTCTGCTTTATTGACTATACCAAAGCCTTTGACTGTGTGGATCACAATAAACTGTGGAAAATTCTCAAGAGATGGGAATACTAGAGCACCTGACCTGCCTCTTGAGAAATTTGTATGCAGGTCAAGAAGCAACAGTTAGAACTGGACATGGAACAACAGACTGGTTCCAAATAGGAAAAGGAGTTTGTCAAGGCTGTATATTGTCACCCTGTTTATTTAACTTATATGCAGAGTACATCATGAGAAATGCTGGGCTGGAGGAAGCACAAGCTGGAATCAAGCTTGCCTGGAGAAATATCAATAACCTCAGATATGCAGATGACACCACCGTTATGGCAGAAAGTGAAGAGGAACTCAAAAGCCTCTTGATGAAAGTGAAAGAGGAGAGTGAAAATGTTGGCTTAAAGTTCAACATTCAGAAAACAAAGATCATGGCATCTGGTCCCATCATTTCATGGGAAATAGATGGGGAAACAGTGTCAGACTTCATTTTTTCTGGGCTCCAAAATCACTGCAGATGGTGAATGCAGCCATGAAATTAAAAGATGCTTACTCCTTGGAAGGAAAGTTATGACCAACCTAGATAGCATATTCAAAAGCAGAGACATTACTTTGCCAACAGAGGTCCATCTAGTCAAGGCTATGGTTTTTCCAGTGGTCATGTATGGATGTGAGAGTTGGATTGTGAAGAAAGCTGAGCTCCAAAGAATTGATGCTTTTGAACTGTGGTGTTGGAGAAGACTCTTGAGAGTCCCTTGGACTGCAAGGAGATCCAACCAGTACATTCTAAAGGAGATCAGCCCTGGGTGTTCTTTGGAAGAAATGGTGCTAATGTTGAAACTTCAGTACTTTGGCCACCTCCTGAGAAGAGTTGACTCATTGGAAAAGACTCTCATGCTGAGAGGGATTGGGGGCAGGAGGAAAAGGGGATGACAGAGGATGAGATGGCTGGATGGCATCACCGACTCCATGGACGTGAGTTTGGGTGAACTCCGGGAATTGGTGATGGACAGGGAGACCTGGCATGCTGTGATTCATGGGGTCGCAAAGAGTCGGACACTACTGAGCGACCGAACTAAACTGAACTGTAAAGTCCCCCTAAAAAAGGTAAACAAAAAGCTTAAATAGCACTGGTTATGAGCATCCAATAGGATTCTATGCTAATTAGGTGAGGGATATTCAATGAATATGAAATGGGCTTTTCCCTCATACACACACACCAGACAAGATATATACAACAATCCACAGACAAGACAGCATGTTCTAAGCATTATCATACAGGAGTAGATGAGTGAGCAAAACAGAATAAATGCAGGTTTTGCATAAAGGAGGGGAATAGATGAGAGCCATTTCACTGTCCTTGAATTTCAAGCCGCAGCTTTGCAAAATTGAATTTAAAAAAAAACAGAAAACCTCTTTTGTTCTTGCGCATAAAGCAAATCCCAAACTACCTACTACAATGACTAACGATGCCTGAGCTGGGGATGTGTTTTTGAGCCATCTGTGAAGACACACTTCTTGCACTTGTTTCCAGTGGGATTTACAGGGAGGAGAGCTGCTTGTTGAGCTTCAAAGAGATTGTGTGACATTAGGCTTTCCTTTACTGATAACTGCCTCTCGGTCAAATAAACCTCGATTGTGGGTCCCCTGTGGCCTCAAAATCATCACTTGCTGTTGACCTTTCTTGTGTCTCTCTCCAAGGGCAGTTTGTTTAACTCTAGGAAGCCAAATACAATTATGGTATTTTTTCCCCCTTTTTCTCTTTACAGATATTCTTAAAGCATTGGTAAATTCCAATTTATCTGTTTTGGCCATGTCATCCCAAGATTCTGATCTTTTGTCTCTATTATTTCCAAGGTTTTTGTGTAAGAAACTTTAAAGATTAGAGCCAAGTCGCATTGCTGAAGACTGCCAAAGTGTTATATGCTAATAGGATAATGAGTCTCTGAGTTTACAGTATGTTCCCTACATGGGGCTTCCCTGGTGGCCCAGACAGTAAAGAATTTGCTTGCAATGCAGGAGACCCAGGTTTGATCCCTGGTTTGAAAGATCCCTTGGAGCAGGAAATAGCTACCTACTCCAGGATTCTTGCCTGGAGAATTCCATGGACAGGGGAGCCTGACAGGCTACAGTCCATGAGGTTGCAGAGAGTCACACACAACTGAGTGATTAATACTCTCACGTTTTCACTTTCACTATAATAGCTGATTGTGTTAGTTGGATACCTAGGCTAACTTTGTCGGACTTATGAACAAACTGGACTCATGAACATGAAGTCATTTAAAAAATATATTTATTTTATTTTTATTTGTTTTGCTGCTTTGGGTCTTAGTTACAGCACACAAGACCTCTGCTGTGTCAGGTGGGATTTTTCGTTAGGACACATGGACTCTCTAGCTGCAGTGCACAGGCTCTCTAGTTGTGGCACACAGCCTCCAGAGTGTACAAGCTCAGGAGTTGTGGTGTGTGGGATTAGTTGCTCTGCAGCATGTGGAAGCTTAGTTCCCTGACTGGGGATCGAATCCATGTCCCCTGCTTGCAAAGTGGATTCTTAACCACTGGACTACCAGGGAAGTCTTGGAACAGAACTTGTTCATATGTAGGGGGCTTCTTGTATTTTCAAAGGAAATAGAAATGAGGGGGAAAAAAAGGTGCAAAAAAAAGGAGCTAAATGGGTGATGTAGTGACATAGGGTCTTTAAAAAAGGCATCTTGTGTACACACAGGGCTAGAACCCCAGGGTGCAGCGCCTATGGTCAGCTCTCAGGAAGCAAAGATGACATTGGTTACAACAGTCACATTCCCTCTTCTCTGTTTCCCCTGCACAGGGACAGGCAAGGTTAATGCTATAGCTACTTAACATCCTTATCAACAGAGTAGCCCATGTCCTCTTTTCCTTTTCATTTTCATCAGAAGCAAATATTCTAGACAGATGAAAAACATGCTGGTTTTTAGCCACATCTATGCAAAACATAAACTAATATTTTGACAAGACATAGGACTGTTGCATTGCAATGAAGTAGGATAAAAGGAGACATATTTGTCTCTCCTCTGTTTTTCTGTGTGCAATGATGTCTGGAGAATGTTTAACAACAGACTCTTGGAGTAGGGAGACAATGGTAGGGGGAGCCCATATCTGTAGCGATTTTGATTTCCATGGTGTAAACACTCCCATCATTGCTGATTTCAAGTTACCAGCCTGAAGTCATTGACCATGAATTTGGGGAGAGATGTACACAATTGCCCCTCAAGCGTCTGTGCCAGCTCCAGCCCGACACTGCATGTACGAACCAAGTGAGTATGAGTCTACAAGTAAAATCTAGCCCTGGAGTTAGAACTCTATTATTCTTCATGATTGGGTCCTGACCTGGAAACTTATTATATTCAAACAAAGATAAATGTTACTTACTATGATATCATCATAGTGAGTATTGAATTTTTGATAAATGTTTCCTGTCCAAGTGGACCGGAACACTAAGACTGACTCTAAAAATAAGTGCTACAATTTAAAGCCGACTTCACTCTGCTTACATTCACACATTGCTCCGTGCTTTCCTGGTATGTCATAAAATGATGGTAATTTCCTAGGTGTCATTTGTATTCCCAGGTGGACTCTGAGAAGGAAGTAATATATTCTAACAGGGAATCCCTTTTGAAGTATTTTTACTAGAGGATTTTTCTTGAGTCTCTTGAAATAACTTCATTCTCTTTTCACTGGATAGTCTGCCCATGGACTTCAAACTGCTTCACCAAGAGGTCTATAAAGAGAGATGAGAAGACAGAAGCAAATAAAGAAATTACTTACAAATGAAAGGAGATCTTTGAAAGTTATTCGAAGTTCTAAACTATGAGAACTAAAGGGAACAATGAAAATCTCAAGACTTATAATCCACAGGTCCCTTCACAGGTCCCTTTTGTTGTTGTTCAGTCACTAAGTTATGTCTGGCTCTTTGCAACCCTATGAAGTGCAGTGCACCAGGCCTCCCTGCCCTTTGTTATGTCTTGGAGCTTGCTCAAATTCACGTCTATTGAGTCGATGATGTCGTCCAAGCATCTCATCCTCTGTTGCCCCCTTCTTCCCTGCCCTCAATCTTTCCCAGCATCAGTGTCTTTTCCAATGAGTTGACTCTTTGCATCAGGTGGCCAAATTATTGGAGTTTCAGCATCATTCTAGATTCATGTTAATAATACACACACAAAAAAAGAGAATAGGAAGAGGGATGAAAGGTGAGAGGGAGAGAAAAAGGAAGGGAGGGAGGGAGAGAGGAAGAAAAGAAGAAAGAAAAGAAAACATCCCCCATGTGATAAGCTTGTACCAGGCTTACGGGCTTTGCTGCTTTTTCCTTTATTTTTCGGCAGCCTTCCAAATCTCCTGAGCTATTTCTAGGAAGAAACAGAATATTTCACTCCCTTTGGTCAACATGCTGCTGCTGCTGCTAAGTCGCTTCAGTCGTGTCCGACTCTGTGCGACCCCATAGACGGCAGCCCACCAGGCTTCCCCATCCCTAGGATTCTCCAGGCAAGAACACTGGAGTGGGTTGCCATTTCCTTCTCCAATGCAATGAAAGTGAAAAGTGAAAGTGAAGTCGCTCAGTCATGTCTGACTCTTAGCGACCCGATGGACTGCAGCCTACCAGGCTCCTCCGTCTATGGGATTTTCTAGGCAAGAGTACTGGAGTGGGGTGCCATTGCCTTCTCCAACATAACATAATGTAAAACATACTATGATGTCAATCATAAAATTCTGTCTGCCCTTCTCACCATGTTCTCTCTTTCTTCTCCTCCTGCATGTTTCACCTTCCATAGAGACTAGGATATACACCATAACTCATCTTCACATTGAGTCATAAGTTATTAAAACAGAGGTATTGAATTTCTGCCAGTCCCACCAGCTGTGAATTTTTCCTTCCCTCCTTGTTTCAGCGCAGTAGGTCTCATGATGATGTTTTCTCATTTCTTAGATCTAAGAGCACACAAGGTACAGTGTGGGATATAAAGAGAACAATTGGCTCACTGTACTCTTGTGAGAGAAAGGAAGAGGAAGAAGACGCATAAGCCTGCATCTCTCATCTCCTATAGGCATAGAAATAGAACGGTCACTTTATCGACCAGTTATTGAGGACATTCCTGATCTGGATTGTTGTATTGCACCCCATAGAAACAGTAAAAGTCCTTCCCTTCAAAGGCACAAAAGACAATGTTCATTATTCTTTCTCAACTTGGCAAGGGTCATAATTTAAAGAAATAAAACAGGAACTGGATTATTTTTAAAATAAAGGCAGGAGTAAATTTCCAACCTTTCTTTGGCAACACTTTAAAGCACCTTGAGACCCTTGGAATCTTGCACAGAGTAGCTGTTGAGTAAAAATTTACCTCCTAAAGAGATGAATAAATGAATACTTGAGTGAGAAAGTGTTCCAGGTTTACCATCTGGATTCATTTGTCCAACTATCACACAGAGTGATTTTCCCTGCTTCTGGTTTGTGCTAGGACAATAGGCAGAAGATGGGATCTATTTTTCTGTGACTTCTGTGGTTTTATTGAATGTGGTCAGTACTTGTGACTATCTTTGCACTTTGGTTTTATTTTTTGAGAACTAGGGGTATTTGGCAAGTGCAGAACACCTAATTATTTCTTCACCATTGAGCATTATATTGGCCATGGGTTTGTCATAAATAACTTTTATTATGTTGAGATACATTGCCTCTGGACTTCCCAGGTGGCACTAGTGGTCAAGAACCCTCCTGCCGATGTGGGAGATGTAAGAGACTCAGGTTCCATACCTGGGGCAGGAAGCTCCCCTGGAGGAGGGCATGGCAACCCATTCCAGTATTCTTGTCTGGATTCTTGTCTGTCTTCAATCCCATGGACAGAGAAGCCTGGTGGGCTACAGTCCATTGGGTAGCAAAGAGTCAAACATTACTGAAGTGACTTAGCATGGCACGGCATGGTCCCCCTACACCCACTTTCAGAAGGATTTTTATCATAAATTGTTGTTGAATTTTATCAAATGCTTTTTCTGAGTCTATTGAGATGATCATGTGGTGTTTTTTTCTTTTGTTGATATGGTGTATTACATTGATTGATTGGCATATACTGAACCATCTTTGTGACCCTGATTATGACTCCAACTTGGCTGTAGTGTATTGTTTTTATGTGCTATTGGGTTCTGTTTGCTAATATTATGTTGAGAATTTTTGCATCTGCATCCATCAAAGATACTGTCCTGTAATTTTCTTTTTTGGTGGTGTTTTTTGGTTGTAATTTTCCCTTTCCTATAGATCCTTATTTCTTTAATAATTAAAATAAATTAAATAATTAATTAAATAGTTCTTATTTATTTATATTTAGAGAAGATCTTTCAATATTTCCCTTGTGATAGGTTTAGTATTGCTGCATTTAAAATTTTTTTTGCTTTTCTGAGAAATGCTTTATCTTTCCTTCTACTCTAAATGATAATCTTGTTGGGTAAGAATATCCTAGGTTGCAGATATTTCACTTTCAGGACCTTGAATACATCTTGACACTCCTTTCTGGCTTCCAACACTGAGAAATCAGCTGATAGTCTTATGGGAGTTCCCTTGTAAATAACTCTGTTTTTCTCTCGGTGCCTTTAGAATCCTCTCTTTAACTTTTGCAATTTTTATTATAATATGTTTTGGTGTAGTCTGTTTGGGTTTATCTTGTTTGGGATCCTCTGTACTTATTGTGTAGGGCTTCCTTAGTGGCTCAGTGGTAAAGAATGTGCCTGCCAATACAGGAAATGCAAAAGATGTAGATTCGATCCTTAGGTGGGTAAGATCTCCTGGAGTAGAGAATGGCAACCCACTCCAGTATTCCTGCCTGGAGAATCTCATGGACAGAGGAGCCTGGTGGGCTACAGTCCATGGGGTTGCAAAGAGTCAGACATGACTGAGCAAGCATGCATGCATGCACATACGTGCTTATTGTACCTGGAGATGTTTTCTTATTTAGGTTTGGGAAGTTTTCAGTTATAATTTCTTCAAATACATTTTCAATCCCCTTTCTCTTTCTTCTCCTTCTGAGAACCCCCAACATGTATAGAATGTCATGCTTTAGATTATCCCATGTATCTCTTATAGTACTTTAATTTTTTTTTTTTTCAATTCGGCTTTCTGTATTCTGTTCTGGGTTGGGTGATTTCCATTATTCTATCTTCAAGATAAATTATTCGTTCTGCATTACTCATTCTCCTATTCATTGCCTATTCATTGGCTTTCCTAGCGTCTCAATGGTAAAGAACCCGCTTGCCAACACAGGAGATGCAGATTTGATCCCTGGGTAGGGAAGATCCCCTGGAGAAGGAAACAGCAACCCACTCCAGTGTTCCTGCCTGGGAAACCCCACAGACAGAGGAGTATGGCAGGCTACAGTCCATGGGGACCCAAAAGAGTCAGATGCAACCTAGCAATTAAACAACACACAACTGAAAAATTCAGTGCCTTTAGTTCAGCTTTCATCTCTACAATTACATTTTCTAATTTTTCTTGGTTCCTCCTTCTAGTTTCTTTTTATAATAATCTGTATTTCTCTTGATAGCCTTTCTTAATTCCTTCAATATTTTCATTATCTTCTTTTTGAACTTGGTGTCAATTAGACTGAAGAGGTCTGTTCATTTTTTATTCTTTCAGGGTAATCCTCTTGATCTTTTAATTGGGAGTGGTTTCTCTGCTTCTTCTTTTTACTTATATTTCTCCTGCTCTATGAATTTAGGAGGAACAATTATCTACTGTGATCTTGGAGAGCTAGTTTTATGTGGAAACATCCCTGAGTAGCTTGCATGGGTCTAATATTTTCGGTGCAAGGGCTATTTTTAGTACAGATGCCTGACACCTCTTTCCTCCGTGTCTTTGGCCATTATCCCCTTGATAAGAGGTGTGGCTGGTCTTGTGGTGACCAGAACCTGGACTGGATGTTGAGCAGGGTCTCTTCTTTGCTCTGAGGTTGTCACTGCCCTGTTAGTGGCAGGAATCAGCTCCTTCATTGTTAGAGTAGAAGCCCCATGTCTGTTTCTGAGCTGTGTTTCTGAGCTGAGGTGTGAGGTAGGCAGGGTTGGAGTGCTCCCACGAAGAGAGGAGCCACTGGGTATCCCTCCACTGAAGCTGTTCACTGATGAGTGTGCTCTGTTAAGTCATCTTTCACCCACTGTGTAAGTTCACAAAATACACCCTTGTTGGCACTGTCCTTGGCCCTGCCTCAACCATGGGAATGCCGGCAAAGGGCCCAGGTGTCTCTCAGACACTGTTTTCACAAGGCCACAGCACAGGTCCACTGAAGTCAGGCCCCAGAAGTCACGGAAGTTGTGCACCTGGATCTACTATGGGAGCCATGCAGGCAGCTCAGATGCTGGCCCAGCCAGTCCCAGCCCAGCCAGCCCCGTGTGCACACACCCACCAAGCCCACAGCTGCTAAGGCCAGATCAGTCACTGGGAGTACCCATTGTCCTTTGGGATGTCCTTCAGGCATTAAATTTACAAAGCCAGCAGAGGAGGCATAAATCCATGGCTCACACAGCCACAGGGGGAGAGTTTTCAGCCCTGCTTTCTAAATTGTCTGGTCCCGGGGGCTCAGCTGTGGTTTCAGCCTTGCCTCTGCATATGGGTAACCTCCTGGCATCTCTCCAGCTCTCCTGGTGCCTGCTGAGGCAGTGCTTGGCACTGAAGCCAGCCTACAAGGCAGCTGGGGTACACTCTTCTGGAGACTGCAGAGGTGGGAGAAAGAGGCTGTAATGGCAGCTCTACCCCTCCCTTCTGATGCCGCTTAACAACGGCACTTTCCTTCTATTGCTGGCCCCGGCTTTTTCTGCAAACAGCCCTGGTTGCAGTTGTACCATATTCTGGGCCCTTCAGGCTGTGCCCGTGCAGTCAATAACAGTCCTCATCCCAGGGCTGTCCTCTAAACCCCGAGTTTTAGCACCCAACCCTGCCCTCACCAGTGGACACCTGTCTCAGGCTGGGATGCACAGGGTGGCGGCACCTCCCATCTTTGCAGGTTTCTCTCTGTCCTGCTTGCCACAAACCGTTGTTGCACTCTCCTCTTTAGCCTCTGAAGCTCCTTTTCTGTCCCAGGGGACCTCCCTCCTGGTGAGGATGTTCCCAGGGTGCGGGAACCCTTCTTCTTTTTCAGCTCCCTCCCAGCGGCACAGGTCTTATCCTGCTTCCTCTTCTTTTTTTCCACCCTACTGGTTCCATGGAGATCTGTCTGGTCCTTTTAGGTGTTTGAGGCCTTCTGCTGGTGAACATCAGTACATCAGTAGATGTTCTGTGAGAATTGTTCCATTTGTAGATGTATTTGTCAGAGGAGGTGAGCTCCGCAGCCTCTTACACTGCCATCTTGATTCTCCCCCTCCAAGGACTTTTCTAATATATAGACGATGTTGCTCAATATCCTTCTTGACTTTACACCTGCTTAAGCCAGAAGACTGGGGGCAGTGTCTTAGGAGTTTTTAACACACTGATTCACAGTGTGACAACTGAACTGATTCTCTGCTAAGTCCCAGAGTAATCATTAGAATTGAATGAAAAACTATAAAAACAAAGGTACTTCTTGGTAACAGCAATAAGCTCTTGGTATTCAAAGCTATTTTAGCCCTAATCAGTTATTGGATTCACACTCCTGCTAGTATACTTTAAGACTGATTTCTGAACAAGTTTATGGTGTTGGTTATACTCCCTTGTATGGGCTTCCAGGTGGCACTAGTGGTAAGGAAACTGCCTGCCAAGGCAGGGGACATAAGAGATGTGAGTTCTATCTCTGGATTGGGAAGATCCCCTGGAAGAGGGCATTCTGGTATTCTTGCCTAGAGATTCCTATGGACAGAGGTGCCTGGCAGTCCATAGGGTCACAAAGAGTCAGGCACAACTGAAGTGACTTAGCATGCACACATGCATGAACTGTGTAACCTTGTGAAAATTAGTTGTCATGGCCAGGGAAAGTAGAGAGCAAACCTCAACCATTCTCAAAATTCACGGATGGCCCAGATGGTTGGGGGGCAAACCATGAAGTGGAAAGAACATATTATTATCTTTGCTCAGGGAGATTGCTCAGGCCCTTTGTCTTCAAAGTGTGACATGTGAAAATAAAAGGAGTGTTATCTAGGCTGTATATTGTCACCCAGCTTATTTAACTTAGATGCAGAGTACATCATGTGAAATGCTGTGCTGGATAAAGCACAAGCTGGAATCAAGATGGTCAGGAGAAATATCAAGAACCTCAGAATAACAGATAACACCACCCTTATGGCAGAAAGCGAAGAAGAACTAAAGAGCCTCTTGATGAAAGTGAAAGAGGAGAGTAAAAAAGTTGGCTTAAAACTCAACATTCAGAAAACTAAGATCATGGCATCCGGTCCCATCACTTCATGGCAAATAGATGGGAAAACAATGGAAACAGTAAGAGACTTTATTTTTTTGGGCTCCGAAATCACTGCAGATGGTGACTGCAGCCATGAAATTGAAAAGACACTTGCTCCTGGAAAGAAAAACTACGACCAAACTAGACAGCATATT
This sequence comes from Bos taurus, assembly GCF_002263795.3. Classification (NCBI taxonomy): domain Eukaryota; kingdom Metazoa; phylum Chordata; class Mammalia; order Artiodactyla; family Bovidae; genus Bos; species Bos taurus. Next base: position 34,417,162 of record NC_037343.1, read on the forward strand.
AAAAAGCAGAGACGTTACTTTGCCAACAAAGATCCGTCTAGTCAAAGCTATGGTTTTTCCAGTAGTCATGTATGGATGTGAAAGTTAGACTATAAAGAAAGCTGAGTGCCGAAGAATTGATGCTTTTGAACTGTGGTGTTGGAGAAGACTCTTGAGAGTCCCTTGGACTGCAAGGAGATCCAACCAGTCAATCTCAAAGGAAATCAGTCCTGAATATTCATTGGAAGGACTGATGCTGAAGCTGATACTTTGGCTACCTGATGCGAAGAACTGACTCACTGGAAAAGACTCTGATGCTGGGAAAGATTGAAGGCAGGAGAAGAAGGGGATGACAGAGGATGAGATGGTTGGATGGCATCACTGACTCGATGGACATGAGTTTGAGCAAGCTCTGGGAGTTGGTGATGGACAGGGAAGCCTGGCGTGCTGCCGTCCATGAGGTCGCAAAAAGTTGGACACGTTCTGAGCGACTGAACTGATCTAAAAGGGCTAGAAATGTAGAAGTACTCAACATATGGATTATGTGGTACCCATCCTATGCATATTCTGGTTCATCTTATTGCAGAATAGATGGACTCTGTCTCTGTCTGCCTTGCAATAGCGGAATGCCTGCATGGCTGTCACCTTTCATGTGGCATCACACAAGATTTCTGGGATCAAGCACTTCATGGCTAGAAAATGGAAGTGTTTCTTGGTGGATTCAAATGAAAAATGAGAACATAACCAGGTTTATTCCAAAAGGAGACACTGGAGGAGAATAGATCTAGATTTATATGGTAGCATATATATTTTTGCCCCCTGGGGCTTGGGGAACAATGTACGTCATACCCAATCCCTTCCTGGGAAAGTCTACAGATAGAAGGTGATGTCTTCTTTTGAAGAACACAAAGCCAGGGCTACACTAAAAGTTCTACATGTCTGGAGTGGAGGGACAAGGATGTCTAATTTTATGAGCTAATGCTGGAGGCTTTTCTGGCATTGCTCATCTTTGAATGCTCTGCCTAAAAAGGCTGCTTGAGAAGTGAAGTGACCCAGCAGAGCATGGACCTGAGGAAGCCAGGATGGAAGGGGACTCAGAGGAAAATTTTAAGCAGCTCCTCTGAGTACATATTACCAACATAAGAACTGCAGGAGAGAGATCCTTAGTGACAAAAGACTTTCAAAGAACCCTCTAAAGTTCCCTCACTGGAGGAAAAGAATCAGCATTGGTATATGCTGCATGAACAGAGCATCAGGAGCAGATGCCCATCTAGCCAGAAAGATGTTCCTTCCCTCTTACCATTGGTCCCTGTAGTGGATGCTGTGGTGTGCCATGGAGACCCTCTTTAGAAAAGAAAGGCTTATTCCCGCAACTTTCTGGAGTGCTGCCTCAAGATGGCCTTCAGCTGTCAGCTTTCTTTGGGGACTACCTCAGCTGAAGAAAGTTGCCTTGCCCAAGGTCACAGGGGTGTAGCACACACAAAGACTGATCAAGACTGGGTACAAATGAATTTCTAACCCCTACTCCAACTCAGGCTAAGTTGAAGAGCCGTCCCAGCTCCAGAGCACTCCATGGGTTCATGTGAGGCCTTTTTGGGATTGATCGGCTTCTCCCTTTGCCCCCTTCCTTCCACATATGTTAATCCCTAAGGCCATGCTTGGATACTAAGCTCTGTCTTAAGAGTCTAACTCCTGGGGAACTCAACCTGCAACACTCTTTATTCTAATGTCTAACCTGGAGAGGCCACGAGCAGAGGTTATTAAGTGGTAGAGGAGATAGAGCAGCCTCCGTCCCCAACTGCACGTTTTCAGGAAGAGGGAAAAGTCTGTCAATTGCATGTAAAATTAGAGTTCTGTGATTTTTAGACTGAACTTTCTAAAATTTTTTTTTAAATGACAAAATAAACTATGAAACATGCCAGAAGTGTCCTTTATGAGCAAGGAAAGAAGTTACACAGGCTGTTTAACAGGATAAAAGTGCACAGCTGCTTTCTATTCATTTAATAAAGTGACTACAACAGAATATATATTAGGAACCTGGGTGTTGAAAATCAGTAGTGAGTTGGACTCCAAGTTCTGTCACTTACTTTTATGTGACCTTGAGCAGTTCACTTAACCTCTTGAAGCCACAGTTTCTAGAATATGAAATTGGGATCATAGTAAATTGCTTTGAGCATTAGATGAAAATGTATACAAAGCTCTCAGCATGGCACCTGGAGTAAGCATTCAGACTTGCTCCCTTCTTTATATACCCAGAAAAAACAAAACCACTGATTCTAAAAGATACATGCACCCAATGTTCATGTGTATGTGTGTGTATGTGTGTGTGTTAGTCACTCAGTCATGTCCGACTCTTTGCAACCCCATGGATAGTACCTCTATTTACAATTGCTAAGACATGAAAGCAACTTAAGTGTCTGTCAGTTGATGAATGGCTTGAGAAGATGTGGTGTGTGTGTGTATGTGTATAATGTATATAGTGGACTACTACTGAATCATAAAAAGAATGAAATATTGCCATTTGCAGCAACTTCAATGTACCTAGAGAATATTATGCTTAGTGAAATAAATCAGACAGAAAAAGACACATACTATATGATATTACTTACAGGTGGAATCTAAAAAGTACTACAAATTTATGTTTATAAAAAACAGAAACGGACTCACAGACATAGAAAACAAACTTATGGTTACCAAAGAGGAGGTGGGAAGGCACAAATTAGGGGTATGGGATTATAAATTGTGGGTATAGAGATTAAAAAATACACACTACTGTACTTAAAATCCTGGAGAAGGAAATGGCACCCCACTCCAGTACTCTTGCCTGGAAAATCCCATGGACGGTGGAACCTGGTAGACTACAGTCCATGGGTTCGCAAAGAGTCGGACACGACTGAGCGACTTCATTTCTTTTCTTTCTTGATACATAAAATAGATAAGCAACAAGGATTTACTGTACAGCGCAGGGGATTATACCCAGTATTTTGTAATCCCTGTTATGGAATATAATCTACAAAAAACAAACAAAAACAAATAACCAGGAATCATTATGCTTAACTATATTTCAAAAAAACAGCTTGCTCTCCTCCTGAATAAAGAGCGTCTGTGGTTTTAGAAAAATCCACGTAAAATTTTTTGGGGATCGAGAGGTGTGGAAAGTGATGTCTCAGGTTGGGCTCTGTCTCATCTCACACATGAGGAGTGGGACAGGGTGAGTCATAAGACAGTTCATATAAATCATATGTCATTTTATTTCTCATAATAAAGTTGTAAATGGAAAAAATGATTCTTTTCTGTGGGGGATATAATTGCTTTACAATGTTGTTAGTTTGTGCTGTACAGCACTCAAATCAGCTATAAGTGTGTGTATATATATATAAACCCCCTTCCTCTTGAAACTCCCTCCCACCCCCCATCCCACCACTCTAGGTCATCACAGAGCTGAGCTCCCTGTGGTGTAAGGCAGGTTCCCACTGGCTTTCTATTTTACACATGGTAGTGTATAAACATCAATGCTACTCTCCCAATTTGTCCCACCCTCCTCTGCTCCGACCACAGGAACTCAGGCCTGACCCCCTGATCTGGGAACTAATGCCCCACAAACTGTGCAGGGGAATAAAAAGGCAACAAACAAAAAGGGAACAGAACAATAACAAAGAATTAGAAAAATTAAAAATGCATTAGGAAAAATAAAAATGAAAACATGGGTGCCTCTAATGGTTGGAACCCTCCCCTCACCCAGCTGCTCCTCAGGGGTGCTGGTCCTGTTCTGCCTCCACTATTTCTACCCCCTTCCACCTCCCTCCACTTCCTACCCAGTTGTGCAAGGGTTCCTCCCATCCTTTTAGGTGTCCGAGGCCCCCAGCTAGTGCAAGGTAGGTAGCCCTAGTTGTGAGGATACGTGAAGTCTGCATCCTCCTGCTCTGCCATCTTGACTCCATCCCCAGCAAGGATTCTCTGAAATTCCAATTGGCTTGCTGCCATTTTGTCTTTTTCTGAACAGTTTCCTGACAATTTATATTCAATTTACTAGGCCCACTTACCAGCGAAACCAGTTTTCCTTCTGCATTTCCTGTGCATGTTCTTAGCGAGCTGCTGATACCTGATTTTAACTTGTTTTGTATCATGCTCTCCTTTCCTATCTGAGTTCCCTGGTCTGGCGAACTATGAGTCCTTTTACATCTCCTGCACACTAAGGGACTCCTTGGCTAGGTTTTCTAGTTATAATCTGTTTCTGCCCCATTGGGTTCACCGCCTTCCTTTACTGGAATTTATAGCCTCCTTCATCTACCACCTGCAGGTAGGTAAACACCGTGATGTCTGATAAGTATAAGCCAGGGAGCGTTCTTCTTAGAGTATCTAAATGCTTTAATTACCCTTCTCTCATACTGTATACATTGGCTTTGAGATTCTCTGTCAAGATTTTGAGAAGTATACATATTCAGGGTAACTGAGGATTTTAGTAATACTTTATCATAATTCACTTTTTTTTCCTGTCAGCAAAATTCTGGTTGAACAATCATTTAGAATAACCCTAAGTATACTAATGACTTATTATATTAGAATTATAACTTTTGCATACTTGTATTTGTAAAATAAATAATTGGGCAACATAGTAACAAGATTAAAAGGGAGGAAATTATATGCACCTATTCTTTACATGTCTATTCCCAATAAAGACACTGAAGCCTATAGAGTTTACATTTTCATTCTGAAGCTGGGACTACAACCAAATTATAAGCCTCGGTCCAACTGCGTGTCGGGTTCAACGAGTGAACTTTCAGAAGCTACCTTGAGTATCCACCTATTCCACACTAACAGGTACATCAAATAAATTAGAATCTCTCTTCTAAGCAGGCCTTTTTATGTTTAGCTTGCTAAACAACTCTCAGAACCAGTGTGATACCTGCCACCTACTGACTTTTCCCAAAGCAAGATCTGCCTTCCCAAACCAAGTTATATACCCTAAAATCAGGGAAAGTGTATTTTTCAGTGCCTGATTGGGAGCTATTGATTTAGTATCTAATTTCTCGACATTTGATCATTTCTCAACACTTGATCATAATCTCATGTTATCTCAACATTTGATCATAATCTTATGTTATCTGTGATTTGGTTAGGGTTTGTCTATTTTTAAGACTGTAAATTCATTTACACTAGGGTTTATGATTTCTCTGAATTTTGAATGCCCATGGTGGTCACCAAACTAAGGACACACTAGATACTCAATACATGTTTGTCAAGTTGGAATTCTGAGTTGAATTCTGCAAAGCTGAGCTGTATCTCTCTGCTGAGATCATCATCTAAGTGTGTAACCACAGTTTCTTTTTAGAGTCTTATCCCCATTTGGGTAATTTTCTCTGTTACTTTTCCCCTAGCTCATACTTCTCCTGGTTTCGCTGCACCTGTGGCTATATTACAGCATTTACCTGTCTGCTTCTCCAACCAGATCAAGCTTAAATAATTTTTAATCTTGTTTTATTTATCTTGTGTCTTCATGGCCTAGTACACATAAGTTGCTAAAATGGATGCTTTTGGAAAGGACTGGAGTATCTTGAGAATAATTAGAATAGAAATATTCAAAGAGGGAAATGAAATATGTTTAATGTGCACTGTCCATCTTTGTATATTAATTTAACAGTCTTTACAACTTGAAACCAATCCGTCAGATTGACAAGCTGACAGGCAGTGTTGGCTCATGACAGATTAACTAATTCTTCATCTATTATTTATTCTCTGCCTTCATTTAACAAAGCCATTTGCAAAAAATGAAGACTGGAAAAAGATCATTAAAACAAGGGCAATGAACTAGAGTCATATAATAGGGAGTGAGAGAAGGACATCAGTAGCTTAGAAAACCTAAGACCAAGCAAAGCTCCAGCAACTAAGCATAAAACTTAGCTCTAAGCTTTCTGAATTTCCTTGTTGGGTACTCAATATGATACATTTTATCTTCAAAAGATATTGTGTAATGTACAGAGCTATAAACAGTGAGCTTGGACAAGCATTGAGATGGTACATATCAACATGATTTACTACAGAAATAAAAAAAACTAGTCTGTCAGGTATATTGAGTATCTATGAAGTTAGTAAATTCCTTTTTAGCACAGATGAACAAGTAGGAGATGTCAGAGGTGTCTAAATAGTCTTATGATATTTACTAATTCCATATTATTGATGTCAATAACAATGGGTTCCTAAAAAAAACAAAAAGTAAAAGAAAGCTATGATCACTACCAGGGTGGCATAAAAATATAAGGAACCATGCAAAGAACATTCTTCATGGGTGCCCAGATTCAGTAAATATACATCATTCTCACATCATTCTATTTAAGGTTAGATTTCAGTTTTAAGATTCTAGGAATAAGTAAGAATTATGGTGTAACTTACTATATTAATGGTGTAACCATAATTATGGTATAAGTTACCAATCAGATATTTCCTTTTTTACTGTTGAGTTGGATACACTTTATAATGATACCATGCTGTGCTGTGCTGTGCTTAGTCGCTCTGTTGTGTCTGACTCTTTGTGATCCCACAGACCATAGCCTGACAGGCTCCTCTGTCCATGAGGATTCTCCAGGAATGGGTTGCCATGCCCTCCTCCAGGGGATCTTCCAAACCTAAGGATTGAACGCAGGTCTCCCACATTGCAGGTGGATTCGTTACTGTCTGAGTCACCAGGGAAGCCCAAAAATACGGGAGTGGGTAGCTTGTTCCTTCTCCAGGGGATCTTCCCAACCCAGGAATTGAACCAGGGTCTGCTGCATTGCAGGCGGATTCTTCACCAGTTGAGCTACTAGGGAAGCCCAATGATATCATAAGAGACATAAAAAATTGTCCCAGGTACTCAGAATTGAATTTAGACTGTCAGGGTGATTTTCAAGTATGAATTCACAGTTCAATGGCTGTAGGCATAAAGGCCACACGAAGTGACAATTTAAGCAACTGTCTGAATGGTTTAATCTATCCACTCTATGAATTAGGATAATTTTGATTTCTTTTTTCTACCAGAAGCTTTTTGTTGTACTAAGCATCCAGTTAATCTTTTCAACTAACCTCTTTATTTTTTTCTCAGTATAGACATTGGCTAATTTTTTGTGACACGGCCAATCAGATGTGTTGATATGATCTGTCCAGTGCTCACTGCACAGGTCAACTTTGTGATTAAACCACAGCAACTTGGCAGATGTAATTAGGCAAAGTATTTTGATTAAGTCCCACAATTGGTTGGTTGTCAAATGAGTTGGCACCAGAACCAATGTTTTTAACACTCAGAAATATCACACTGCTCTCTCATTTGGTTCTCCTTGTGTGAGTAAGATGTGAGCACCTAACAGTATAAACTCATTCTACTAGAGTCTCATCCTGGGGCTAATCAACTTTTCCCACTACTCACCAGCTTCCTTCCAGCTCACTGTGGCACTCTTAACCCAGTAGAAATGCCACGCAAGACCAGACAGGTTTGTGCTGTGAAAACAGTATTGAGAGTTGAGCCACTCTTGAGTTTCAGCCATAGCGTTGGCTTTTGTTAGCTGTGTCTCTTGAGCAAGCTAATCTTCCTGAGTCTTTGTTTCCTCATCTGAAACACAGGAGTGATTATGTTTACTTTGCACAGTTTTTGTGAGAAACAAATGATATAATACCTTTGGTGATGGACCAGTTCAGTGACCAGCAAAGTAGGCACAAAAATTAGTCCAAAAGTTTGTATGCAGATAAATACACTTTGTTAATAATTTAATATTTCAAAAATCCTCACTGTCATTTTATAACTGATCAGTAACAACTACATGGCTATAGACATGGGTGTGGGTTGCAGGGGAGGAGAGTAGGTGGAGCACTGAGGATTTTTAGAGCCCTGAAAGTATTCTGTGACACTATAGGGATGGATAATGTCTTTATACATTTGTCCAAACCCATAGAACTTAAAACATCAAGGGCAAACTCCAAGGTAAACTATGGACTTGGGGTGATTATGATGTATCAGTATAGGCTCATCAGTTGTAACCCATGTACGATTCTGGTGAGTGATGTTGATGAGGGAAGCTATCTATATGTAGAGCAGGTGCATATAGGAAATTTCTGTATTTTCTCCTAAATTTTGCTGTGAACCTTTAAATGTTCTACAAAATAGTCTCTTTTTTTTCAAGTAATGCAACTTTAAGTAGCTGGATCAACTTCTTGTCAACAAAAGACTAGAGTATTTCTTGGGTCAATGTTTTAATATGATCTGTAATACTGCGAAGGTAATTAGGGAGGACATAATGCATGCTACCAAGGAAGGTCTAATTATTGAAACATTTTATTTAATAAACCTTTAACAAAACCTGGTAATAACTTAGTAAAAGTAAACACATTAAAAAGTAAAACGCTAAATATTAAGAAATATTCATTTGAGATATTTTTATCTTAAGTTAGAGAAAAAATCCTTTATTTAGAGTCAATGAATACAGCTTGTAGACCAGACTCTGTGATCAAGACAACTTTCAGATGATTTTTCCATGATGTAAAAATATGATAAAGGGTATGAAAACATGCTACAAATGTAAATATTGTAGAAATGTAAGGTACTATTATTGCTATGAAAGGCTTAATAAAACACTCGTCCCTGTTACTTCTTAATACTTTCAGCCTGCTCTAGCCTTAGGTTTTACACCCATGCAAAATGTTTAATTCAGACAATGTTAACAATTTCTGGCCAATGGTATCTGTTAAGTTTAAGTTTGAAATCAATAGATGTTGATGGTCATGTATGTTTTATTTGAAAATGCTATACATTTTGAAAGTATTGTGTAAAACACCAGTAATGACTTTACCAAGACTGGGTAAAGTGCTTATAGAATAAATATAAAAACATTAATGAGATGCAAATTTGTGGATCAGTGCAGTTTCTGTAACTGATTATAAGCAACCAAGATTAATTGATATAACTGCCAATTAAAATGACAATATCATTGGAATTGTATAAAGTACTTTCCTGTGCCTGAATGTTCTGATAACTATAACACAGCAGCCTATTGTTCATAGTGTTTTCTTATGTATTATGTAGTTTAATCCCTCTAGCAATTATTTGAGATAGTAATGATTAATCTCCATTTAATAGATAAACTTGAAGCCTACTGAAATCATATGAAAATCATTTAGCACAGTAAAGGATCAGGTGTGGTCCCAGTTCCCCAAAAAGCCAATGGACTGATTGGACAGATAATCATAACATCTATGCCACAATAAGAGCTGTGAAAATGTATAGGAAAAAGTGCTATGGGTGCTAATTACTTAATATAAATTCAACAATATTTCCGGAGAAGGCGATGGCACCCCACTCCAGTACTCTTGCCTGGAAAATCCCATGGACGGAGGAGCCTGGTAGGCTGCAGTCCATGGGGTCGCTAAGAGTCAGACACGACTGAGCGACTGAGCGACTTCACTTTCACTTTTCACTTTCATGCATTGGAGAAGGAAATGGCAACCCACTCCAGTGTTCTTGCCTGGAGAGTCCCAGGGCCGGCGGAGCCTTGTAGGCTGCTGTCTGTGGGGTTGCACAGAGTTGGACACGACTGAAGCGACTTAGCAGCAGCAGCAACAATATTTATATATTTCAATAATATTTTAGTGTGAGATTCTCATACTAAAATCTCATTGGCCATCTTTAGAAATATTATCTTCTCCACAACAGTTTGAACTAAGTCATTTCATATACAATGTTTTTTTGAAGGTCAACCAGAAAATTCCACATTAATGTCATAATCAAAGAATCTGGACAGGATCCAAGAAAGAAAAAATATTGTGAATATGATTATACCCAGGTTTATTTAAATTTGTTGAATCCATTTTGATATTTGGCACTGTATACTAAGTAGATTAAATATGAAACAGTAAAAATTTATGCTTTGACTGATTTTTTATCATAAAAACATTATCTATGAATTGATTTAATGTTCAATTTAGTAGTTTGCCTGTAACACGTATGCTACCAGTATACTCATTTCAAAAAAAATGGTGGTAGTATCTATAGTGTTTTCCTCTAAAATGGTAAAGAAAAAAATAATTCATTATGAAAATTTGACTTGATATGGACACCATTTGTTTAAATTCAACTACAGTGGAGCATTTCATTATTACTTTGAATTGCAAATCTGTCTCTTGTCAAGGTTTGGCTATATCACATGACCTACAGTGTAATATTTAGAACGAGAAGCAGAGGTAGCCTTAGCAAAAGGGCAGTCTGGTTTTTCTAACACCAATATTACAAAAGACACACACACACACACACACACACACACTTGCGGGCTTCCCCCATGGCTTAGCAGTAAAGAATCTGCCTGCAATGCAGGAGATGCAGTTCAGTCCCTGGGTTGGGAAGACCACTAGCAGGAGGAAATGACAACCCATTCCAGTATTCTTCCAGGTATATAATCCCACAGATAGAGCCTGGTGGGCTACAGTCCATAGGGTAGCAAAGAGTCCAACACAATTGAGTGACTGAACATGTGCGCGCATGTGCGCGAGCACACACACACACACACACACACACATATACTTGTAATCACTTAACTTGTATGTTTATACTTAAATAAAAGCAAAATCAGTGAAAGTTAAATTGTAATATCAAAATATGAGAAACAAGCCAGTGGTATGCATAGCATTAGATGTCTTTTAAACGTGGTTCAAATCCTTGATTTGAAGTGTGATTCATGCTCGAGTCTCAATTCTTTCAGTCACCAGGAAAATGGGATGAATAACCTGTGTCTTTGCAAACGGTTGAGATTTAGAGATAACCCATAGACTGCGTACATATTACACAATGTAATTCAGCTCCTAAGAAAATAGATTTAGAATAACCAAGAATTGTTTGTGTTTATATGTAGTTGCTGCATCCTCAAACTGACTGCTCATTGGATTTTATTTCAACGACGACTATTACAATATCATCTTTTCATTTGGAGACTTTAAAAGGATATGATACACAATCCTTGCCTTCATAGAACTTCATCAAATTCCAACACAGAATTTTATTCTTTGAAGCTATCAAGCAAGGTGAATAGTTCTGGGTAACTGTTCTGCCAAGGGCTAGAGAGATCAGTTTATCCTTTGCGGCTCCCTTTAAACTCTCCATTACACTTCAGCTTTCAAACACTGAACAAGCTTTTAAATGGACCTGAGAAATCCTTAACACTAGTTGTTATCCGGCTTTTCGGAAAAACCAAAGAATGTTTTGAAAAATGTTTATTTTAAAAATAGCAAAAGGATAAAGAGATTATTAAGATTTAATGATTAATATGCCACCTTATTTATAAAAAATCGTCTAAAAAATCATGCCACACTATCTTAAGACTGAGCCTGGGAGGGAAAGCACTCGTAAAAAGGTTTGGGCATGCAAACCTGGCTCTGGGAGCTTGGGAACCAAGAAGAGAACCGCACGAAGCGGAGGCAGAGTGTCTCCTGGAATCGCCCTCCCAGGATCCGAGAGGCGAGGCTGCGGGGAGCCAGGCGCCGCCGCCGGGCTACCGCACCCGGAGGGTCCGCATCTCTACACACCCTCCCAGGAAAGCGCACCAGGCTCAAGAAGACACTTGTCCTTGGGGCCGTTTTCTGGACACCTTCTGTTAGGAGTCCCCAGGGGTGGGATAAATGGGCTCCTGAGGCTGGAAGTTACTGAACTTTGAGAAAGAGGGGAGGCAGAGGTCAGGGTGGCGAGTGGGGGAAGGGCAGGGTGGTACCAAGGAGGGAGGGGGCGCGGAGATGGTGCTGACTTCTCCAGGCGCGGTTCGCTTTCGAGTGAAAAACCCGAGGGAAAGAGACCGAGCCCTGCTGAGGAAAGGATACGGAAGGGAGATCCGCCGCCCGGCTGGGCGCGGCGGGAGGGGCGGCGGCCGGACTCGCAGTCCTCGGCCTCCTCACTGCGCCAACCTGCAGGCGCGCGCGGCCCCTCCCGCCGCACTCCGCCCCCTCCCGCCGCACTCCGCCCGAAGCCGACCCGGCCCAATCGGTGCCGCCGGGGGCCGGTGTGCTGAGCGCCAGCCCTGGACCGCAGGCGCCCGCACCCCGCGCCTCCGCCTCGCTCGCGGCGTCCCTCCTGCCCCATCTTCCTCCCCTCCTCTCCCTCTCCTCCCTCTCCCTCCCCGCCCGCTCCACCCCGCCCTGCCCGCGCTCGGCTCCCCGCGCTCCCCGCGCCCGGCCCGCGTTCGCTCGCTCCTCCCTCAGCCCCGGCCGGCCTCCCGCACGCCCATCCCGAGCCCGCTGCGCGCCGGCAGCCGTCTGGTCATGTCAGGATGGAGATCCGGCAGCATGAGTGGCTCTCGGCCTCCCCCCACGAGGGCTTCGAGCAGATGAGGCTGAAAAGCCGCCCCAAGGAGCCCTCGCCGAGCCTGACCCGAGTGGGCGCGAACTTCTACAGCAGCGTCAAGCAGCAGGACTACAGCGCCAGCGTCTGGCTCCGGAGGAAAGACAAGCTGGAGCACGTAAGCGCGGCTCGCTCCCCGGGCCGCGGCCCTGCACCTGCCGCACGCGCACCCCAGCCCCGGAGCCGGGAGCGGGGACCCCGCCGGCTGCCCCGCTCGGAGCTGGGGCGTCCGAGTCCTCCGCCAGCCCGGAGCCTCTCCAGCACTTTCCTGCCCCGGGAAGGACTGGGTTGCGGGGAGGGGAGGGGCGGGGATGTTCTCTTCCGGCACTGCTTGTCCCTGCACACCTCGACCTCCCCAGGCTGCCAGTGCGGGGAGGGGGGCGGGCGTCATTCGCAGTGCGTTCCTGGGGTGCCTGTGCGGGGTGAGCAAGACGGGGAACTGACCCAGTGTGGCTCCAGGGAGCCGGCGTGACACGGTAGTGGGCTTTATAGAGGGGGCGTTTGCTTCCTGTCTTCAGGGGGCTATTATACCTGGTCCAGAACTAACATGAACAAATCTGTAAAGTTGTCGCCGCTGGCGACCAGCCTGCGTCCGCACACTATCCATTCGAGTTTTCTGCAGCGTATCCTCTGGGATGAGCAGGTGGCGGTCCTGTCTACCTGCAGCCAGCTAGGGAAGAATTTGCACATTGCAAGGAGAAACGGCGAAAGAAAGAGCAGGTCGCCCAGCTCTCGGGCGCGCCGCTGCAGGATGGGGGGCCGGCGAGCGGGACCCCCTCCCAAGAGTGCGTGTTTCACCGGAAAGGTGTTGGCGCTGGGGCTGAGCTCCTAGGGCTCGCCATTCGGGAGAGAAGAAGTCCTTCTAAAACGGTTTAGTGGATTCACAGTGTCAAATCTGACCCACCAGCATCTCCTTAACCAAATGTTAACATGAAACTAAGAGAATTATCTCAAGAGTGCACAACAGCTAGCTACCGCCGGGAGGATGTCGTTTCTTCCCGCGGAGCTGCTTAATCCAAATTGGGTCTGTTAATGGAATGAGAAGGTTTCCTTGTATTTGGGTCACATCGCCAATTATGGTAGAAAGATAAGAATAAGAACTTCTGGAACTCACACATCTACCGCCGCAAGGACCACCCCCCACCCCGAAACAACCCACCCTCCCCCCCGCGCGCTGGCTTCTCTTCTGGGCTTTTCAGCAGCAACTAGCATCCCAGGAGAAAGTGGGCAAAAGACTATTTCTCTTACCCGATCTTAAAAGAAAGTCTTTGCCTTTTCTCTGAGGTCCTGATCCAGTCCCTGAAAGAGAAGTTTAAAGATTTGAGTTGGGGTGCAGTCGTCTTGTGTGTAGAGACAATTTCCTGACATCAAATGGATGTCTCAGATCCTTAAGACCATGCAAGTAACTGAAGGAGATTGCTAGGATGTAAGTTGTTTGAAAGGCAGCAGTGTCTGCTTAAAAATGCAAGCTCCAGAATTAGCGAAGGAACCGGTGGTTATTAGTCAAAAAGGGCCAAACAGCACCTTCCTGTAACTTGACTCCTGGTAGTGTTTTATTATTTTAGTACTAGCGAGAATGGTCTACTCTGAGGATGCTGATAGAGTATATCTTCATTTGTTTCACTCTGAATGTGTGTTCATTTGCAGCTTCTGCTTTTAGCTTGTGTAGTTCCTTTATTTTCTTACTGAAAATCAATACTGCCACCTTCTATGAGTATTGTCTTCTTGAATCGCTGACATTGCACATATTATACTTAGATGGTTTCTCACTTTTAGATTTTCATTGAAAGTACTAAGTCATACAGAGTGGGCCATGGCAGCCTCCCCTTAGTGGATGAGTATAGAATGCTCAGCACTTGCTGAGGATTAGAGACCAAGGAAAGTGAGATCTGGTTGTTTCCAGGTAAGGATCTATGCTTTCTTCTTCACTCAAATGCTCCAAAATAGAGCCTTGTACTTGGTTTTGAAAAATTATCTCATTTGTTATTTAAATCAAAGTCACATTTTTGTTTGCTTCCTCAAATACGTTTCATGAAACATATTCTGTTCTGATATTTTGTTATACATACACTTGCTTTCAGTTAGGAATGGGGCTTTGCTTCTGGTGAAATTTTTGGTGATGTTCTCTTGCCCCTTTGAAACATCTATAAACATTTTAATGAATAATATTTATGAAAGTGCTATGAAAAAGTAAATTAGTATAGCAACATAATTTTATTTGCATTCAGGCTCAGCTATCTTATGTTATATACACTATGATGTTTCAGGTAGTTTGAAGTTAATTTCTAATTACAAATCTAAAAACCTATAACAAATATATTCAAGTACATTATTGCCATGCAAAACATAAAAATGTGATTGTTGACTTTATAATAGACAGCATTCTGAACATATGTGACACCTTCAGATTTAGATGTTGGAAAGATTAGGATGAGTGTATCATATGAAATTCAAGGGTGATGTACACTAGTTTGACCTTTTTGATCTGTCTAATCAAGTGGATGAGCACCATTTTTATTATGTTAAAAATGAGTAATTATAATGGAGATCATATGCATGAAAACAGCCGACTGTTCCTTTGCTCATGCTTTAAAAGCAAGTCCAGTATTAAGGGCATAAATAAATTATGGCTTCAAATGATCGCATGTTCAGTCATCTCAATAACGGAATTCCCCGAAATGAAATGTGTCATTGTGTGGACTCTGTCCAGACTTCAGAGGCATTGCTTAATCTGAAAGTCAATAACACGATGTAAAGTGACAGCTGGAGAATATATTGCCACTCAATTTGGTAAAAATGAGAATGGTTTATCTGTCGTTTTCTAGTTTACAGGCTATAGGACTAATCCCAAGGTTGGACAAAAGAAAAGTGACATGAATTGAATGATTGATAATTGGAATACATTCAACCCATCTTTCAATTGGATTCCTGGTGTTGGTTGGTTGATACTTAAGATGAATACCCATTTATGTGAGGGAATTCTTCTGTTCATAGTCATGATTAGAAGCTACAAGGAAGTTACATTTATACCATGAATTCTAGATTTTGAACTCTACTTGTAAATTTTAGGAAAAAGTAAAATTTCTGGGCCCTGTGTAGAGTGTTGTCTTATTAGCTTCAAATAGTCCTTCCCATCCCCCTTCTGATGTCTATGTCAGAAGCTTTCTGTGTCCCTTTTCATACTTTAATAAAACTCTGCTATGCAAAAGCTCTTGAGTGATCAAGCCTGGTCCCTGGTTCCAAAGCTAAATCTTCTTTGGGGATCAACAATCCAACACGGTTCACCATAAGCTATCATCTTGGGGGCTTGTCTGTGCTCTTGCTTCTTAGACTCTTTTGCCTCCTGTTGTGCCTGATACTTCATATGGCTTTAAAAGGCATTGGGTTTGGGAGACAATGGAAGTCTTACTCTCTGTAGGATCCTGTATTTAGTTTAGGTATAATGTACAAATGGAGGTTCCCTGGTGGCTCAGATGGTAAAGAATTTGCCTGCAATGCAGAAGACCCAGGTTTGACTCCTGAGTCAGAAAGATCCCCTAGAGGAGGGCATGCCAACCCACTCTAGTATTCTTGCCTGGAGAATCCCATGGACAGAGGAGCCTGGTCGACTACTGTCCATGGGGTCACAGAGAATCAGACACGACTGAAGCAACTTAGCATACACACAGGTACAAATGAATGTTATGATCTGGCAAACAAGAGAAGCACAGGGCCGCTTTTCCAACTCTAACCCTTCTACTCTGTCAGGCCTTCCTGGGGTTGGGTCACTGAGAGTCACTGTTTAATACAGTCTGACTATCTCAGAGCACAGTATTATGTTAGGCTGGTGTCCTTTGGTGGTATTAATGTATGCCTTGATTGACTTCTTTTTTTTTTGTTTTGTTTTTTTTTTCACAAGCAGGGAGAGTTGCAGAGGCTACTCTGCTAAGTTGCCTGGCTTTATACCAGTTGTGTGTGTAGAGGTTTCTTGATGCTTTTTATGGAGATGGGGATGTCTTGTTTTCTCTCCTGCTTGTTCAGTTAGCTTTTGTCAGATTGTGGTTAAGAGCAGGGCTCTGGTGAGATAGTCCTGGGCAAAGGACTCACCATGACCAAGATGTACACTCACAGTCCTCTGTAAGAAGTCACAGGTTTACCAGATGACTTAAGGAGACCGTCCATGTCTGTACTCCAGTGAGGGATAGTCCCCTTATGGCAGGGGCTCAGTACTACAGAAGAATTTTTTCCTTACACTTCTCACTTGTGCCGGTTGGCACATGTCTTATTTCAGGCTGGTATAACAGAATACCACAGACGGGGTGC
Source organism: Bos taurus (assembly GCF_002263795.3). Classification (NCBI taxonomy): domain Eukaryota; kingdom Metazoa; phylum Chordata; class Mammalia; order Artiodactyla; family Bovidae; genus Bos; species Bos taurus. The sequence continues at coordinate 34,433,786 of NC_037343.1, forward strand.
CTTTTAAGCATTTATTTCTCACAGTTCTGGAATCTGGGAAGTCCAAGGTCAAGTCTTAGCCAGATTTGGTGTCTGATAAGGCCTGGTTTCTGGTTCATAGGTAGCCATCTTTCTGCTGAGTCCTCAGGTGGTGGTGGAGGTCGAGGAGCTCTCTGAAGACTATTCTGTTCACGTGGCACGCCTGCATGCTCAGTCGCTTGGTGATGTCCGACTCTTTGCGACTTCGTGGACTATAGCCTGCCAGGCTCCTCTGTCCATGGGAATTCTCCAGGGAAGAATACTGGAGTGGGTTGCCAGTTCCTCCTTCAGGGGAATCTTCCCAATGATCCCAGTCTTCCCGGGATCAAACCCATGTCTCCTGCCTCTCCTGTTTTGGCAGGTGGATTCTTTACCATTAGGGCCACCTGGGAAGCCCCTGTTCCTGTGGGCTTATTATCTAATCACCTCCCAAAGGCCCCACCTCTAAAGGCCAGGATATTGAGGATTAGGTTTCAGCATATGAATTTAGTGGGTGGGGGTGGAGTGGGGGACACATAAGCATCCAGACATCCAATCCATAGCAGAAGGGGATTTTCCACATCTTAGTTCCCTGCACTGCTGGAAGCTCCATCCTGGTCCTTGTTTTCATGATTGTCAAATCAGCTACAGGGAAGCTGGTGGATTCTGTAATGCCCTTCACTGCTTCTACCCAGAAGTGATACATCTGTTTGACTCATGGTTGTTGTTGGCCAAAGTAAGTTTCCTGGCCAAGGCTTCCTTGAAAGAGGGTGAAGAAGGGGGATTCAACCAAGACCCAAAAGAAGGAGAAAGAGAACACCCATGACTAGCTCATAACCATGAGACATAAAGCTCTTAGCACAGCATATGGCCCATGTTCAGTGTTCAACACACAGAATCTATTGGTATAATTGCTACTCAGGTGTTGCCTAGCTGATCACACACACACACACTACCCAAAAAGCTTCCACATTTTATATCTGAGATCAGCCTGCCTGCATTAGGGGCTTCCCTAGTGGCTCAGATGGTAAAGAATCTGCCTATGATGCAGGAGACCCAGGTTTGATCCCTGGCTTGTGAAGATCCCCTAGAGGAGGAAATGGCAAACCCACTCAAATATTCTTGCCTGGAAGAAATCCCATGGACAGAGGAGCCTGGTGGACTACAGTCCACAGGGTTGCAAGAATTGGACACAACTGAGCAACTAACACTTTTGCCTGCATTCTAGATCTGGACCCAGAGTGTATGGTTCCTTTTGTCAGTAAGGCTGTCTCACTGTCCTGGGCCCATTAAGTTGTCTTTCTGCCCAGCTTCTAGTTCATTTTCTGGGGGCCTAACATTTTCCTTAGGACTTCCCTGGTAGCTCAGCTGGTAAAGGATTCACCTGCAATGCAGGAGACCCCGTTTTGATGCTTCCTCCTGCAGGAGATCTTCCCAACCCTGGGATCGAACCTGGGTCTCCTACATTGTAGGCAGATTCTTTACCATCTGAGCCACCAGGGAAGCCCCTAATGCAGGCAGGCTGATCTCAGATATAAAATATGGAAGCTTTTTGGGTAGAGTGTGTGTGTGATCCACTAGGCAACACCTGAGTAGCAATTATACTGACAGGTTCTGTGTGTTGAACATTGAACATGGGCCATATGCTGTGCTAAGAGCTTTATGTCTCATGGTTATGAGCTAGTCATGGGTGTTCTCTTTCTCCTTCTTTTGGGTCTTGGTTGAATCCCCCTTCTACACCCTCTTTCAAGCAAGCCTTGGCCAGGAAACTTACTTTGGCCAACAACAACCATGAGTCAAATAGATGTATCACTTCTGGGTAGAAGCAGTGAAGGGCATTACAGGATCCACCAGCTTCCGTGTAGCTGATTTGACAATCATGAAAACAAGGACCAGGATGGAGCTTCCAGCAGGCCCTGGGCCAGTGGGCCCCTGTTTGCTCCCTGCCTGGCCATTCTGAGGCTGACTCGTATTCTTACTTTCTCTGTGGGTTCTGCTAGTAGAGACCAACTCCTTGCCCTATCCCTAATATGTGCTTTCCTTCACAAATTTGTGCTGCATGGTGCTCAGAAAGCCCTTTTAAAATTCAAAGAGAAAGCAGAAGAGAAACTGTGAAGAGTAGAAGCCAGAATCCTTAATGTTCATATTATAGTGAGCCTTAGTATCTTGCAAGGTTTAATAAGTGCCTCACTTAAAAACAAAACAAAACAAAACAAAAAAACTCCTCAAAGTGTGAATTTTCACACTTAAATAGAATTTATGTTACCAGTGAATAGTAAATAAATATCAAGTGCACACTTTCCTCCTGGAGTAAATTATTCACATAAAGAGCAAAGAATAAATGGATTAGTGCAAACTTGGTCACAGTGGTCTAGGCTCATATTATGTAATGTCGTTTATGTCCCACAGAGCAGATTTGTCCAAGTAATTATACTCCATGGAGCAGATCAGTCAAGCACCAGAAGACAGAGTTCAACCTAAGGGAATGAATCTTTAAAATATACCATTAAAAACCAACCAACTAATCCACCAACCAACCAACCAAACAAGGAGGAAATATCCTTTTTTATGTTAATAGTATTTTTGGCCAGACTGGGTAAATTTTGTCTGGCAAACATTTAAGAACATTAACATTTACCAGGATTATTTCCTGTGACTGTAGGTAAACAGAATACGGAAAGCCTAGACTGAGGCAGAATTCCCTACCTCTCTAACGCATGGTCAAGAAATGAAAGTCTAGGTGTCTCTTGAGTATCTTCTGAAGCAGCTCAGTGTTGTGTCCACTACTGTATTTGTCATTACTTTACGTGGCGTATGTTTATAAAGGGCTAATGGACTGTGGGTTGATATTTCAGTTTGTTTTGAAGAAACATTGACTTCTTTGATCTCTGGCTTACTGATTTAACATAATTGCAGTCAGTGACATATCATATTAAATATATTTAACTTGAGAAGCTTAGGACCACAGAGCTTAAGATTCCTTTTACTAAGAGACACTGATGTATAGAACAGGCTTATGGACTCTGTGGGAGAGGGAGAGGGTGGGAAGATTTGGGAGATTGGCATTGAAACATGTGAAATGTCATGTATGAAACGAGATGCCAGTCCAGGTTCAATGCACGATGCTGGATGCTTGGGGCTGGTGCACTGGGACGACCCAGAGGGATGGTATGGGGAGGGAGGAGGGAGGAGGGTTCAGGATGGGGAACTAAAAAATTAAAAAAAAAAAAAGAATATTTCAAAAATAAATACTAAAATGGAAAGGCAAAAAAAAAAAAAAAAAGATTCCTTTTACTTCCCTTGTTCCATGAAATAGCTACTAAATATTTCCTATGGTTAGTTTCTCTGAAAGTTTTCACTTCTTTTCACAGATTTTTATATCTGTCTCAGGTTTACACCTGTGTAACAGTTTCCAGTTCTTCTGTTTTAGCTCCAAAGGTCAAGAAGTCTGATGAATCTTTTAACTTCTGGAACAGGACAGTAGCTTGTTAACATAGTATATATGATATGTTCTTGTACTGAATTGATTGATAGATGGTGCAGTTAGGCAGAGATAGAGTTTGTGGTAAAAACCCATAGGTGTTGCTTCATGTGTCTGCACTGGGGACTTTTAAAGTTACTGATTGCCTCAAATTCATATGTATGTATATTGTACTGCAGGAGTTTAGAATACAACATAACTGTCAAGGTACAGTTGGAATGCCACACAGTGGATGGAAAGAGACACCTTTTTACCAAAAATGTACATTTAAATTTTTCTCAGTGAAAGTGAAAATCGCTCAGTTGTGTCTGACTCTTTGCGACCCCATGGACTATACAGTCCATGGAATTCTCCAGACCAGAATACTGGAGTGGGTAGCCTAGCCCTTCTCCAGGGGATCTTCCCGACTCAGGGATCAAACTGAGGTCTCCTGCAATGCAGGTGATTCTTTACCAACTGAGCTATCAGGGAAGCCCAAGTTTTTCCTTAGAAACAGAGACAAAAGAGCTCAGTTTCTAAAATCACACATCAAACTGGTAAGCTGGGCTTCTGAAGAATAAGAAGAACATGGCAAAATTTCTCAGGTAGACGTAGGTCCATTGGAAAATCTCACTGATGTCTAGCATATGAAGTGGGCCCAAGCTGGACTACCCGACCGGGTACCATGGACTGGATGTCATATAAGTTGGGTGATAAGTGTGAGTTTCTGTCCTCTAGAGTAGACAGTGAACCTTGTGAACATAGTATTTTCTGTCTTGAGCTATAATTGTGCTCCTGCCAGCAAGTTGTTAGGTCTGTAACTGGTAATAACATGAGGAATTAAGTTGAGAAGATGGGACTCATTGAAATTAAGAAAAAAAAAAACACTGCCATACTCATCATCAGCAGATATTTATTGAGAATGACTTTAATGTGAAAGATATCTTGTTAGGAGATTACGAGGACTTTGACTCAACAAGCATTTATCTGGCGTATGTACTGTGTTTCAAACAGTAGAGAGTATACAAAGACCAAAACAAGTATTTGCCCTCCCTTAAGATGCTTACAAATAGCTGTGAAAAGAAGAGAAGCGAAAAGCAAAGGAGAAAAGGAAAGATATAAACATCTGAATGCGGAGTTCCAAAGAATAGCAAGAAGGGATAAGAAAGCCTTCTTCAGCGATCAATGCAAAGAAATAGAGGAAAACAACAGAATGGGAAAGACTAGAGATCTCCTCAAGAAAATCAGAGATACCAAAGGAACATTTCATGCAAAGATGGGCTCGATAAAGGACAGAAATGGTATGGAGCTAACAGAAGCAGAAGATATTAAGAAGAGATGGCAAGAATACACAGAAGAACTGTACAAAAAAGATCTTCATGACCCAGATAATCACGATGGTGTGATCACTGACCTAGAGCCAGACATTCTGGAATGTGAAGTCAAGTGGGCCTTAGAAAGCATCACTACGAACAAAGCTAGTGGAGGTGATGGAATTCCAGTTGAGCTATTCCAAATCCTGAAAGATGATGCTGTGAAAGTGCTGCACTCAATATGCCAGCAAATTTGGAAACTCAGCAGTGGCCACAGGATTGGAAAAGGCCAGTTTTCATTCCAATCCCAAAGAAAGGCAATGCCAAAGAATGCTCCAACTACCACACAATTGCACTCATCTCACATGCTAGTAAAGTAATGCTCAAAATTCTCCAAGCCAGGCTTCAGCAATATGTGAACCGTGAATTTCCTGATGTTCAAGCTGGTTTTAGAAAAGGCAGAGGAACCAGAGATCAAACTGCCAACATCCGCTGGATCATGGAAAAAGCAAGAGAGTTCCAGAAAAACATATATTTCTGCTTTATTGACTATGCCAAACAAAGCCTTTGACTGTGTGGATCACAATAAACTGTGGAAAATTCTGAAAGAGATGGGAATACCAGACCACCTGATCTGCCTCTTGAGAAATTTGTATGCAGGTCAGGAAGCAACAGTTAGAACTGGATATGGAACAACAGACTGGTTCCAAATAGGAAAAGGAGTTCGTCAAGGCTGTATATTGTCACCTGTTTATTTAACTTCTATGCAGAGTACATCATGAGAAATGCTGGACTGGAAGAAACACAAACTGGAATCAAGATTGCCGGGAGAAATATCAATAACCTCAGATATTCAGATGACACCACCCTTATGGCAGAAGGTGAAGAGGAACTCAAAAGCCTCTTGATGAAAGTGAAAGTGGAGAGTGAAAAAGTTGGTTTAAAGCTCAACGTTCAGAAAACAAAGATCATGGCATCTGGTCCCATCACTTCATGGGCAATAGATGGGAAAACAGTGGAAACAGTGTCAGACTTTATTTTTCTGGGCTCCAAAATCACTACAGATGGTGACTGCAGCCATGAAATTAAAAGACGCTTACTCCTTGGAAGGAAAGTTATGACCAACCTAGATAGCATATTCAAAAGCAGAGACATTACTTTGCCAACAAAGGTCCGTCTAGTCAAGGCTATGGGTTTTCCTGTGGTCATGTATGGATGTGAGAGTTGGACTGTGAAGAAGGCTGAGTGCCAAAGAATTGATGCTTTTGAACTGTGGTGTTGGAGAAGACTCTTGAGAGTCCCTTGGACTGCAAGGAGATCCAACCAGTCCATTCTGAAGGAGATCAGCCCTGGGATTTCTTTGGAAGGAATGATGCTAAAGCTGAAATTCCAGTACTTTGGCCACCTCCTGAGAAGAGTTGACTCATTGGAAAAGACTCTGATGCTGGGAGGGATTGGGGGCAGGAGGAGAAGGGGACGCCAGAGGATGAGATGGCTGGATGGCATCACCGAGTCGATGGACATGAGTTTGGGTGAACTCCGGGAGTTGGTGATGGACAGGGAGTCCTGGTGTGCTGCGATTCATGGGGTTGCAAAGTCGGACACGACTGAGTGACTGATCTGTTCTGATCTGAAGATGCTTACAGTTTTTATAAATACAGTTATAATATGAATACAGTGTTATGAATAATGCAGAAAAATGCAAAGTAGCGTAAAACTATCTTCAAAGGACTTAGTTTAGACAAGGTTAAAATAGGCAAGGAATCTTGTGATATACTGATTACATATTGTAACAAAGTTAAATTTATTCTAGTAATGCAAAGTTGATATAAAAGTTGAAAGTCAATCTAATTTATCACATTAAAAATGAAAATAAACCTGTAAATAAATGAAGTAAAAGTGTTTGTTGAGATTCTATACACAGGTATGACAAAATTCTCAATAAATTGGCAATAAAAGGAAACTTCATTATTCTGATAAAGAGTTTCTTTAAAAAGATGAAGAAACTGTGTGGTTAACTTTATTAACTCTAAAGTTAATG